>NW_027469141.1:0-312758 GCF_051020765.1 Lasioglossum baleicum | reverse complement strand
ACTAGCCTGCGGGATGCATCCTCCTGCACGTGTTTTTACTCGACTAGCCTGTGGGATACATCCTCTCGCACGTGTTTTTGCTCGACTAGCCTGTGGGATGCATCCTCTCGCACGTGTTTTTGCTCGACTAGCCTGCGGGATGCATCCTCTCGCACGTGTTTTTGCTCGACTAGCCTGCGGGACGCATCCTCTCGCACGTGTTTTTACTCGACTAGCCTGCGGGATGCATCCTCTCGCACGTGTTTTTACTCGACTAGCCTGCGGGAAGCATCCTCTTGCACGTGTTTTTACTCGACCAGCATGCGGGATGCATCCTCTCGCACGTGTTTTTACTCGACTAGCCTGCGGGAAGCATCCTCTCGCACGTGTTTTTACTCGACTAGCCTGCGGGATGCATCCTCTCGCACGTGTTTTTGCTCGACTAGCCTGCGGGATGCATCCTCTCGCACGTGTTTTTGCTCGACTAGCCTGCGGGATGCATCCTCTCGCACGTGTTTTTACTCGACTAGCCTGCGGTATGCATCCTCTCGCACGTGTTTTTACTCGACTACCCTGCGGGATGCATCCTCTCGCACGTGTTTATGCTCGACTAGCGATGCGCATCCCACAAAACCTGCGCATGCGCATCCCACAAAACCTCGCACGTGTTTTTACTCGACTAGCCTGCGGGATGCATCCTCTCGCACGTGTTTGTGCTCGACTAGCCTGCGGGATGCATCCTATCGCACGTGTTTTTGCTCGACTAGCCTGCGGGATGCATCCTCTCGCACGTGTTTTTGCTCGACTAGCCATGCGCATCCCAAAAAACATGCGCATGCGCATCCCAAAAAATCTGCGCATGCGCATCCCACAAAACGTGCGCATGCGCATCCCACAAAACGTGCGCATGCGCATCCCACAAAACCTCGCACGTGTTTGTGCTCGACTAGACTGCGGGATGCATCCTTTCGCACGTGTTTTTACTCGACTAGCCTGCGGGATGCATCCTCTCGCACGTGTTTTACTCGACTAGCCTGCGGGATGCATCCTCTCGCACGTGTTTTTGCTCGACTAGCCTGCGGGATGCATCCTCTCGCACGTGTTTTTGCTCGACTAGCCTGCGGGATGCATCCTCTCGCACGTGTTTTTACTCGACTAGCCTGCGGGATGCATCCTCTCGCACGTGTTTTTACTCGACTACCCTGCGGGATGCATCCTCTCGCACGTGTTTTTGCTCGACTAGCCATGCGCATCCCACAAAACCTGCGCATGCGCATCCCACAAAACCTCGCACGTGTTTTTACTCGACTAGCCTGCGGGATGCATCCTCTCGCACGTGTTTGTGCTCGACTAGCCTGCGGGATGCATCCTCTCGTACGTGTTTTTGCTCGACTAGCCTGCGGGATGCATCCTCTCGCACGTGTTTTTGCTCGACTAGCCATGCGCATCCCAAAAAACCTGCGCATGCGCATCCCAAAAAATCTGCGCATGCGCATCCCACAAAACGTGCGCATGCGCATCCCACAAAACCTCGCACGTGTTTGTGCTCGACTAGACTGCGGGATGCATCCTTTCGCACGTGTTTTTACTCGACTAGCCTGCGGGATGCATCCTCTCGCACGTGTTTTTGCTCGACTAGCATGCGGGATGCATCCTCTCGCACGTGTTTTTACTCGACTAGCCTGCGGGAAGCATCCTCTTGCACGTGTTTTTACTCGACTAGCCTGCGGGATGCATCCTCTCGCACGTGTTTTTACTCGACTAGCCTGCGGAATGCATCCTCTCGCACGTGTTTTTACTCGACTAGCCTGCGGGAAGCATCCTCTTGCACGTGTTTTTACTCGACTAGCCTGCGGGATGCATCCTCTCGCACGTGTTTTTACTCGACTAGCCTGCGGGATGCATCCTCTCGCACGTGTTTTTACTAGACTAGCCTGCAGGATGCATCCTCTCGCACGTGTTTTTACTCGACTAGCCTGCGGGATGCATCCTCTCGCACGTGTTTTTGCTCGACTAGCCTGCGGGATGCATCCTCTCGCACGTGTTTTTGCTCGACTACCCTGCGGGATGCATCCTCTCGCACGTGTTTTTGCTCGACTAGCCATGCGCATCCCACAAAACCTGCGCATGCGCATCCCACAAAACCACGCACGTGTTTTTACTCGACTAGCCTGCGGGATGCATCCTCTCGCACGTGTTTTTACTCGACTAGCCTGCGGGATGCATCCTCTCGCACGTGTTTTTGCTCGACTAGCCATGCGCATCCCTAAAAACCTGCACATGCGCATCCCACAAAACCTGCGCATGCGCATCCCACAAAACCTCGCACGTGTTTTTACTCGACTAGCCTGCGGGATGCATCCTCTCGCACGTGTTTTTACTCGACTAGCCTGCGGGATTCATCCTCTCGCACGTGTTTTTACTCGACTAGCCTGCGGGATGCATCCTCTCGCACGTGTTTTTACTCGACTAGCCTGCGGGATGCATCCTCTCGCACGTGTTTTTACTCGACTACCCTGCGGGATGCATCCTCTCGCACGTGTTTTTGCTCGACTAGCCATGCGCATCCCACAAAACCTCGCACGTGTTTTTACTCGACTAGCCTGCGGGATGCATCCTCTCGCACGTGTTTGTGCTCGACTAGCCTGCGGGATGCATCCTCTCGTACGTGTTTTTGCTCGACTAGCCTGCGGGATGCATCCTCTCGCACGTGTTTTTGCTCGACTAGCCATGCGCATCCCAAAAAACCTGCGCATGCGCATCCCAAAAAATCTGCGCATGCGCATCCCACAAAACGTGCGCATGCGCATCCCACAAAACCTCGCACGTGTTTGTGCTCGACTAGACTGCGGGATGCATCCTTTCGCACGTGTTTTTACTCGACTAGCCTGCGGGATGCATCCTCTCGCACGTGTTTTTGCTCGACTAGCATGCGGGATGCATCCTCTCGCACGTGTTTTTGCTCGACTAGCCTGCGGGATGCATCCTCTCGCACGTGTTTGTGCTCGACTAGCCTGCGGGATGCATCCTCTCGCACGTGTTTTTGCTCGACTAGCCATGCGCATCCCACAAAACCTGCGCATGCGCATCCCACAAAACCTCGCACGTGTTTTTACTCGACTAGCCTGCGGGATGCATCCTCTCGCACGTGTTTTTACTCGACTAGCCTGCGGGATGCATCCTCTCGCACGTGTTTTTACTCGACTAGCCTGCGGGATGCATCCTCTCGCACGTGTTTTTACTCGACTAGCCTGCGGGATGCATCCTCCCGCACGTGTTTTTACTCGACTAGCCTGTGGGATACATCCTCTCGCACGTGTTTTTGCTCGACTAGCCTGTGGGATGCATCCTCTCGCACGTGTTTTTGCTCGACTAGCCATGCGCATCCCTAAAAACCTGCACATGCGCATCCCACAAAACCTCGCACGTGTTTTTACTCGACTAGCCTGCGGGATGCATCCTCTCGCACGTGTTTTTACTCGACTAGCCTGCGGGAAGCATCCTCTTGCACGTGTTTTTACTCGACCAGCATGCGGGATGCATCCTCTCGCACGTGTTTTTACTCGACTAGCCTGCGGGATGCATCCTCTCGCACGTGTTTGTGCTCGACTAGCCTGCGGGATGCATCCTCTCGCACGTGTTTTTACTCGACTAGCCTGCGGGATGCATCCTCTCGCACGTGTTTTTGCTCGACTAGCCTGCGGGATGCATCCTCTCGCACGTGTTTTTTCTCGACTAGCCTGCGGGATGCATCCTCTCGCACGTGTTTTTACTCGACTAGCCTGCGGGATGCATCCTCTCGCACGTGTTTTTACTCGACTACCCTGCGGGATGCATCCTCTCGCACGTGTTTTTGCTCGACTAGCCATGCGCATCCCACAAAACCTGCGCATGCGCATCCCACAAAACCTCGCACGTGTTTTTACTCGACTAGCCTGCGGGATGCATCCTCTCGCACGTGTTTGTGCTCGACTAGCCTGCGGGATGCATCCTCTCGTACGTGTTTTTGCTCGACTAGCCTGCGGGATGCATCCTCTCGCACGTGTTTTTGCTCGACTAGCCATGCGCATCCCAAAAAACCTGCGCATGCGCATCCCAAAAAATCTGCGCATGCGCATCCCACAAAACGTGCGCATGCGCATCCCACAAAACCTCGCACGTGTTTGTGCTCGACTAGACAGCGGGATGCATCCTTTCGCACGTGTTTTTACTCGACTAGCCTGCGGGATGCATCCTCTCGCACGTGTTTTTGCTCGACTAGCATGCGGGATGCATCCTCTCGCACGTGTTTTTACTCGACTAGCCTGCGGGAAGCATCCTCTTGCACGTGTTTTTACTCGACTAGCCTGCGGGATGCATCCTCTCGCACGTGTTTTTACTCGACTAGCCTGCGGAATGCATCCTCTCGCACGTGTTTTTACTCGACTAGCCTGCGGGAAGCATCCTCTTGCACGTGTTTTTACTCGACTAGCCTGCGGGATGCATCCTCTCGCACGTGTTTTTACTCGACTAGCCTGCGGGATGCATCCTCTCGCACGTGTTTTTACTAGACTAGCCTGCAGGATGCATCCTCTCGCACGTGTTTTTACTCGACTAGCCTGCGGGATGCATCCTCTCGCACGTGTTTTTGCTCGACTAGCCTGCGGGATGCATCCTCTCGCACGTGTTTTTGCTCGACTACCCTGCGGGATGCATCCTCTCGCACGTGTTTTTGCTCGACTAGCCATGCGCATCCCACAAAACCTGCGCATGCGCATCCCACAAAACCACGCACGTGTTTTTACTCGACTAGCCTGCGGGATGCATCCTCTCGCACGTGTTTTTACTCGACTAGCCTGCGGGATGCATCCTCTCGCACGTGTTTTTGCTCGACTAGCCATGCGCATCCCTAAAAACCTGCACATGCGCATCCCACAAAACCTGCGCATGCGCATCCCACAAAACCTCGCACGTGTTTTTACTCGACTAGCCTGCGGGATGCATCCTCTCGCACGTGTTTTTACTCGACTAGCCTGCGGGATTCATCCTCTCGCACGTGTTTTTACTCGACTAGCCTGCGGGATGCATCCTCTCGCACGTGTTTTTACTCGACTAGCCTGCGGGATGCATCCTCCTGCACGTGTTTTTACTCGACTAGCCTGTGGGATACATCCTCTCGCACGTGTTTTTGCTCGACTAGCCTGTGGGATGCATCCTCTCGCACGTGTTTTTGCTCGACTAGCCTGCGGGATGCATCCTCTCGCACGTGTTTTTGCTCGACTAGCCTGCGGGACGCATCCTCTCGCACGTGTTTTTACTCGACTAGCCTGCGGGATGCATCCTCTCGCACGTGTTTTTACTCGACTAGCCTGCGGGAAGCATCCTCTTGCACGTGTTTTTACTCGACCAGCATGCGGGATGCATCCTCTCGCACGTGTTTTTACTCGACTAGCCTGCGGGAAGCATCCTCTCGCACGTGTTTTTACTCGACTAGCCTGCGGGATGCATCCTCTCGCACGTGTTTTTGCTCGACTAGCCTGCGGGATGCATCCTCTCGCACGTGTTTTTGCTCGACTAGCCTGCGGGATGCATCCTCTCGCACGTGTTTTTACTCGACTAGCCTGCGGTATGCATCCTCTCGCACGTGTTTTTACTCGACTACCCTGCGGGATGCATCCTCTCGCACGTGTTTATGCTCGACTAGCGATGCGCATCCCACAAAACCTGCGCATGCGCATCCCACAAAACCTCGCACGTGTTTTTACTCGACTAGCCTGCGGGATGCATCCTCTCGCACGTGTTTGTGCTCGACTAGCCTGCGGGATGCATCCTATCGCACGTGTTTTTGCTCGACTAGCCTGCGGGATGCATCCTCTCGCACGTGTTTTTGCTCGACTAGCCATGCGCATCCCAAAAAACATGCGCATGCGCATCCCAAAAAATCTGCGCATGCGCATCCCACAAAACGTGCGCATGCGCATCCCACAAAACGTGCGCATGCGCATCCCACAAAACCTCGCACGTGTTTGTGCTCGACTAGACTGCGGGATGCATCCTTTCGCACGTGTTTTTACTCGACTAGCCTGCGGGATGCATCCTCTCGCACGTGTTTTACTCGACTAGCCTGCGGGATGCATCCTCTCGCACGTGTTTTTGCTCGACTAGCCTGCGGGATGCATCCTCTCGCACGTGTTTTTGCTCGACTAGCCTGCGGGATGCATCCTCTCGCACGTGTTTTTACTCGACTAGCCTGCGGGATGCATCCTCTCGCACGTGTTTTTACTCGACTACCCTGCGGGATGCATCCTCTCGCACGTGTTTTTGCTCGACTAGCCTGCGGGATGCATCCTCTCGCACGTGTTTTTGCTCGACTAGCCAGCGGGATGCATCCTCTCGCACGTGTTTTTACTCGACTAGCCTGCGGGATGCATCCTCTCGCACGTGTTTTTACTCGACTACCCTGCGGGATGCATCCTCTCGCACGTGTTTTTGCTCGACTAGCCATGCGCATCCCACAAAACCTGCGCATGCGCATCCCACAAAACCTCGCACGTGTTTTTACTCGACTAGCCTGCGGGATGCATCCTCTCGCACGTGTTTGTGCTCGACTAGCCTGCGGGATGCATCCTCTCGCACGTGTTTTTGCTCGACTAGCCTGCGGGATGCATCCTCTCGCACGTGTTTTTGCTCGACTAGCCATGCGCATCCCAAAAAACCTGCGCATGCGCATCCCAAAAAATCTGCGCATGCGCATCCCACAAAACGTGCGCATGCGCATCCCACAAAACCTCGCACGTGTTTGTGCTCGACTAGACTGCGGGATGCATCCTTTCGCACGTGTTTTTACTCGACTAGCCTGCGGGATGCATCCTCTCGCACGTGTTTTTGCTCGACTAGCATGCGGGATGCATCCTCTCGCACGTGTTTTTGCTCGACTAGCCTGCGGGATGCATCCTCTCGCACGTGTTTGTGCTCGACTAGCCTGCGGGATGCATCCTCTCGCACGTGTTTGTGCTCGACTAGCCTGCGGGATGCATCCTCTCGCACGTGTTTTTACTCGACTAGCCTGCGGGATGCATCCTCTCGCACGTGTTTTTGCTCGACTAGCCTGCGGGATGCATCCTCTCGCACGTGTTTTTGCTCGACTAGCCTGCGGGATGCATCCTCTCGCACGTGTTTTTACTCGACTAGCCTGCGGGATGCATCCTCTCGCACGTGTTTTTACTCGACTACCCTGCGGGATGCATCCTCTCGCACGTGTTTTTGCTCGACTAGCCATGCGCATCCCACAAAACCTGCGCATGCGCATCCCACAAAACCTCGCACGTGTTTTAACTCGACTAGCCTGCGGGATGCATCCTCTCGCACGTGTTTTTACTCGACTAGCCTGCGGGATGCATCCTCTCGCACGTGTTTTTGCTCGACTAGCCTGCGGGATGCATCCTCTCGCACGTGTTTGTGCTCGACTAGCCTGCGGGATGCATCCTCTCGCACGTGTTTTTACTCGACTAGCCTGCGGGATGCATCCTCTCGCACGTGTTTTTGCTCGACTAGCCTGCGGGATGCATCCTCCCGCACGTGTTTTTGCTCGACTAGCCTGCGGGATGCATCCTCTCGCACGTGTTTTTACTCGACTAGCCTGCGGTATGCATCCTCTCGCACGTGTTTTTACTCGACTACCCTGCGGGATGCATCCTCTCGCACGTGTTTTTGCTCGACTAGCCTGCGGGATGCATCCTCTCGCACGTGTTTTTGCTCGACTACCCTGCGGGATGCATCCTCTCGCACGTGTTTTTGCTCGACTAGCCATGCGCATCCCAAAAAACATGCGCATGCGCATCCCAAAAAATCTGCGCATGCGCATCCCACAAAACGTGCGCATGCGCATCCCACAAAACGTGCGCATGCGCATCCCACAAAACCTCGCACGTGTTTGTGCTCGACTAGACTGCGGGATGCATCCTTTCGCACGTGTTTTTACTCGACTAGCCTGCGGGATGCATCCTCTCGCACGTGTTTTTACTCGACTAGCCTGAGGGATGCATCGTCTCGCACGTGTTTTTGCTCGACTAGCCTGCGGGACGCATCCTCTCGCACGTGTTTTTACTCGACTAGCCTGCGGGATGCATCCTCTCGCACGTGTTTTTACTCGACTAGCCTGCGGGAAGCATCCTCTTGCACGTGTTTTTACTCGACTAGCCTGCGGGAAGCATCCTCTCGCACGTGTTTTTACTCGACTAGCCTGCGGGATGCATCCTCTCGCACGTGTTTTTACTCGACTAGCCTGCGGGAAGCATCCTCTTGCACGTGTTTTTACTCGACTAGCCTGCGGGATGCATCCTCTCGCACGTGTTTTTACTCGACTAGCCTGCGGAATGCATCCTCTCGCACGTGTTTTTACTCGACTAGCCTGCGGGAAGCATCCTCTTGCACGTGTTTTTACTCGACTAGCCTGCGGGATGCATCCTCTCGCACGTGTTTTTACTCGACTAGCCTGCGGGATGCATCCTCTCGCACGTGTTTTTACTAGACTAGCCTGCAGGATGCATCCTCTCGCACGTGTTTTTACTCGACTAGCCTGCGGGATGCATCCTCTCGCACGTGTTTTTGCTCGACTAGCCTGCGGGATGCATCCTCTCGCACGTGTTTTTGCTCGACTACCCTGCGGGATG
Source organism: Lasioglossum baleicum (assembly GCF_051020765.1). Taxonomy (NCBI): domain Eukaryota; kingdom Metazoa; phylum Arthropoda; class Insecta; order Hymenoptera; family Halictidae; genus Lasioglossum; species Lasioglossum baleicum. Next base: position 304,128 of record NW_027469141.1, on the reverse strand, counting down.
CATCCTCTCGCACGTGTTTTTGCTCGACTAGCCATGCGCATCCCACAAAACCTGCGCATGCGCATCCCACGAAACCACGCACGTGTTTTTACTCGACTAGCCTGCGGGATGCATCCTCTCGCACGTGTTTTTACTCGACTAGCCTGCGGGATGCATCCTCTCGCACGTGTTTTTGCTCGACTAGCCATGCGCATCCCTAAAAACCTGCACATGCGCATCCCACAAAACCTGCGCATGCGCATCCCACAAAACCTCGCACGTGTTTTTACTCGACTAGCCTGCGGGATGCATCCTCTCGCACGTGTTTTTACTCGACTAGCCTGCGGGATTCATCCTCTCGCACGTGTTTTTACTCGACTAGCCTGCGGGATGCATCCTCTCGCACGTGTTTTTACTCGACTAGCCTGCGGGATGCATCCTCCCGCACGTGTTTTTACTCGACTAGCCTGTGGGATACATCCTCTCGCACGTGTTTTTGCTCGACTAGCCTGTGGGATGCATCCTCTCGCACGTGTTTTTGCTCGACTAGCCTGCGGGATGCATCCTCTCGAACGTGTTTTTGCTCGACTAGCCTGCGGGACGCATCCTCTCGCACGTGTTTTTACTCGACTAGCCTGCGGGATGCATCCTCTCGCACGTGTTTTTACTCGACTAGCCTGCGGGAAGCATCCTCTTGCACGTGTTTTTACTCGACCAGCATGCGGGATGCATCCTCTCGCACGTGTTTTTACTCGACTAGCCTGCGGGAAGCATCCTCTCGCACGTGTTTTTACTCGACTAGCCTGCGGGATGCATCCTCTCGCACGTGTTTTTACTCGACTAGCCTGCGGGAAGCATCCTCTTGCACGTGTTTTTACTCGACTAGCCTGCGGGATGCATCCTCTCGCACGTGTTTTTACTCGACTAGCCTGCGGGATGCATCCTCTCGCACGTGTTTTTACTCGACTAGCCTGCGGGAAGCATCCTCTTGCACGTGTTTTTACTCGACTAGCCTGCGGGATGCATCCTCTCGCACGTGTTTTTGCTCGACTAGAATGCGGGATGCATCCTCTCGCACGTGTTTTTGCTCGACTAGCCTGCGGGATGCATCCTCTCGCACGTGTTTTTGCTCGACTAGCCTGCGGGACGCATCCTCTCGCACGTGTTTTTACTCGACTAGCATGCGGGATGCATCCTTTCGCACGTGTTTTTACTCGACTAGCCTGCGGGATGCATCCTCTCGCACGTGTTTTTACTCGACTACCCTGCGGGATGCATCCTCTCGCACGTGTTTTTGCTCGACTAGCCATGCGCATCCCAAAAAACCTGCACATGCGCATCCCAAAAAACCTGCGCATGCGCATCCCACAAAACCTGCGCATGCGCATCCCACAAAACCTGAGCATGCGCATCCCACAAAACCTCGCACGTGTTTTTACTCGACTAGCCTGCGGGATGCATCCTCTCGCACGTGTTTTTGCTCGGCTAGCCTGCGGGATGCATCCTCTCGCACGTGTTTTTGCTCGACTAGCCATGCGCATCCCAAAAAACCTGCGCATGCGCATCCCAAAAAACCTGCTCATGCGCAACCCACAAAACCTGCGCATGCGCATCCCACAAAACCTCGCACGTGTTTTTACTCGACTAGCCTGCGGGATGCATCCTCTCGCACGTGTTTTTACTCGACTAGCCTGCGGGATGCATCCTCTCGCACGTGTTTTTACTCGACTAGCCTGCGGGATGCATCGTCTCGCACGTGTTTTTACTCGACTAGCCTGCGGGATGCATCCTCTCGCACGTGTTTTTGCTCGACTAGCCATGCGCATCCCAAAAAACCTGCGCATGCGCATCCCAAAAAATCTGCGCATGCGCATCCCACAAAACCTGCGCATGCGCATCCCACAAAACCTCGCACGTGTTTGTGCTCGACTAGCCTGCGGGATGCATCCTTTCGCACGTGTTTTTACTCGACTAGCCTGCGGGATGCATCCTCTCGCACGTGTTTTTGCTCGACTAGCCTGCGGGATGCATCCTCTCGCACGTGTTTTTGCTCGACTAGCCTGCGGGATGCATCCTCTCGCACGTGTTTTTACTCGACTAGCCTGCGGGATGCATCCTCTCGCACGTGTTTTTACTCGACTACCCTGCGGGATGCATCCTCTCGCACGTGTTTTTGCTCGACTAGCCTGCGGGATGCATCCTCTCGCACGTGTTTTTGCTCGACTAGCCAGCGGGATGCATCCTCTCGCACGTGTTTTACTCGACTAGCCTGCGGGATGCATCCTCTCGCACGTGTTTTTGCTCGACTAGCCTGCGGGATGCATCCTCTCGCACGTGTTTTTGCTCGACTAGCCTGCGGGATGCATCCTCTCGCACGTGTTTTTACTCGACTAGCCTGCGGGATGCATCCTCTCGCACGTGTTTTTACTCGACTACCCTGCGGGATGCATCCTCTCGCACGTGTTTTTGCTCGACTAGCCTGCGGGATGCATCCTCTCGCACGTGTTTTTGCTCGACTAGCCAGCGGGATGCATCCTCTCGCACGTGTTTTTACTCGACTAGCCTGCGGGATGCATCCTCTCGCACGTGTTTTTACTCGACTACCCTGCGGGATGCATCCTCTCGCACGTGTTTTTGCTCGACTAGCCATGCGCATCCCACAAAACCTGCGCATGCGCATCCCACAAAACCTCGCACGTGTTTTTACTCGACTAGCCTGCGGGATGCATCCTCTCGCACGTGTTTGTGCTCGACTAGCCTGCGGGATGCATCCTCTCGCACGTGTTTTTGCTCGACTAGCCTGCGGGATGCATCCTCTCGCACGTGTTTTTGCTCGACTAGCCACGCGCATCCCAAAAAACCTGCGCATGCGCATCCCAAAAAATCTGCGCATGCGCATCCCATAAAACGTGCGCATGCGCATCCCACAAAACCTCGCACATGTTTGTGCTCGACTAGACTGCGGGATGCATCCTTTCGCACGTGTTTTTACTCGACTAGCCTGCGGGATGCATCCTCTCGCACGTGTTTGTGCTCGACTAGCCTGCGGGATGCATCCTCTCGCACGTGTTTTTACTCGACTAGCCTGCGGGATGCATCCTCTCGCACGTGTTTTTGCACGACTAGCCTGCGGGATGCATCCTCCCGCACGTGTTTTTGCTCGACTAGCCATGCGCATCCCAAAAAACATGCGCATGCGCATCCCAAAAAATCTGCGCATGCGCATCCCACAAAACGTGCGCATGCGCATCCCACAAAACGTGCGCATGCGCATCCCACAAAACCTCGCACGTGTTTGTGCTCGACTAGACTGCGGGATGCATCCTTCCGCACGTGTTTTTACTCGACTAGCCTGCGGGATGCATCCTCTCGCACGTGTTTTGCTCGACTAGCCTGCGGGATGCATCCTCTCGCACGTGTTTGTGCTCGACTAGCCTGCGGGATGCATCCTCTCGCACGTGTTTTTACTCGACTAGCCTGCGGGATGCATCCTCTCGCACGTGTTTTTGCTCGACTAGCCTGCGGGATGCATCCTCTCGCACGTGTTTTTGCTCGACTAGCCTGCGGGATGCATCCTCTCGCACGTGTTTTTACTCGACTAGCCTGCGGGATGCATCCTCTCGCAGGTGTTTTTACTCGACTACCCTGCGGGATGTATCCTCTCGCACGTGTTTTTGCTCGACTAGCCATGCGCATCCCACAAAACCTGCGCATGCGCATCCCACAAAACCTCGCACGTGTTTTTACTCGACTAGCCTGCGGGATGCATCCTCTCGCACGTGTTTGTGCTCGACTAGCCTGCGGGATGCATCCTCTCGCACGTGTTTGTGCTCGACTAGCCTGCGGGATGCATCCTCTCGCACGTGTTTTTACTCGACTAGCCTGCGGGATGCATCCTCTCGCACGTGTTTTTGCTCGACTAGCCTGCGGGATGCATCCTCTCGCACGTGTTTTTGCTCGACTAGCCTGCGGGATGCATCCTCTCGCACGTGTTTTTACTCGACTAGCCTGCGGGATGCATCCTCTCGCACGTGTTTTTACTCGACTACCCTGCGGGATGCATCCTCTCGCACGTGTTTTTGCTCGACTAGCCATGCGCATCCCACAAAACCTGCGCATGCGCATCCCACAAAACCTCGCACGTGTTTTTACTCGACTAGCCTGCGGGATGCATCCTCTCGCACGTGTTTTTACTCGACTAGCCTGCGGGATTCATCCTCTCGCACGTGTTTTTACTCGACTAGCCTGCGGGATGCATCCTCTCGCACGTGTTTTTACTCGACTAGCCTGCGGAATGCATCCTCCCGCACGTGTTTTTACTCGACTAGCCTGTGGGATACATCCTCTCGCACGTGTTTTTGCTCGACTAGCCTGTGGGATGCATCCTCTCGCACGTGTTTTTGCTTGACTAGCCTGCGGGATGCATCCTCTCGCACGTGTTTTTGCTCGACTAGCCTGCGGGATGCATCCTCTCGCACGTGTTTTTGCTCGACTAGCCTGCGGGACGCATCCTCTCGCACGTGTTTTTACTCGACTAGCCTGCGGGATGCATCCTCTCGCACGTGTTTTTACTCGACTAGCCTGCGGGAAGCATCCTCTTGCACGTGTTTTTACTCGACTAGCATGCGGGATGCATCCTTTCGCACGTGTTTTTACTCGACTAGCCTGCGGGATGCATCCTCTCGCACGTGTTTTTACTCGACTACCCTGCGGGATGCATCCTCTCGCACGTGTTTTTGCTCGACTAGCCATGCGCATCCCAAAAAACCTGCGCATGCGCATCCCAATAAACCTGCGCATGCGCATCCCACAAAACCTGCGTATGCGCATCCCACAAAACCTCGCACGTGTTTTTACTCGACTAGCCTGCGGGATGCATCCTCTCGCACGTGTTTTTACTCGACTAGCCTGCGGGATGCATCCTCTCGCACGTGTTTTTGCTCGACTAGCCATGCGCATCCCAAAAAACCTGCACATGCGCATCCCAAAAAACCTGCACATGCCCATCCCACAAAACCTGCGCATGCGCATCCCACAAAACCTGAGCATGCGCATCCCACAAAACCTCGCACGTGTTTTTACTCGACTAGCCTGTGGGATACATCCTCTCGCACGTGTTTTTGCTCGACTAGCCTGTGGGATGCATCCTCTCGCACGTGTTTTTGCTCGACTAGCATGCGGGATGCATCCTCTCGCACGTGTTTTTGCTCGACTAGCCTGCGGGACGCATCCTCTCGCACGTGTTTTTACTCGACTAGCCTGCGGGATGCATCCTCTCGCACGTGTTTTTACTCGACTAGCCTGCGGGAAGCATCCTCTTGCACGTGTTTTTACTCGACTAGCCTGCGGGATGCATCCTCTCGCACGTGTTTTTACTCGACTAGCCTGCGGGAAGCATCCTCTTGCACGTGTTTTTACTCGACCAGCATGCGGGATGCATCCTCTCGCACGTGTTTTTACTCGACCAGCATGCGGGATGCATCCTCTCGCACGTGTTTTTACTCGACCAGCATGCGGGATGCATCCTCTCGCACGTGTTTTTACTCGACTAGCCTGCGGGAAGCATCCTCTCGCACGTGTTTTTACTCGACTAGCCTGCGGGATGCATCCTCTCGCACGTGTTTTTACTCGACTAGCCTGCGGGAAACATCCTCTTGCACGTGTTTTTACTCGACTAGCCTGCGGGATGCATCCTCTCGCACGTGTTTTTACTCGACTAGCCTGCGGGATGCATCCTCTCGCACGTGTTTTTACTCGACTAGCCTGCGGGAAGCATCCTCTTGCACGTGTTTTTACTCGACTAGCCTGCGGGATGCATCCTCTCGCACGTGTTTTTGCTCGACTAGCCTGCGGGATGCATCCTCTCGCACGTGTTTTTGCTCGACTAGCCTGCGGGATGCATCCTCTCGCACGTGTTTTTGCTCGACTAGCCTGCGGGGCGCATCCTCTCGCACGTGTTTTTACTCGACTAGCCTGCGGGATGCATCCTCTCGCACGTGTTTTTACTCGACTAGCCTGCGGGAAGCATCCTCTTGCACGTGTTTTTACTCGACTAGCATGCGGGATGCATCCTTTCGCACGTGTTTTTACTCGACTAGCCTACGGGATGCATCCTCTCGCACGTGTTTTTACTCGACTACCCTGCGGGATGCATCCTCTCGCACATGTTTTTGCTCGACTAGCCATGCGCATCCCAAAAAACCTGCGCATGCGCATCCCAAAAAACCTGCGCATGCGCATCCCACAAAACCTGCGTATGCGCATCCCACAAAACCTCGCACGTGTTTTTACTCGACTAGCCTGCGGGATGCATCCTCTCGCACGTGTTTTTACTCGACTAGCCTGCGGGATGCATCCTCTCGCACGTGTTTTTGCTCGACTAGCCATGCGCATCCCAAAAAACCTGCGCATGCGCATCCCAAAAAACCTGCTCATGCGCATTACACAAAACCTGCGCATGCGCATCCCACAAAACCTCGCACGTGTTTTTACTCGACTAGCCTGCGGGATGCATCCTCTCGCACGTGTTTTTACTCGACTAGCCAGCGGGATGCATCCTCTCGCACGTGTTTTTACTCGACTAGCCTGCGGGATGCATCGTCTCGCACGTGTTTTTACTCGACTAGCCTGCGGGATGCATCCTCTCGCACGTGTTTTTGCTCGACTAGCCATGCGCATCCCAAAAAACCTGCGCATGCGCATCCCAAAAAATCTGCGCATGCGCATCCCACAAAACCTGCGCATGCGCATCCCACAAAACCTCGCACGTGTTTGTGCTCGACTAGCCTGCGGGATGCATCCTTTCGCACGTGTTTTTACTCGACTAGCCTGCGGGATGCATCCTCTCGCACGTGTTTTTACTCGACTAGCCTGCGGGATGCATCCTCTCGCACGTGTTTTTACTCGACTACCCTGCGGGATGCATCCTCTCGCACGTGTTTTTGCTCGACTAGCCATGCGCATCCCACAAAACCTGCGCATGCGCATCCCACAAAACCTCGCACGTGTTTTTACTCGACTAGCCTGCGGGATGCATCCTCTCGCACGTGTTTGTGCTCGACTAGCCTGCGGGATGCATCCTCTCGCACGTGTTTTTGCTCGACTAGCCTGCGGGATGCATCCTCTCGCACGTGTTTTTGCTCGACTAGCCTGCGGGATGCATCCTCTCGCACGTGTTTTTACTCGACTACCCTGCGGGATGCATCCTCTCGCACGTGTTTTTGCTCGACTAGCCATGCGCATCCCACAAAACCTGCGCATGCGCATCCCACAAAACCTCGCACGTGTTTTTACTCGACTAGCCTGCGGGATGCATCCTCTCGCACGTGTTTGTGCTCGACTAGCCTGCGGGATGCATCCTCTCGCACGTGTTTTTGCTCGACTAGCCTGCGGGATGCATCCTCTCGCACGTGTTTGTGCTCGACTAGCCTGCGGGATGCATCCTCTCGCACGTGTTTTTACTCGACTAGCCTGCGGGATGCATCCTCTCGCACGTGTTTTTGCTCGACTAGCCTGCGGGATGCATCCTCTCGCACGTGTTTTTGCTCGACTAGCCTGCGGGATGCATCCTCTCGCACGTGTTTTTACTCGACTAGCCTGCGGGATGCATCCTCTTGCACGTGTTTTTACTCGACTACCCTGCGGGATGCATCCTCTCGCACGTGTTTTTACTCGACTAGCCTGCGGGAAGCATCCTCTTGCACGTGTTTTTACTCGACTAGCCTGCGGGATGCATCCTCTCGCACGTGTTTTTGCTCGACTAGCCTGCGGGATGCATCCTCTCGCACGTGTTTTTGCTCGACTAGCCTGCGGGATGCATCCTCTCGCACGTGTTTTTGCTCGACTAGCCTGCGGGGCGCATCCTCTCGCACGTGTTTTTACTCGACTAGCCTGCGGGATGCATCCTCTCGCACGTGTTTTTACTCGACTAGCCTGCGGGAAGCATCCTCTTGCACGTGTTTTTACTCGACTAGCATGCGGGATGCATCCTTTCGCACGTGTTTTTACTCGACTAGCCTGCGGGATGCATCCTCTCGCACGTGTTTTTACTCGACTACCCTGCGGGATGCATCCTCTCGCACGTGTTTTTGCTCGACTAGCCATGCGCATCCCAAAAAACCTGCGCATGCGCATCCCAAAATACCTGCGCATGCGCATCCCACAAAACCTGCGTATGCGCATCCCACAAAACCTCGCACGTGTTTTTACTCGACTAGCCTGCGGGATGCATCCTCTCGCACGTGTTTTTACTCGACTAGCCTGCGGGATGCATCCTCTCGCACGTGTTTTTGCTCGACTAGCCATGCGCATCCCAAAAAACCTGCACATGCGCATCCCAAAAAACCTGCGCATGCGCATCCCACAAAACCTGCGCATGCGCATCCCACAAAACCTGAGCATGCGCATCCCACAAAACCTCGCACGTGTTTTTACTCGACTAGCCTGCGGGATGCATCCTCTCGCACGTGTTTTTGCTCGGCTAGCCTGCGGGATGCATCCTCTCGCACGTGTTTTTGCTCGACTAGCCATGCGCATCCCAAAAAACCTGCGCATGCGCATCCCAAAAAACCTGCTCATGCGCATTACACAAAACCTGCGCATGCGCATCCCACAAAACCTCGCACGTGTTTTTACTCGACTAGCCTGCGGGATGCATCCTCTCGCACGTGTTTTTACTCGACTAGCCAGCGGGATGCATCCTCTCGCACGTGTTTTTACTCGACTAGCCTGCGGGATGCATCGTCTCGCACGTGTTTTTACTCGACTAGCCTGCGGGATGCATCCTCTCGCACGTGTTTTTGCTCGACTAGCCATGCGCATCCCAAAAAACCTGCGCATGCGCATCCCAAAAAATCTGCGCATGCGCATCCCACAAAACCTGCGCATGCGCATCCCACAAAACCTCGCACGTGTTTGTGCTCGACTAGCCTGCGGGATGCATCCTCTCGCACGTGTTTTTGCTCGACTAGCCATGCGCATCCCACAAAACCTGCGCATGCGCATCCCACAAAACCTCGCACGTGTTTTTACTCGACTAGCCTGCGGGATGCATCCTCTCGCACGTGTTTGTGCTCGACTAGCCTGCGGGATGCATCCTCTCGCACGTGTTTTTGCTCGACTAGCCTGCGGGATGCATCCTCTCGCACGTGTTTTTGCTCGACTAGCCTGCGGGATGCATCCTCTCGCACGTGTTTTTACTCGACTACCCTGCGGGATGCATCCTCTCGCACGTGTTTTTACTCGACTACCCTGCGGGATGCATCCTCTCGCACGTGTTTTTGCTCGACTAGCCATGCGCATCCCACAAAACCTGCGCATGCGCATCCCACAAAACCTCGCACGTGTTTTTACTCGACTAGCCTGCGGGATGCATCCTCTCGCACGTGTTTGTGCTCGACTAGCCTGCGGGATGCATCCTCTCGCACGTGTTTTTGCTCGACTAGCCTGCGGGATGCATCCTCTCGCACGTGTTTTTGCTCGACTAGCCTGCGGGATGCATCCTCTCGCACGTGTTTTTACTCGACTACCCTGCGGGATGCATCCTCTCGCACGTGTTTTTGCTCGACTAGCCATGCGCATCCCACAAAACCTGCGCATGCGCATCCCACAAAACCTCGCACGTGTTTTTACTCGACTAGCCTGCGGGATGCATCCTCTCGCACGTGTTTGTGCTCGACTAGCCTGCGGGATGCATCCTCTCGCACGTGTTTTTGCTCGACTAGCCTGCGGGATGCATCCTTTCGCACGTGTTTGTGCTCGACTAGCCTGCGGGATGCATCCTCTCGCACGTGTTTTTACTCGACTAGCCTGCGGGATGCATCCTCTCGCACGTGTTTTTGCTCGACTAGCCTGCGGGATGCATCCTCTCGCACGTGTTTTTGCTCGACTAGCCTGCGGGATGCATCCTCTCGCACGTGTTTTTACTCGACTAGCCTGCGGGATGCATCCTCTCGCACGTGTTTTTACACGACTACCCTGCGGGATGCATCCTCTCGCACGTGTTTTTGCTCGACTAGCCATGCGCATCCCACAAAACCTGCGCATGCGCATCCTACAAAACCTCGCACGTGTTTTTACTCGACTAGCCTGCGGGATGCATCCTCTCGCACGTGTTTTTGCTCGACTAGCCATGCGCATCCCTAAAAACCTGCACATGCGCATCCCAAAAAACCTGCGCATGCGCATCCCACAAAACCTGCGCATGCGCATCCCACAAAACCTCGCACGTGTTTGTGCTCGACTAGACTGCGGGATGCATCCTTTCGCACGTGTTTTTACTCGACTAGCCTGCGGGATGCATCCTCTCGCACGTGTTTTTGCTCGACTAGCCTGCGGGATGCATCCTCTCGCACGTGTTTGTGCTCGACTAGCCTGCGGGATGCATCCTCTCGCACGTGTTTTTACTCGACTAGCCTGCGGGATGCATCCTCTCGCACGTGTTTTTGCTCGACTAGCCTGCGGGATGCATCCTCTCGCACGTGTTTTTGCTCGACTAGCCTGCGGGATGCATCCTCTCGCACGTGTTTTTACTCGACTAGCCTGCGGGATGCATCCTCCCGCACGTGTTTTTACTCGACTACCCTGCGGGATGCATCCTCTCGCACGTGTTTTTGCTCGACTAGCCTGCGGGATGCATCCTCTCGCACGTGTTTTTACTCGACTAGCCTGCGGGATGCATCCTCTCGCACGTGTTTTTACTCGACTACCCTGCGGGATGCATCCTCTCGCACGTGTTTTTGCTCGACTAGCCATGCGCATCCCACAAAACCTGCGCATGCGCATCCCACAAAACCTCGCACGTGTTTTTACTCGACTAGCCTGCGGGATGCATCCTCTCGCACGTGTTTGTGCTCGACTAGCCTGCGGGATGCATCCTCTCGCACGTGTTTTTACTCGACTAGCCTGCGGGATGCATCCTCCCGCACGTGTTTTTACTCGACTACCCTGCGGGATGCATCCTCTCGCACGTGTTTTTGCTCGACTAGCCATGCGCATCCCACAAAACCTGCGCATGCGCATCCCACAAAACCTCGCACGTGTTTTTACTCGACTAGCCTGCGGGATGCATCCTCTCGCACGTGTTTGTGCTCGACTAGCCTGCGGGATGCATCCTCTCGCACGTGTTTTTGCTCGACTAGCCTGCGGGATGCATCCTCTCGCACGTGTTTTTGCTCGACTAGCCATGCGCATCCCAAAAAACCTGCGCATGCGCATCCCAAAAAATCTGCGCATGCGCATCCCACAAAACGTGCGCATGCGCATCCCACAAAACCTCGCACGTGTTTGTGCTCGACTAGACTGCGGGATGCATCCTTTCGCACGTGTTTTTACTCGACTAGCCTGCGGGATGCATCCTCTCGCACGTGTTTTTGCTCGACTAGCCTGCGGGATGCATCCTCTCGCACGTGTTTGTGCTCGACTAGCCTGCGGGATGCATCCTCTCGCACGTGTTTTTACTCGACTAGCCTGCGGGATGCATCCTCTCGCACGTGTTTTTGCTCGACTAGCCTGCGGGATGCATCCTCTCGCACGTGTTTTTGCTCGACTAGCCTGCGGGATGCATCCTCTCGCACGTGTTTTTACTCGACTAGCCTGCGGGATGCATCCTCTCGCACGTGTTTTTACTCGACTACCCTGCGGGATGCATCCTCTCGCACGTGTTTTTGCTCGACTAGCCATGCGCATCCCACAAAACCTGCGCATGCGCATCCCACAAAACCTCGCACGTGTTTTTACTCGACTAGCCTGCGGGATGCATCCTCTCGCACGTGTTTGTGCTCGACTAGCCTGCGGGATGCATCCTCTCGCACGTGTTTGTGCTCGACTAGCCTGCGGGATGCATCCTCTCGCACGTGTTTTTACTCGACTAGCCTGCGGGATGCATCCTCTCGCACGTGTTTTTGCTCGACTAGCCTGCGGGATGCATCCTCTCGCACGTGTTTTTGCTCGACTAGCCTGCGGGATGCATCCTCTCGCACGTGTTTTTACTCGACTAGCCTGCGGGATGCATCCTCTCGCACGTGTTTTTACTCGACTAGCCTGCGGGAAGCATCCTCTTGCACGTGTTTTTACTCGACCAGCATGCGGGATGCATCCTCTCGCACGTGTTTTTACTCGACTAGCCTGCGGGAAGCATCCTCTCGCACGTGTTTTTACTCGACTAGCCTGCGGGATGCATCCTCTCGCACGTGTTTTTACTCGACTAGCCTGCGGGAAGCATCCTCTTGCACGTGTTTTTACTCGACTAGCCTGCGGGATTCATCCTCTCGCACGTGTTTTTACTCGACTAGCCTGCGGGATGCATCCTCTCGCACGTGTTTTTACTCGACTAGCCTGCGGGAAGCATCCTCTTGCACGTGTTTTTACTCGACTAGCCTGCGGGATGCATCCTCTCGCACGTGTTTTTGCTCGACTAGCCTGCGGGATGCATCCTCTCGCACGTGTTTTTGCTCGACTAGCCTGCGGGATGCATCCTCTCGCACGTGTTTTTGCTCGACTAGCCTGCGGGACGCATCCTCTCGCACGTGTTTTTACTCGACTAGCCTGCGGGATGCATCCTCTCGCACGTGTTTTTACTCGACTAGCCTGCGGGAAGCATCCTCTTGCACGTGTTTTTACTCGACTAGCATGCGGGATGCATCCTTTCGCACGTGTTTTTACTCGACTAGCCTGCGGGATGTATCCTCTCGCACGTGTTTTTACTCGACTACCCTGCGGGATGCATCCTCTCGCACGTGTTTTTGCTCGACTAGCCATGCGCATCCCAAAAAACCTGCGCATGCGCATCCCAAAAAACCTGCGCATGCGCATCCCACAAAACCTGCGTATGCGCATCCCACAAAACCTCGCACGTGTTTTTACTCGACTAGCCTGCGGGATGCATCCTCTCGCACGTGTTTTTACTCGACTAGCCTGCGGAATGCATCCTCTCGCACGTGTTTTTGCTCGACTAGCCATGCGCATCCCAAAAAACCTGCACATGCGCATCCCAAAAAACCTGCGCATGCGCATCCCACAAAACCTGCGCATGCGCATCCCACAAAACCTGAGCATGCGCATCCCACAAAACCTCGCACGTGTTTTTACTCGACTAGCCTGCGGGATGCATCCTCTCGCACGTGTTTTTGCTCGGCTAGCCTGCGGGATGCATCCTCTCGCACGTGTTTTTGCTCGACTAGCCATGCGCATCCCAAAAAACCTGCGCATGCGCATCCCAAAAAACCTGCTCATGCGCATCCCACAAAACCTGCGCATGCGCATCCCACAAAACCTCGCACGTGTTTTTACTCGACTAGCCTGTGGGATGCATCCTCTCGCACGTGTTTTTACTCGACTAGCCTGCGGGATGCATCCTCTCGCACGTGTTTTTACTCGACTAGCCTGCGGGATGCATCGTCTCGCACGTGTTTTTACTCGACTAGCCTGCGGGATGCATCCTCTCGCACGTGTTTTTGCTCGACTAGCCATGCGCATCCCAAAAAACCTGCGCATGCGCATCCCAAAAAATCTGCGCATGCGCATCCCACAAAACCTGCGCATGCGCATCCCACAAAACCTCGCACATGTTTGTGCTCGACTAGCCTGCGGGATGCATCCTTTCGCACGTGTTTTTACTCGACTAGCCTGCGGGATGCATCCTCTCGCACGTGTTTTTACTCGACTAGCCTGCGGGATGCATCCTCTCGCACGTGTTTTTACTCGACTACCCTGCGGGATGCATCCTCTCGCACGTGTTTTTGCTCGACTAGCCATGCGCATCCCACAAAACCTGCGCATGCGCATCCCACAAAACCTCGCACGTGTTTTTACTCGACTAGCCTGCGGGATGCATCCTCTCGCACGTGTTTGTGCTCGACTAGCCTGCGGGATGCATCCTCTCGCACGTGTTTTTGCTCGACTAGCCTGCGGGATGCATCCTCTCGCACGTGTTTTTGCTCGACTAGCCTGCGGGATGCATCCTCTCGCACGTGTTTTTACTCGACTACCCTGCGGGATGCATCCTCTCGCACGTGTTTTTGCTCGACTAGCCATGCGCATCCCACAAAACCTGCGCATGCGCATCCCACAAAACCTCGCACGTGTTTTTACTCGACTAGCCTGCGGGATGCATCCTCTCGCACGTGTTTGTGCTCGACTAGCCTGCGGATGCATCCTCTCGCACGTGTTTTTGCTCGACTAGCCTGCGGGATGCATCCTCTCGCACGTGTTTGTGCTCGACTAGCCTGCGGGATGCATCCTCTCGCACGTGTTTTTACTCGACTAGCCTGCGGGATGCATCCTCTCGCACGTGTTTTTGCTCGACTAGCCTGCGGGATGCATCCTCTCGCACGTGTTTTTGCTCGACTAGCCTGCGGGATGCATCCTCTCGCACGTGTTTTTACTCGACTAGCTGCGGGATGCATCCTCTCGCACGTGTTTTTTACACGACTACCCTGCGGGATGCATCCTCTCGCACGTGTTTTTGCTCGACTAGCCATGCGCATCCCACAAAACCTGCGCATGCGCATCCTACAAAACCTCGCACGTGTTTTTACTCGACTAGCCTGCGGGATGCATCCTCTCGCACGTGTTTTTGCTCGACTAGCCATGCGCATCCCTAAAAACCTGCACATGCGCATCCAAAAAACCTGCGCATGCGCATCCCACAAAACCTGCGCATGCGCATCCCACAAAACCTCGCACGTGTTTGTGCTCGACTAGACTGCGGGATGCATCCTTTCGCACGTGTTTTTACTCGACTAGCCTGCGGGATGCATCCTCTCGCACGTGTTTTTGCTCGACTAGCCTGCGGGATGCATCCTCTCGCACGTGTTTGTGCTCGACTAGCCTGCGGGATGCATCCTCTCGCACGTGTTTTTACTCGACTAGCCTGCGGGATGCATCCTCTCGCACGTGTTTTTGCTCGACTAGCCTGCGGGATGCATCCTCTCGCACGTGTTTTTGCTCGACTAGCCTGCGGGATGCATCCTCTCGCACGTGTTTTTACTCGACTAGCCTGCGGGATGCATCCTCCCGCACGTGTTTTTACTCGACTACCCTGCGGGATGCATCCTCTCGCACGTGTTTTTGCTCGACTAGCCTGCGGGATGCATCCTCTCGCACGTGTTTTTACTCGACTAGCCTGCGGGATGCATCCTCTCGCACGTGTTTTTACTCGACTACCCTGCGGGATGCATCCTCTCGCACGTGTTTTTGCTCGACTAGCCATGCGCATCCCACAAAACCTGCGCATGCGCATCCCACAAAACCTCGCACGTGTTTTTACTCGACTAGCCTGCGGGATGCATCCTCTCGCACGTGTTTGTGCTCGACTAGCCTGCGGGATGCATCCTCTCGCACGTGTTTTTACTCGACTAGCCTGCGGGATGCATCCTCCCGCACGTGTTTTTACTCGACTACCCTGCGGGATGCATCCTCTCGCACGTGTTTTTGCTCGACTAGCCATGCGCATCCCACAAAACCTGCGCATGCGCATCCCACAAAACCTCGCACGTGTTTTTACTCGACTAGCCTGCGGGATGCATCCTCTCGCACGTGTTTGTGCTCGACTAGCCTGCGGGATGCATCCTCTCGCACGTGTTTTTGCTCGACTAGCCATGCGCATCCCAAAAAACCTGCGCATGCGCATCCCAAAAAATCTGCGCATGCGCATCCCACAAAACGTGCGCATGCGCATCCCACAAAACCTCGCACGTGTTTGTGCTCGACTAGACTGCGGGATGCATCCTTTCGCACGTGTTTTTACTCGACTAGCCTGCGGGATGCATCCTCTCGCACGTGTTTTTGCTCGACTAGCCTGCGGGATGCATCCTCTCGCACGTGTTTGTGCTCGACTAGCCTGCGGGATGCATCCTCTCGCACGTGTTTTTACTCGACTAGCCTGCGGGATGCATCCTCTCGCACGTGTTTTTGCTCGACTAGCCTGCGGGATGCATCCTCTCGCACGTGTTTTTTGCTCGACTAGCCTGCGGGATGCATCCTCTCGCACGTGTTTTTACTCGACTAGCCTGCGGGATGCATCCTCTCGCACGTGTTTTTACTCGACTACCCTGCGGGATGCATCCTCTCGCACGTGTTTTTGCTCGACTAGCCATGCGCATCCCACAAAACCTGCGCATGCGCATCCCACAAAACCTCGCACGTGTTTTTTACTCGACTAGCCTGCGGGATGCATCCTCTCGCACGTGTTTGTGCTCGACTAGCCTGCGGGATGCATCCTCTCGCACGTGTTTGTAGCTCGACTAGCCTGCGGGATGCATCCTCTCGCACGTGTTTTTACTCGACTAGCCTGCGGGATGCATCCTCTCGCACGTGTTTTTTGCTCGACTAGCCTGCGGGATGCATCCTCTCGCACGTGTTTTTGCTCGACTCCTGCGGGATGCATCCTCTCGCACGTGTTTTTACTCGACTAGCCTGCGGGATGCATCCTCTCGCACGTGTTTTTACTCGACTAGCCTGCGGGAAGCATCCTCTTGCACGTGTTTTTACTCGACCAGCATGCGGGATGCATCCTCTCGCACGTGTTTTTACTCGACTAGCCTGCGGGAAGCATCCTCTCGCACGTGTTTTTACTCGACTAGCCTGCGGGATGCATCCTCTCGCACGTGTTTTTACTCGACTAGCCTGCGGGAAGCATCCTCTTGCACGTGTTTTTACTCGACTAGCCTGCGGGATTCATCCTCTCGCACGTGTTTTTACTCGACTAGCCTGCGGGATGCATCCTCTCGCACGTGTTTTTACTCGACTAGCCTGCGGGAAGCATCCTCTTGCACGTGTTTTTACTCGACTAGCCTGCGGGATGCATCCTCTCGCACGTGTTTTTGCTCGACTAGCCTGCGGGATGCATCCTCTCGCACGTGTTTTTGCTCGACTAGCCTGCGGGATGCATCCTCTCGCACGTGTTTTTGCTCGACTAGCCTGCGGGACGCATCCTCTCGCACGTGTTTTTACTCGACTAGCCTGCGGGATGCATCCTCTCGCACGTGTTTTTACTCGACTAGCCTGCGGGAAGCATCCTCTTGCACGTGTTTTTACTCGACTAGCATGCGGGATGCATCCTTTCGCACGTGTTTTTACTCGACTAGCCTGCGGGATGTATCCTCTCGCACGTGTTTTTACTCGACTACCCTGCGGGATGCATCCTCTCGCACGTGTTTTTGCTCGACTAGCCATGCGCATCCCAAAAAACCTGCGCATGCGCATCCCAAAAAACCTGCGCATGCGCATCCCACAAAACCTGCGTATGCGCATCCCACAAAACCTCGCACGTGTTTTTACTCGACTAGCCTGCGGGATGCATCCTCTCGCACGTGTTTTTACTCGACTAGCCTGCGGAATGCATCCTCTCGCACGTGTTTTTGCTCGACTAGCCATGCGCATCCCAAAAAACCTGCACATGCGCATCCCAAAAAACCTGCGCATGCGCATCCCACAAAACCTGCGCATGCGCATCCCACAAAACCTGAGCATGCGCATCCCACAAAACCTCGCACGTGTTTTTACTCGACTAGCCTGCGGGATGCATCCTCTCGCACGTGTTTTTGCTCGGCTAGCCTGCGGGATGCATCCTCTCGCACGTGTTTTTGCTCGACTAGCCATGCGCATCCCAAAAAACCTGCGCATGCGCATCCCAAAAAACCTGCTCATGCGCATCCCACAAAACCTGCGCATGCGCATCCCACAAAACCTCGCACGTGTTTTTACTCGACTAGCCTGTGGGATGCATCCTCTCGCACGTGTTTTTACTCGACTAGCCTGCGGGATGCATCCTCTCGCACGTGTTTTTACTCGACTAGCCTGCGGGATGCATCGTCTCGCACGTGTTTTTACTCGACTAGCCTGCGGGATGCATCCTCTCGCACGTGTTTTTGCTCGACTAGCCATGCGCATCCCAAAAAACCTGCGCATGCGCATCCCAAAAAATCTGCGCATGCGCATCCCACAAAACCTGCGCATGCGCATCCCACAAAACCTCGCACGTGTTTGTGCTCGACTAGCCTGCGGGATGCATCCTTTCGCACGTGTTTTTACTCGACTAGCCTGCGGGATGCATCCTCTCGCACGTGTTTTTACTCGACTAGCCTGCGGGATGCATCCTCTCGCACGTGTTTTTACTCGACTACCCTGCGGGATGCATCCTCTCGCACGTGTTTTTGCTCGACTAGCCATGCGCATCCCACAAAACCTGCGCATGCGCATCCCACAAAACCTCGCACGTGTTTTTACTCGACTAGCCTGCGGGATGCATCCTCTCGCACGTGTTTGTGCTCGACTAGCCTGCGGGATGCATCCTCTCGCACGTGTTTTTGCTCGACTAGCCTGCGGGATGCATCCTCTCGCACGTGTTTTTACTCGACTACCCTGCGGGATGCATCCTCTCGCACGTGTTTTTGCTCGACTAGCCATGCGCATCCCAAAAAACCTGCGCATGCGCATCCCAAAAAACCTGCGCATGCGCATCCCACAAAACCTCGCACGTGTTTGTGCTCGACTAGCCTGCGGGATGCATCCTTTCGCACGTGTTTTTACTCGACTAGCCTGCGGGATGCATCCTCTCGCACGTGTTTTTACTCGACTAGCCTGCGGGATGCATCCTCTCGCACGTGTTTTTACTCGACTACCCTGCGGGATGCATCCTCTCGCACGTGTTTTTGCTCGACTAGCCATGCGCATCCCACAAAACCTGCGCATGCGCATCCCACAAAACCTCGCACGTGTTTTTACTCGACTAGCCAGCGGGATGCATCCTCTCGCACGTGTTTGTGCTCGACTAGCCTGCGGGATGCATCCTCTCGCACGTGTTTGTGCTCGACTAGCCTGCGGGATGCATCCTCTCGCACGTGTTTTTGCTCGACTAGCCTGCGGGATGCATCCTTTCGCACGTGTTTTTACTCGACTAGCCTGCGGGATGCATCCTCTCGCACGTGTTTTTGCTCGACTAGCATGCGGGATGCATCCTCTCGCACGTGTTTTTGCTCGACTAGCCTGCGGGATGCATCCTCTCGCACGTGTTTGTGCTCGACTAGCCTGCGGGATGCATCCTCTCGCACGTGTTTGTGCTCGACTAGCCTGCGGGATGCATCCTCTCGCACGTGTTTTTGCTCGACTAGCCTGCGGGATGCATCCTCTCGCACGTGTTTTTACTCGACTACCCTGCGGGATGCATCCTCTAGCACGTGTTTTTGCTCGACTAGCCATGCGCATCCCACAAAACCTGCGCATGCGCATCCCACAAAACCTCGCACGTGTTTTTACTCGACTAGCCTGCGGGATGCATCCTCTCGCACGTGTTTTTACTCGACTAGCCTGCGGGATGCATCCTCTCGCACGTGTTTTTGCTCGACTAGCCATGCGCATCCCTAAAAACCTGCACATGCGCATCCCAAAAAACCTGCGCATGCGCATCCCACAAAACCTGCGCATGCGCATCCCACAAAACCTCGCACGTGTTTGTGCTCGACTAGACTGCGGGATGCATCCTTTCGCACGTGTTTTTACTCGACTAGCCTGCGGGATGCATCCTCTCGCACGTGTTTTTACTCGACTAGCCTGCGGGATGCATCCTCTCGCACGTGTTTTTGCTCGACTAGCCTGCGGGATGCATCCTCTCGCACGTGTTTTTGCTCGACTAGCCTGCGGGATGCATCCTCTCGCACGTGTTTTTACTCGACTAGCCTGCGGGATGCATCCTCTCGCACGTGTTTTTACTCGACTACCCTGCGGGATGCATCCTCTCGCACGTGTTTTTGCTCGACTAGCCATGCGCATCCCACAAAACCTGCGCATGCGCATCCCACAAAACCTCGCACGTGTTTTTACTCGACTAGCCTGCGGGATGCATCCTCTCGCACGTGTTTGTGCTCGACTAGCCTGCGGGATGCAACCTCTCGCACGTGTTTTTGCTCGACTACCCTGCGGGATGCATCCTCTAGCACGTGTTTTTGCTCGACTAGCCATGCGCATCCCACAAAACCTGCGCATGCGCATCCCACAAAACCTCGCACGTGTTTTTACTCGACTAGCCTGCGGGATGCATCCTCTCGCACGTGTTTTTACTCGACTAGCCTGCGGGATGCATCCTCTCGCACGTGTTTTTGCTCGACTAGCCATGCGCATCCCTAAAAACCTGCACATGCGCATCCCAAAAAACCTGCGCATGCGCATCCCACAAAACCTCGCACGTGTTTGTGCTCGACTAGCCTGCGGGATGCATCCTTTCGCACGTGTTTTTACTCGACTAGCCTGCGGGATGCATCCTCTCGCACGTGTTTTTACTCGACTAGCCTGCGGGATGCATCCTCTCGCACGTGTTTTTACTCGACTACCCTGCGGGATGCATCCTCTCGCACGTGTTTTTGCTCGACTAGCCATGCGCATCCCACAAAACCTGCGCATGCGCATCCCACAAAACCTCGCACGTGTTTTTACTCGACTAGCCAGCGGGATGCATCCTCTCGCACGTGTTTGTGCTCGACTAGCCTGCGGGATGCATCCTCTCGCACGTGTTTGTGCTCGACTAGCCTGCGGGATGCATCCTCTCGCACGTGTTTTTGCTCGACTAGCCTGCGGGATGCATCCTTTCGCACGTGTTTTTACTCGACTAGCCTGCGGGATGCATCCTCTCGCACGTGTTTTTGCTCGACTAGCATGCGGGATGCATCCTCTCGCACGTGTTTTTGCTCGACTAGCCTGCGGGATGCATCCTCTCGCACGTGTTTGTGCTCGACTAGCCTGCGGGATGCATCCTCTCGCACGTGTTTGTGCTCGACTAGCCTGCGGGATGCATCCTCTCGCACGTGTTTTTGCTCGACTAGCCTGCGGGATGCATCCTCTCGCACGTGTTTTTACTCGACTACCCTGCGGGATGCATCCTCTAGCACGTGTTTTTGCTCGACTAGCCATGCGCATCCCACAAAACCTGCGCATGCGCATCCCACAAAACCTCGCACGTGTTTTTACTCGACTAGCCTGCGGGATGCATCCTCTCGCACGTGTTTTTACTCGACTAGCCTGCGGGATGCATCCTCTCGCACGTGTTTTTGCTCGACTAGCCATGCGCATCCCTAAAAACCTGCACATGCGCATCCCAAAAAACCTGCGCATGCGCATCCCACAAAACCTGCGCATGCGCATCCCACAAAACCTCGCACGTGTTTGTGCTCGACTAGACTGCGGGATGCATCCTTTCGCACGTGTTTTTACTCGACTAGCCTGCGGGATGCATCCTCTCGCACGTGTTTTTACTCGACTAGCCTGCGGGATGCATCCTCTCGCACGTGTTTTTGCTCGACTAGCCTGCGGGATGCATCCTCTCGCACGTGTTTTTGCTCGACTAGCCTGCGGGATGCATCCTCTCGCACGTGTTTTTACTCGACTAGCCTGCGGGATGCATCCTCTCGCACGTGTTTTTACTCGACTACCCTGCGGGATGCATCCTCTCGCACGTGTTTTTGCTCGACTAGCCATGCGCATCCCACAAAACCTGCGCATGCGCATCCCACAAAACCTCGCACGTGTTTTTACTCGACTAGCCTGCGGGATGCATCCTCTCGCACGTGTTTGTGCTCGACTAGCCTGCGGGATGCAACCTCTCGCACGTGTTTTTGCTCGACTAGCATGCGCATCCCAAAAAACCTGCGCATGCGCATCCCAAAAAATCTGCGCATGCGCATCCCACAAAACGTGCGCATGCGCATCCCACAAAACCTCGCACGTGTTTGTGCTCGACTAGACTGCGGGATGCATCCTTTCGCACGTGTTTTTACTCGACTAGCCTGCGGGATGCATCCTCTCGCACGTGTTTTTGCTCGACTAGCCTGCGGGATGCAACCTCTCGCACGTGTTTGTGCTCGACTAGCCTGCGGGATGCATCCTCTCGCACGTGTTTTTACTCGACTAGCCTGCGGGATGCATCCTCTCGCACGTGTTTTTGCTCGACTAGCCTGCGGGATGCATCCTCTCGCACGTGTTTTTGCTCGACTAGCCTGCGGGATGCATCCTCTCGCACGTGTTTTTACTCGACTAGCCTGCGGGATGCATCCTCTCGCACGTGTTTTTACTCGACTACCCTGCGGGATGCATCCTCTCGCACGTGTTTTTGCTCGACTAGCCATGCGCATCCCACAAAACCTGCGCATGCGCATCCCACAAAACCTCGCACGTGTTTTTACTCGACTAGCCTGCGGGATGCATCCTCTCGCACGTGTTTGTGCTCGACTAGCCTTGCGGGATGCATCCTCTCGCACGTGTTTGTGCTCGACTAGCCTGCGGGATGCATCCTCTCGCACGTGTTTTTACTCGACTAGCCTGCGGGATGCATCCTCTCGCACGTGTTTTTGCTCGACTAGCCTGCGGGATGCATCCTCTCGCACGTGTTTTTGCTCGACTAGCCTGCGGGATGCATCCTCTCGCACGTGTTTTTACTCGACTAGCCTGCGGGATGCATCCTCTCGCACGTGTTTTTGCTCGACTAGCCATGCGCATCCCACAAAACCTGCGCATGCGCATCCCACAAAACCTCGCACGTGTTTTTACTCGACTAGCCTGCGGGATGCATCCTCTCGCACGTGTTTTTGCTCGACTAGCCATGCGCATCCCTAAAAACCTGCACATGCGCATCCCAAAAAACCTGCGCATGCGCATCCCACAAAACCTGCGCATGCGCATCCCACAAAACCTCGCACGTGTTTTTACTCGACTAGCCTGCGGGATGCATCCTCTCGCACGTGTTTTTACTCGACTAGCCTGCGGGATTCATCCTCTCGCACGTGTTTTTACTCGACTAGCCTGCGGGATGCATCGTCTCGCACGTGTTTTTGCTCGACTAGCCTGCGGGATGCATCCTCTCGCACGTGTTTTTACTCGACTAGCCTGCGGGATTCATCCTCTCGCACGTGTTTTTACTCGACTAGCCTGCGGGATGCATCCTCTCGCTCGTGTTTTTACTCGACTAGCCTGCGGGAAGCATCCTCTCGCACGTGTTTTTACTCGACTAGCCTGCGGGATGCATCCTCTCGCACGTGTTTTTACTCGACTAGCCTGCGGGAAGCATCCTCTTGCACGTGTTTTTACTCGACTAGCCTGCGGGATGCATCCTCTCGCACGTGTTTTTGCTCGACTAGCCTGCGGGATGCATCCTCTCGCACGTGTTTTTACTCGACTACCCTGCGGGATGCATCCTCTCGCACGTGTTTTTGCTCGACTAGCCATGCGCATCCCACAAAACCTGCGCATGCGCATCCCACAAAACCTCGCACGTGTTTTTACTCGACTAGCCTGCGGGATGCATCCTCTCGCACGTGTTTGTGCTCGACTAGCCTTGCGGGATGCATCCTCTCGCACGTGTTTGTGCTCGACTAGCCTGCGGGATGCATCCTCTCGCACGTGTTTTTACTCGACTAGCCTGCGGGATGCATCCTCTCGCACGTGTTTTTGCTCGACTAGCCTGCGGGATGCATCCTCTCGCACGTGTTTTTGCTCGACTAGCCTGCGGGATGCATCCTCTCGCACGTGTTTTTACTCGACTAGCCTGCGGGATGCATCCTCTCGCACGTGTTTTTACTCGACTACCCTGCGGGATGCATCCTCTCGCACGTGTTTTTGCTCGACTAGCCATGCGCATCCCACAAAACCTGCGCATGCGCATCCCACAAAACCTCGCACGTGTTTTTACTCGACTAGCCTGCGGGATGCATCCTCTCGCACGTGTTTTTGCTCGACTAGCCATGCGCATCCCTAAAAACCTGCACATGCGCATCCCACAAAACCTCGCACGTGTTTTTACTCGACTAGCCTGCGGGATGCATCCTCTCGCACGTGTTTGTGCTCGACTAGCCTTGCGGGATGCATCCTCTCGCACGTGTTTGTGCTCGACTAGCCTGCGGGATGCATCCTCTCGCACGTGTTTTTACTCGACTAGCCTGCGGGATGCATCCTCTCGCACGTGTTTTTACTCGACTACCCTGCGGGATGCATCCTCTCGCACGTGTTTTTGCTCGACTAGCCTGCGGGATGCATCCTCTCGCACGTGTTTTTGCTCGACTAGCCATGCGCATCCCTAAAAACCTGCACATGCGCATCCCACAAAACCTCGCACGTGTTTTTACTCGACTAGCCTGCGGGATGCATCCTCTCGCACGTGTTTGTGCTCGACTAGCCTTGCGGGATGCATCCTCTCGCACGTGTTTGTGCTCGACTAGCCTGCGGGATGCATCCTCTCGCACGTGTTTTTACTCGACTACCCTGCGGGATGCATCCTCTCGCACGTGTTTTTGCTCGACTAGCCATGCGCATCCCACAAAACCTGCGCATGCGCATCCCACAAAACCTCGCACGTGTTTTTACTCGACTAGCCTGCGGGATGCATCCTCTCGCACGTGTTTGTGCTCGACTAGCCTTGCGGGATGCATCCTCTCGCACGTGTTTGTGCTCGACTAGCCTGCGGGATGCATCCTCTCGCACGTGTTTTTACTCGACTAGCCTGCGGGATGCATCCTCTCGCACGTGTTTTTGCTCGACTAGCCTGCGGGATGCATCCTCTCGCACGTGTTTTTGCTCGACTAGCCTGCGGGATGCATCCTCTCGCACGTGTTTTTACTCGACTAGCCTGCGGGATGCATCCTCTCGCACGTGTTTTTGCTCGACTAGCCATGCGCATCCCACAAAACCTGCGCATGCGCATCCCACAAAACCTCGCACGTGTTTTTACTCGACTAGCCTGCGGGATGCATCCTCTCGCACGTGTTTTTACTCGACTAGCCTGCGGGATTCATCCTCTCGCACGTGATTTTACTCGACTAGCCTGCGGGATGCATCGTCTCGCACGTGTTTTTGCTCGACTAGCCTGCGGGATGCATCCTCTCGCACGTGTTTTTACTCGACTAGCCTGCGGGATTCATCCTCTCGCACGTGTTTTTACTCGACTAGCCTGCGGGATGCATCCTCTCGCTCGTGTTTTTACTCGACTAGCCTGCGGGAAGCATCCTCTCGCACGTGTTTTTACTCGACTAGCCTGCGGGATGCATCCTCTCGCACGTGATTTTACTCGACTAGCCTGCGGGAAGCATCCTCTTGCACGTGTTTTTACTCGACTAGCCTGCGGGATGCATCCTCTCGCACGTGTTTTTGCTCGACTAGCCTGCGGGATGCATCCTCTCGCACGTGTTTTTACTCGACTACCCTGCGGGATGCATCCTCTCGCACGTGTTTTTGCTCGACTAGCCATGCGCATCCCACAAAACCTGCGCATGCGCATCCCACAAAACCTCGCACGTGTTTTTACTCGACTAGCCTGCGGGATGCATCCTCTCGCACGTGTTTGTGCTCGACTAGCCTTGCGGGATGCATCCTCTCGCACGTGTTTGTGCTCGACTAGCCTGCGGGATGCATCCTCTCGCACGTGTTTTTGCTCGACTAGCCATGCGCATCCCAAAAAACCTGCGCATGCGCATCCCAAAAAACCTGCGCATGCGCATCCCACAAAACCTGCGTATGCGCATCCCACAAAACCTCGCACGTGTTTTTACTCGACTAGCCTGCGGGATGCATCCTCTCGCACGTGTTTTTACTCGACTAGCCTGCGGGATGCATCCTCTCGCACGTGTTTTTGCTCGACTAGCCATGCGCATCCCAAAAAACCTGCACATGCGCATCCCAAAAAACCTGCGCATGCGCATCCCACAAAACCTGCGCATGCGCATCCCACAAAACCTGAGCATGCGCATCCCACAAAACCTCGCACGTGTTTTTACTCGACTAGCCTGCGGGATGCATCCTCTCGCACGTGTTTTTGCTCGGCTAGCCTGCGGGATGCATCCTCTCGCACGTGTTTTTGCTCGACTAGCCATGCGCATCCCAAAAAACCTGCGCATGCGCATCCCAAAAAACCTGCTCATGCGCATCCCACAAAACCTGCGCATGCGCATCCCACAAAACCTCGCACGTGTTTTTACTCGACTAGCCTGTGGGATGCATCCTCTCGCACGTGTTTTTACTCGACTAGCCTGCGGGATGCATCCTCTCGCACGTGTTTTTACTCGACTAGCCTGCGGGATGCATCGTCTCGCACGTGTTTTTACTCGACTAGCCTGCGGGATGCATCCTCTCGCACGTGTTTTTGCTCGACTAGCCATGCGCATCCCAAAAAACCTGCGCATGCGCATCCCAAAAAATCTGCGCATGCGCATCCCACAAAACCTGCGCATGCGCATCCCACAAAACCTCGCACGTGTTTGTGCTCGACTAGCCTGCGGGATGCATCCTTTCGCACGTGTTTTTACTCGACTAGCCTGCGGGATGCATCCTCTCGCACGTGTTTTTACTCGACTAGCCTGCGGGATGCATCCTCTCGCACGTGTTTTTACTCGACTACCCTGCGGGATGCATCCTCTCGCACGTGTTTTTGCTCGACTAGCCATGCGCATCCCACAAAACCTGCGCATGCGCATCCCACAAAACCTCGCACGTGTTTTTACTCGACTAGCCTGCGGGATGCATCCTCTCGCACGTGTTTGTGCTCGACTAGCCTGCGGGATGCATCCTCTCGCACGTGTTTTTGCTCGACTAGCCTGCGGGATGCATCCTCTCGCACGTGTTTTTACTCGACTACCCTGCGGGATGCATCCTCTCGCACGTGTTTTTGCTCGACTAGCCATGCGCATCCCAAAAAACCTGCGCATGCGCATCCCAAAAAACCTGCGCATGCGCATCCCACAAAACCTCGCACGTGTTTGTGCTCGACTAGCCTGCGGGATGCATCCTTTCGCACGTGTTTTTACTCGACTAGCCTGCGGGATGCATCCTCTCGCACGTGTTTTTACTCGACTAGCCTGCGGGATGCATCCTCTCGCACGTGTTTTTACTCGACTACCCTGCGGGATGCATCCTCTCGCACGTGTTTTTGCTCGACTAGCCATGCGCATCCCACAAAACCTGCGCATGCGCATCCCACAAAACCTCGCACGTGTTTTTACTCGACTAGCCTGCGGGATGCATCCTCTCGCACGTGTTTGTGCTCGACTAGCCTGCGGGATGCATCCTCTCGCACGTGTTTGTGCTCGACTAGCCTGCGGGATGCATCCTCTCGCACGTGTTTTTGCTCGACTAGCCTGCGGGATGCATCCTTTCGCACGTGTTTTTACTCGACTAGCCTGCGGGATGCATCCTCTCGCACGTGTTTTTGCTCGACTAGCATGCGGGATGCATCCTCTCGCACGTGTTTTTGCTCGACTAGCCTGCGGGATGCATCCTCTCGCACGTGTTTGTGCTCGACTAGCCTGCGGGATGCATCCTCTCGCACGTGTTTGTGCTCGACTAGCCTGCGGGATGCATCCTCTCGCACGTGTTTTTGCTCGACTAGCCTGCGGGATGCATCCTCTCGCACGTGTTTTTACTCGACTACCCTGCGGGATGCATCCTCTAGCACGTGTTTTTGCTCGACTAGCCATGCGCATCCCACAAAACCTGCGCATGCGCATCCCACAAAACCTCGCACGTGTTTTTACTCGACTAGCCTGCGGGATGCATCCTCTCGCACGTGTTTTTACTCGACTAGCCTGCGGGATGCATCCTCTCGCACGTGTTTTTGCTCGACTAGCCATGCGCATCCCTAAAAACCTGCACATGCGCATCCCAAAAAACCTGCGCATGCGCATCCCACAAAACCTGCGCATGCGCATCCCACAAAACCTCGCACGTGTTTGTGCTCGACTAGACTGCGGGATGCATCCTTTCGCACGTGTTTTTACTCGACTAGCCTGCGGGATGCATCCTCTCGCACGTGTTTTTACTCGACTAGCCTGCGGGATGCATCCTCTCGCACGTGTTTTTGCTCGACTAGCCTGCGGGATGCATCCTCTCGCACGTGTTTTTGCTCGACTAGCCTGCGGGATGCATCCTCTCGCACGTGTTTTTACTCGACTAGCCTGCGGGATGCATCCTCTCGCACGTGTTTTTACTCGACTACCCTGCGGGATGCATCCTCTCGCACGTGTTTTTGCTCGACTAGCCATGCGCATCCCACAAAACCTGCGCATGCGCATCCCACAAAACCTCGCACGTGTTTTTACTCGACTAGCCTGCGGGATGCATCCTCTCGCACGTGTTTGTGCTCGACTAGCCTGCGGGATGCATCCTCTCGCACGTGTTTTTGCTCGACTAGCATGCGCATCCCAAAAAACCTGCGCATGCGCATCCCAAAAAATCTGCGCATGCGCATCCCACAAAACGTGCGCATGCGCATCCCACAAAACCTCGCACGTGTTTGTGCTCGACTAGACTGCGGGATGCATCCTTTCGCACGTGTTTTTACTCGACTAGCCTGCGGGATGCATCCTCTCGCACGTGTTTTTGCTCGACTAGCCTGCGGGATGCAACCTCTCGCACGTGTTTGTGCTCGACTAGCCTGCGGGATGCATCCTCTCGCACGTGTTTTTACTCGACTAGCCTGCGGGATGCATCCTCTCGCACGTGTTTTTGCTCGACTAGCCTGCGGGATGCATCCTCTCGCACGTGTTTTTGCTCGACTAGCCTGCGGGATGCATCCTCTCGCACGTGTTTTTACTCGACTAGCCTGCGGGATGCATCCTCTCGCACGTGTTTTTACTCGACTACCCTGCGGGATGCATCCTCTCGCACGTGTTTTTGCTCGACTAGCCATGCGCATCCCACAAAACCTGCGCATGCGCATCCCACAAAACCTCGCACGTGTTTTTACTCGACTAGCCTGCGGGATGCATCCTCTCGCACGTGTTTGTGCTCGACTAGCCTTGCGGGATGCATCCTCTCGCACGTGTTTGTGCTCGACTAGCCTGCGGGATGCATCCTCTCGCACGTGTTTTTACTCGACTAGCCTGCGGGATGCATCCTCTCGCACGTGTTTTTGCTCGACTAGCCTGCGGGATGCATCCTCTCGCACGTGTTTTTGCTCGACTAGCCTGCGGGATGCATCCTCTCGCACGTGTTTTTACTCGACTAGCCTGCGGGATGCATCCTCTCGCACGTGTTTTTGCTCGACTAGCCATGCGCATCCCACAAAACCTGCGCATGCGCATCCCACAAAACCTCGCACGTGTTTTTACTCGACTAGCCTGCGGGATGCATCCTCTCGCACGTGTTTTTGCTCGACTAGCCATGCGCATCCCTAAAAACCTGCACATGCGCATCCCAAAAAACCTGCGCATGCGCATCCCACAAAACCTGCGCATGCGCATCCCACAAAACCTCGCACGTGTTTTTACTCGACTAGCCTGCGGGATGCATCCTCTCGCACGTGTTTTTACTCGACTAGCCTGCGGGATTCATCCTCTCGCACGTGTTTTTACTCGACTAGCCTGCGGGATGCATCGTCTCGCACGTGTTTTTGCTCGACTAGCCTGCGGGATGCATCCTCTCGCACGTGTTTTTACTCGACTAGCCTGCGGGATTCATCCTCTCGCACGTGTTTTTACTCGACTAGCCTGCGGGATGCATCCTCTCGCTCGTGTTTTTACTCGACTAGCCTGCGGGAAGCATCCTCTCGCACGTGTTTTTACTCGACTAGCCTGCGGGATGCATCCTCTCGCACGTGTTTTTACTCGACTAGCCTGCGGGAAGCATCCTCTTGCACGTGTTTTTACTCGACTAGCCTGCGGGATGCATCCTCTCGCACGTGTTTTTGCTCGACTAGCCTGCGGGATGCATCCTCTCGCACGTGTTTTTACTCGACTACCCTGCGGGATGCATCCTCTCGCACGTGTTTTTGCTCGACTAGCCATGCGCATCCCACAAAACCTGCGCATGCGCATCCCACAAAACCTCGCACGTGTTTTTACTCGACTAGCCTGCGGGATGCATCCTCTCGCACGTGTTTGTGCTCGACTAGCCTTGCGGGATGCATCCTCTCGCACGTGTTTGTGCTCGACTAGCCTGCGGGATGCATCCTCTCGCACGTGTTTTTACTCGACTAGCCTGCGGGATGCATCCTCTCGCACGTGTTTTTGCTCGACTAGCCTGCGGGATGCATCCTCTCGCACGTGTTTTTGCTCGACTAGCCTGCGGGATGCATCCTCTCGCACGTGTTTTTACTCGACTAGCCTGCGGGATGCATCCTCTCGCACGTGTTTTTACTCGACTACCCTGCGGGATGCATCCTCTCGCACGTGTTTTTGCTCGACTAGCCATGCGCATCCCACAAAACCTGCGCATGCGCATCCCACAAAACCTCGCACGTGTTTTTACTCGACTAGCCTGCGGGATGCATCCTCTCGCACGTGTTTTTGCTCGACTAGCCATGCGCATCCCTAAAAACCTGCACATGCGCATCCCACAAAACCTCGCACGTGTTTTTACTCGACTAGCCTGCGGGATGCATCCTCTCGCACGTGTTTGTGCTCGACTAGCCTTGCGGGATGCATCCTCTCGCACGTGTTTGTGCTCGACTAGCCTGCGGGATGCATCCTCTCGCACGTGTTTTTGCTCGACTAGCCTGCGGGATGCATCCTCTCGCACGTGTTTTTGCTCGACTAGCCTGCGGGATGCATTCTCTCGCACGTGTTTTTGCTCGACTAGCCTGCGGGACGCATCCTCTCGCACGTGTTTTTACTCGACTAGCCTGCGGGATGCATCCTCTCGCACGTGTTTTTACTCGACTAGCCTGCGGGAAGCATCCTCTTGCACGTGTTTTTACTCGACTAGCATGCGGGATGCATCCTCTCGCACGTGTTTTTACTCGACTAGCCTGCGGGAAGCATCCTCTCGCACGTGTTTTTACTCGACTAGCCTGCGGGATGCATCCTCTCGCACGTGTTTTTACTCGACTAGCCTGCGGGATGCATCCTCTCGCACGTGTTTTTACTCGACTAGCCTGCGGGATGCATCCTCTCGCACGTGTTTTTACTCGACTACCCTGCGGGATGCATCCTCTCGCACGTGTTTTTGCTCGACTAGCCATGCGCATCCCACAAAACCTGCGCATGCGCATCCCACAAAACCTCGCACGTGTTTTTACTCGACTAGCCTGCGGGATGCATCCTCTCGCACGTGTTTGTGCTCGACTAGCCTTGCGGGATGCATCCTCTCGCACGTGTTTGTGCTCGACTAGCCTGCGGGATGCATCCTCTCGCACGTGTTTTTACTCGAGTAGCCTGCGGGATGCATCCTCTCGCACGTGTTTTTGCTCGACTAGCCTGCGGGATGCATCCTCTCGCACGTGTTTTTGCTCGACTAGCCTGCGGGATGCATCCTCTCGCACGTGTTTTTACTCGACTAGCCTGCGGGATGCATCCTCTCGCACGTGTTTTTACTCGACTACCCTGCGGGATGCATCCTCTCGCACGTGTTTTTGCTCGACTAGCCATGCGCATCCCACAAAACCTGCGCATGCGCATCCCACAAAACCTCGCACGTGTTTTTACTCGACTAGCCTGCGGGATGCATCCTCTCGCACGTGTTTTTGCTCGACTAGCCATGCGCATCCCTAAAAACCTGCACATGCGCATCCCAAAAAACCTGCGCATGCGCATCCCACAAAACCTGCGCATGCGCATCCCACAAAACCTCGCACGTGTTTTTACTCGACTAGCCTGCGGGATGCATCCTCTCGCACGTGTTTTTACTCGACTAGCCTGCGGGATTCATCCTCTCGCACGTGTTTTTACTCGACTAGCCTGCGGGATGCATCGTCTCGCACGTGTTTTTGCTCGACTAGCCTGCGGGATGCATCCTCTCGCACGTGTTTTTACTCGACTAGCCTGCGGGATTCATCCTCTCGCACGTGTTTTTACTCGACTAGCCTGCGGGATGCATCCTCTCGCACGTGTTTTTACTCGACTAGCCTGCGGGATGCATCCTCCCGCACGTGTTTTTACTCGACTAGCCTGCGGGATACATCCTCTCGCACGTGTTTTTGCTCGACTAGCCTGCGGGATGCATCCTCTCGCACGTGTTTTTGCTCGACTAGCCTGCGGGATGCATCCTCTCGCACGTGTTTTTGCTCGACTAGCCTGCGGGACGCATCCTCTCGCACGTGTTTTTACTCGACTAGCCTGCGGGATGCATCCTCTCGCACGTGTTTTTACTCGACTAGCCTGCGGGAAGCATCCTCTTGCACGTGTTTTTACTCGACTAGCATGCGGGATGCATCCTCTCGCACGTGTTTTTACTCGACTAGCCTGCGGGAAGCATCCTCTCGCACGTGTTTTTACTCGACTAGCCTGCGGGATGCATCCTCTCGCACGTGTTTTTACTCGACTAGCCTGCGGGAAGCATCCTCTTGCACGTGTTTTTACTCGACTAGCCTGCGGGATGCATCCTCTCGCACGTGTTTTTACTCGACTAGCCTGCGGGATGCATCCTCTCGCACGTGTTTTTACTCGACTAGCCTGCGGGAAGCATCCTCTTGCACGTGTTTTTACTCGACTAGCCTGCGGGGTGCATCCTCTCGCACGTGTTTTTACTCGACTAGCCTGCGGGATGCATCCTCTCGCACGTGTTTTTGCTCGACTAGCCTGCGGGATGCATCCTCTCGCACGTGTTTTTGCTCGACTACCCTGCGGGATGCATCCTCTCGCACGTGTTTTTGCTCGACTAGCCATGCGCATCCCACAAAACCTGCGCATGCGCATCCCACAAAACCTCGCACGTGTTTTTACTCGACTAGCCTGCGGGATGCATCCTCTCGCACGTGTTTTTACTCGACTAGCCTGCGGGATGCATCCTCTCGCACGTGTTTTTACTCGACTAGCCTGCGGGAAGCATCCTCTCGCACGTGTTTTTACTCGACTAGCCTGCGGGATGCATCCTCTCGCACGTGTTTTTACTCGACTAGCCTGCGGGAAGCATCCTCTTGCACGTGTTTTTACTCGACTAGCCTGCGGGATGCATCCTCTCGCACGTGTTTTTGCTCGACTAGCCTGCGGGATGCATCCTCTCGCACGTGTTTTTACTCGACTACCCTGCGGGATGCATCCTCTCGCACGTGTTTTTGCTCGACTAGCCATGCGCATCCCACAAAACCTGCGCATGCGCATCCCACAAAACCTCGCACGTGTTTTTACTCGACTAGCCTGCGGGATGCATCCTCTCGCACGTGTTTGTGCTCGACTAGCCTTGCGGGATGCATCCTCTCGCACGTGTTTGTGCTCGACTAGCCTGCGGGATGCATCCTCTCGCACGTGTTTTTACTCGACTAGCCTGCGGGATGCATCCTCTCGCACGTGTTTTTGCTCGACTAGCCTGCGGGATGCATCCTCTCGCACGTGTTTTTGCTCGACTAGCCTGCGGGATGCATCCTCTCGCACGTGTTTTTACTCGACTAGCCTGCGGGATGCATCCTCTCGCACGTGTTTTTACTCGACTACCCTGCGGGATGCATCCTCTCGCACGTGTTTTTGCTCGACTAGCCATGCGCATCCCACAAAACCTGCGCATGCGCATCCCACAAAACCTCGCACGTGTTTTTACTCGACTAGCCTGCGGGATGCATCCTCTCGCACGTGTTTTTGCTCGACTAGCCATGCGCATCCCTAAAAACCTGCACATGCGCATCCCAAAAAACCTGCGCATGCGCATCCCACAAAACCTGCGCATGCGCATCCCACAAAACCTCGCACGTGTTTTTACTCGACTAGCCTGCGGGATGCATCCTCTCGCACGTGTTTTTACTCGACTAGCCTGCGGGATTCATCCTCTCGCACGTGTTTTTACTCGACTAGCCTGCGGGATACATCCTCCCGCACGTGTTTTTACTCGACTAGCCTGCGGGATACATCCTCTCGCACGTGTTTTTGCTCGACTAGCCTGCGGGATGCATCCTCTCGCACGTGTTTTTGCTCGACTAGCCTGCGGGATGCATTCTCTCGCACGTGTTTTTGCTCGACTAGCCTGCGGGACGCATCCTCTCGCACGTGTTTTTACTCGACTAGCCTGCGGGATGCATCCTCTCGCACGTGTTTTTACTCGACTAGCCTGCGGGAAGCATCCTCTTGCACGTGTTTTTACTCGACTAGCATGCGGGATGCATCCTCTCGCACGTGTTTTTACTCGACTAGCCTGCGGGAAGCATCCTCTCGCACGTGTTTTTACTCGACTAGCCTGCGGGATGCATCCTCTCGCACGTGTTTTTACTCGACTAGCCTGCGGGATGCATCCTCTCGCACGTGTTTTTACTCGACTAGCCTGCGGGATGCATCCTCTCGCACGTGTTTTTACTCGACTACCCTGCGGGATGCATCCTCTCGCACGTGTTTTTGCTCGACTAGCCATGCGCATCCCACAAAACCTCGCACGTGTTTGTACTCGACTAGCCTGCGGGATGCATCCTCTCGCACGTGTTTGTGCTCGACTAGCCTTGCGGGATGCATCCTCTCGCACGTGTTTGTGCTCGACTAGCCTGCGGGATGCATCCTCTCGCACGTGTTTTTACTCGAGTAGCCTGCGGGATGCATCCTCTCGCACGTGTTTTTGCTCGACTAGCCTGCGGGATGCATCCTCTCGCACGTGTTTTTGCTCGACTAGCCTGCGGGATGCATCCTCTCGCACGTGTTTTTACTCGACTAGCCTGCGGGATGCATCCTCTCGCACGTGTTTTTACTCGACTACCCTGCGGGATGCATCCTCTCGCACGTGTTTTTGCTCGACTAGCCATGCGCATCCCACAAAACCTGCGCATGCGCATCCCACAAAACCTCGCACGTGTTTTTACTCGACTAGCCTGCGGGATGCATCCTCTCGCACGTGTTTTTGCTCGACTAGCCATGCGCATCCCTAAAAACCTGCACATGCGCATCCCACAAAACCTCGCACGTGTTTTTACTCGACTAGCCTGCGGGATGCATCCTCTCGCACGTGTTTGTGCTCGACTAGCCTTGCGGGATGCATCCTCTCGCACGTGTTTGTGCTCGACTAGCCTGCGGGATGCATCCTCTCGCACGTGTTTTTACTCGACTAGCCTGCGGGATGCATCCTCTCGCACGTGTTTTTACTCGACTACCCTGCGGGATGCATCCTCTCGCACGTGTTTTTGCTCGACTTGCCATGCGCATCCCACAAAACCTGCGCATGCGCATCCCACAAAACCTCGCACGTGTTTTTACTCGACTAGCCTGCGGGATGCATCCTCTCGCACGTGTTTTTGCTCGACTAGCCATGCGCATCCCTAAAAACCTGCACATGCGCATCCCACAAAACCTCGCACGTGTTTTTACTCGACTAGCCTGCGGGATGCATCCTCTCGCACGTGTTTGTGCTCGACTAGCCTTGCGGGATGCATCCTCTCGCACGTGTTTGTGCTCGACTAGCCTGCGGGATGCATCCTCTCGCACGTGTTTTTACTCGACTACCCTGCGGGATGCATCCTCTCGCACGTGTTTTTGCTCGACTAGCCATGCGCATCCCACAAAACCTGCGCATGCGCATCCCACAAAACCTCGCACGTGTTTTTACTCGACTAGCCTGCGGGATGCATCCTCTCGCACGTGTTTGTGCTCGACTAGCCTTGCGGGATGCATCCTCTCGCACGTGTTTGTGCTCGACTAGCCTGCGGGATGCATCCTCTCGCACGTGTTTTTACTCGACTAGCCTGCGGGATGCATCCTCTCGCACGTGTTTTTGCTCGACTAGCCTGCGGGATGCATCCTCTCGCACGTGTTTTTGCTCGACTAGCCTGCGGGATGCATCCTCTCGCACGTGTTTTTACTCGACTAACCTGCGGGATGCATCCTCTCGCACGTGTTTTTGCTCGACTAGCCATGCGCATCCCACAAAACCTGCGCATGCGCATCCCACAAAACCTCGCACGTGTTTTTACTCGACTAGCCTGCGGGATGCATCCTCTCGCACGTGTTTTTGCTCGACTAGCCATGCGCATCCCTAAAAACCTGCACATGCGCATCCCAAAAAACCTGCGCATGCGCATCCCACAAAACCTGCGCATGCGCATCCCACAAAACCTCGCACGTGTTTTTACTCGACTAGCCTGCGGGATGCATCCTCTCGCACGTGTTTTTACTCGACTAGCCTGCGGGATTCATCCTCTCGCACGTGTTTTTACTCGACTAGCCTGCGGGATGCATCGTCTCGCACGTGTTTTTGCTCGACTAGCCTGCGGGATGCATCCTCTCGCACGTGTTTTTACTCGACTAGCCTGCGGGATTCATCCTCTCGCACGTGTTTTTACTCGACTAGCCTGCGGGATGCATCCTCTCGCTCGTGTTTTTACTCGACTAGCCTGCGGGAAGCATCCTCTCGCACGTGTTTTTACTCGACTAGCCTGCGGGATGCATCCTCTCGCACGTGTTTTTACTCGACTAGCCTGCGGGAAGCATCCTCTTGCACGTGTTTTTACTCGACTAGCCTGCGGGATGCATCCTCTCGCACGTGTTTTTGCTCGACTAGCCTGCGGGATGCATCCTCTCGCACGTGTTTTTACTCGACTACCCTGCGGGATGCATCCTCTCGCACGTGTTTTTGCTCGACTAGCCATGCGCATCCCACAAAACCTGCGCATGCGCATCCCACAAAACCTCGCACGTGTTTTTACTCGACTAGCCTGCGGGATGCATCCTCTCGCACGTGTTTGTGCTCGACTAGCTTTGCGGGATGCATCCTCTCGCACGTGTTTGTGCTCGACTAGCCTGCGGGATGCATCCTCTCGCACGTGTTTTTACTCGACTAGCCTGCGGGATGCATCCTCTCGCACGTGTTTTTGCTCGACTAGCCTGCGGGATGCATCCTCTCGCACGTGTTTTTGCTCGACTAGCCTGCGGGATGCATCCTCTCGCACGTGTTTTTACTCGACTAGCCTGCGGGATGCATCCTCTCGCACGTGTTTTTACTCGACTACCCTGCGGGATGCATCCTCTCGCACGTGTTTTTGCTCGACTAGCCATGCGCATCCCACAAAACCTGCGCATGCGCATCCCACAAAACCTCGCACGTGTTTTTACTCGACTAGCCTGCGGGATGCATCCTCTCGCACGTGTTTTTGCTCGACTAGCCATGCGCATCCCTAAAAACCTGCACATGCGCATCCCAAAAAACCTGCGCATGCGCATCCCACAAAACCTGCGCATGCGCATCCCACAAAACCTCGCACGTGTTTTTACTCGACTAGCCTGCGGGATGCATCCTCTCGCACGTGTTTTTACTCGACTAGCCTGCGGGATTCATCCTCTCGCACGTGTTTTTACTCGACTAGCCTGCGGGATACATCCTCCCGCACGTGTTTTTACTCGACTAGCCTGCGGGATACATCCTCTCGCACGTGTTTTTGCTCGACTAGCCTGCGGGATGCATCCTCTCGCACGTGTTTTTGCTCGACTAGCCTGCGGGATGCATTCTCTCGCACGTGTTTTTACTCGACTAGCCTGCGGGAAGCATCCTCTCGCACGTGTTTTTACTCGACTAGCCTGCGGGATGCATCCTCTCGCACGTGTTTTTACTCGACTAGCCTGCGGGATGCATCCTCTCGCACGTGTTTTTACTCGACTAGCCTGCGGGATGCATCCTCTCGCACGTGTTTTTACTCGACTACCCTGCGGGATGCATCCTCTCGCACGTGTTTTTGCTCGACTAGCCATGCGCATCCCACAAAACCTGCGCATGCGCATCCCACAAAACCTCGCACGTGTTTTTACTCGACTAGCCTGCGGGATGCATCCTCTCGCACGTGTTTGTGCTCGACTAGCCTTGCGGGATGCATCCTCTCGCACGTGTTTGTGCTCGACTAGCCTGCGGGATGCATCCTCTCGCACGTGTTTTTACTCGAGTAGCCTGCGGGATGCATCCTCTCGCACGTGTTTTTGCTCGACTAGCCTGCGGGATGCATCCTCTCGCACGTGTTTTTGCTCGACTAGCCTGCGGGATGCATCCTCTCGCACGTGTTTTTACTCGACTAGCCTGCGGGATGCATCCTCTCGCACGTGTTTTTACTCGACTACCCTGCGGGATGCATCCTCTCGCACGTGTTTTTGCTCGACTAGCCATGCGCATCCCACAAAACCTGCGCATGCGCATCCCACAAAACCTCGCACGTGTTTTTACTCGACTAGCCTGCGGGATGCATCCTCTCGCACGTGTTTTTGCTCGACTAGCCATGCGCATCCCTAAAAACCTGCACATGCGCATCCCAAAAAACCTGCGCATGCGCATCCCACAAAACCTGCGCATGCGCATCCCACAAAACCTCGCACGTGTTTTTACTCGACTAGCCTGCGGGATGCATCCTCTCGCACGTGTTTTTACTCGACTAGCCTGCGGGATTCATCCTCTCGCACGTGTTTTTACTCGACTAGCCTGCGGGATGCATCGTCTCGCACGTGTTTTTGCTCGACTAGCCTGCGGGATGCATCCTCTCGCACGTGTTTTTACTCGACTAGCCTGCGGGATTCATCCTCTCGCACGTGTTTTTACTCGACTAGCCTGCGGGATGCATCCTCTCGCACGTGTTTTTACTCGACTAGCCTGCGGGATGCATCCTCCCGCACGTGTTTTTACTCGACTAGCCTGCGGGATACATCCTCTCGCACGTGTTTTTGCTCGACTAGCCTGCGGGATGCATCCTCTCGCACGTGTTTTTGCTCGACTAGCCTGCGGGATGCATCCTCTCGCACGTGTTTTTGCTCGACTAGCCTGCGGGACGCATCCTCTCGCACGTGTTTTTACTCGACTAGCCTGCGGGATGCATCCTCTCGCACGTGTTTTTACTCGACTAGCCTGCGGGAAGCATCCTCTTGCACGTGTTTTTACTCGACTAGCATGCGGGATGCATCCTCTCGCACGTGTTTTTACTCGACTAGCCTGCGGGAAGCATCCTCTCGCACGTGTTTTTACTCGACTAGCCTGCGGGAAGCATCCTCTTGCACGTGTTTTTACTCGACTAGCCTGCGGGATGCATCCTCTCGCACGTGTTTTTACTCGACTAGCCTGCGGGAAGCATCCTCTTGCACGTGTTTTTACTCGACTAGCCTGCGGGGTGCATCCTCTCGCACGTGTTTTTACTCGACTAGCCTGCGGGATGCATCCTCTCGCACGTGTTTTTGCTCGACTAGCCTGCGGGATGCATCCTCTCGCACGTGTTTTTGCTCGACTACCCTGCGGGATGCATCCTCTCGCACGTGTTTTTGCTCGACTAGCCATGCGCATCCCACAAAACCTGCGCATGCGCATCCCACAAAACCTCGCACGTGTTTTTACTCGACTAGCCTGCGGGATGCATCCTCTCGCACGTGTTTTTACTCGACTAGCCTGCGGGATGCATCCTCTCGCACGTGTTTTTACTCGACTAGCCTGCGGGAAGCATCCTCTCGCACGTGTTTTTACTCGACTAGCCTGCGGGATGCATCCTCTCGCACGTGTTTTTACTCGACTAGCCTGCGGGAAGCATCCTCTTGCACGTGTTTTTACTCGACTAGCCTGCGGGATGCATCCTCTCGCACGTGTTTTTGCTCGACTAGCCTGCGGGATGCATCCTCTCGCACGTGTTTTTACTCGACTACCCTGCGGGATGCATCCTCTCGCACGTGTTTTTGCTCGACTAGCCATGCGCATCCCACAAAACCTGCGCATGCGCATCCCACAAAACCTCGCACGTGTTTTTACTCGACTAGCCTGCGGGATGCATCCTCTCGCGCGTGTTTGTGCTCGACTAGCCTTGCGGGATGCATCCTCTCGCACGTGTTTGTGCTCGACTAGCCTGCGGGATGCATCCTCTCGCACGTGTTTTTACTCGACTAGCCTGCGGGATGCATCCTCTCGCACGTGTTTTTGCTCGACTAGCCTGCGGGATGCATCCTCTCGCACGTGTTTTTGCTCGACTAGCCTGCGGGATGCATCCTCTCGCACGTGTTTTTACTCGACTAGCCTGCGGGATGCATCCTCTCGCACGTGTTTTTACTCGACTACCCTGCGGGATGCATCCTCTCGCACGTGTTTTTGCTCGACTAGCCATGCGCATCCCACAAAACCTGCGCATGCGCATCCCACAAAACCTCGCACGTGTTTTTACTCGACTAGCCTGCGGGATGCATCCTCTCGCACGTGTTTTTGCTCGACTAGCCATGCGCATCCCTAAAAACCTGCACATGCGCATCCCAAAAAACCTGCGCATGCGCATCCCACAAAACCTGCGCATGCGCATCCCACAAAACCTCGCACGTGTTTTTACTCGACTAGCCTGCGGGATGCATCCTCTCGCACGTGTTTTTACTCGACTAGCCTGCGGGATTCATCCTCTCGCACGTGTTTTTACTCGACTAGCCTGCGGGATACATCCTCCCGCACGTGTTTTTACTCGACTAGCCTGCGGGATACATCCTCTCGCACGTGTTTTTGCTCGACTAGCCTGCGGGATGCATCCTCTCGCACGTGTTTTTGCTCGACTAGCCTGCGGGATGCATTCTCTCGCACGTGTTTTTGCTCGACTAGCCTGCGGGACGCATCCTCTCGCACGTGTTTTTACTCGACTAGCCTGCGGGATGCATCCTCTCGCACGTGTTTTTACTCGACTAGCCTGCGGGAAGCATCCTCTTGCACGTGTTTTTACTCGACTAGCATGCGGGATGCATCCTCTCGCACGTGTTTTTACTCGACTAGCCTGCGGGAAGCATCCTCTCGCACGTGTTTTTACTCGACTAGCCTGCGGGATGCATCCTCTCGCACGTGTTTTTACTCGACTAGCCTGCGGGATGCATCCTCTCGCACGTGTTTTTACTCGACTAGCCTGCGGGATGCATCCTCTCGCACGTGTTTTTACTCGACTACCCTGCGGGATGCATCCTCTCGCACGTGTTTTTGCTCGACTAGCCATGCGCATCCCACAAAACCTGCGCATGCGCATCCCACAAAACCTCGCACGTGTTTTTACTCGACTAGCCTGCGGGATGCATCCTCTCGCACGTGTTTGTGCTCGACTAGCCTTGCGGGATGCATCCTCTCGCACGTGTTTGTGCTCGACTAGCCTGCGGGATGCATCCTCTCGCACGTGTTTTTACTCGAGTAGCCTGCGGGATGCATCCTCTCGCACGTGTTTTTGCTCGACTAGCCTGCGGGATGCATCCTCTCGCACGTGTTTTTGCTCGACTAGCCTGCGGGATGCATCCTCTCGCACGTGTTTTTACTCGACTAGCCTGCGGGATGCATCCTCTCGCACGTGTTTTTACTCGACTACCCTGCGGGATGCATCCTCTCGCACGTGTTTTTGCTCGACTAGCCATGCGCATCCCACAAAACCTGCGCATGCGCATCCCACAAAACCTCGCACGTGTTTTTACTCGACTAGCCTGCGGGATGCATCCTCTCGCACGTGTTTTTGCTCGACTAGCCATGCGCATCCCTAAAAACCTGCACATGCGCATCCCAAAAAACCTGCGCATGCGCATCCCACAAAACCTGCGCATGCGCATCCCACAAAACCTCGCACGTGTTTTTACTCGACTAGCCTGCGGGATGCATCCTCTCGCACGTGTTTTTACTCGACTAGCCTGCGGGATTCATCCTCTCGCACGTGTTTTTACTCGACTAGCCTGCGGGATGCATCGTCTCGCACGTGTTTTTGCTCGACTAGCCTGCGGGATGCATCCTCTCGCACGTGTTTTTACTCGACTAGCCTGCGGGATTCATCCTCTCGCACGTGTTTTTACTCGACTAGCCTGCGGGATGCATCCTCTCGCACGTGTTTTTACTCGACTAGCCTGCGGGATGCATCCTCCCGCACGTGTTTTTACTCGACTAGCCTGCGGGATACATCCTCTCGCACGTGTTTTTGCTCGACTAGCCTGCGGGATGCATCCTCTCGCACGTGTTTTTGCTCGACTAGCCTGCGGGATGCATCCTCTCGCACGTGTTTTTACTCGTCTAGCCTGCGGGAAGCATCCTCTCGCACGTGTTTTTACTCGACTAGCCTGCGGGATGCATCCTCTCGCACGTGTTTTTACTCGACTAGCCTGCGGGAAGCATCCTCTTGCACGTGTTTTTACTCGACTAGCCTGCGGGATGCATCCTCTCGCACGTGTTTTTACTCGACTAGCCTGCGGGATGCATCCTCTCGCACGTGTTTTTACTCGACTAGCCTGCGGGAAGCATCCTCTTGCACGTGTTTTTACTCGACTAGCCTGCGGGGTGCATCCTCTCGCACGTGTTTTTACTCGACTAGCCTGCGGGATGCATCCTCTCGCACGTGTTTTTGCTCGACTAGCCTGCGGGATGCATCCTCTCGCACGTGTTTTTGCTCGACTACCCTGCGGGATGCATCCTCTCGCACGTGTTTTTGCTCGACTAGCCATGCGCATCCCACAAAACCTGCGCATGCGCATCCCACAAAACCTCGCACGTGTTTTTACTCGACTAGCCTGCGGGATGCATCCTCTCGCACGTGTTTTTACTCGACTAGCCTGCGGGATGCATCCTCTCGCACGTGTTTTTACTCGACTAGCCTGCGGGATGCATCGTCTCGCACGTGTTTTTGCTCGACTAGCCTGCGGGATGCATCCTCTCGCACGTGTTTTTACTCGACTAGCCTGCGGGATTCATCCTCTCGCACGTGTTTTTACTCGACTAGCCTGCGGGATACATCCTCCCGCACGTGTTTTTACTCGACTAGCCTGCGGGATACATCCTCTCGCACGTGTTTTTGCTCGACTAGCCTGCGGGATGCATCCTCTCGCACGTGTTTTTGCTCGACTAGCCTGCGGGATGCATTCTCTCGCACGTGTTTTTGCTCGACTAGCCTGCGGGACGCATCCTCTCGCACGTGTTTTTACTCGACTAGCCTGCGGGATGCATCCTCTCGCACGTGTTTTTACTCGACTAGCCTGCGGGAAGCATCCTCTTGCACGTGTTTTTACTCGACTAGCATGCGGGATGCATCCTCTCGCACGTGTTTTTACTCGACTAGCCTGCGGGAAGCATCCTCTCGCACGTGTTTTTACTCGACTAGCCTGCGGGATGCATTCTCTCGCACGTGTTTTTACTCGACTAGCCTGCGGGAAGTATCCTCTTGCACGTGTTTTTACTCGACTAGCCTGCGGGATGCATCCTCTCGCACGTGTTTTTACTCGACTAGCCTGCGGGATGCATCCTCTCGCACGTGTTTTTACTCGACTAGCCTGCGGGAAGCATCCTCTTGCACGTGTTTTTACTCGACTAGCCTGCGGGATGCATCCTCGTGCACGTGTTTTTACTCGACTAGCCATGCGCATCCCAAAAAACCTGCGCATGCGCATCCCACAAAACCTGCGCATGCGCATCCCACAAAACCTCGCACGTGTTTTTACTCGACTAGCCTGCGGGATGCATCCTCTCGCACGTGTTTTTACTCGACTACCCTGCGGGATGCATCCTCTCGCACGTGTTTTTGCTCGACTAGCCATGCGCATCCCATAAAACCTGCGCATGCGCATCCCACAAAACCTCGCACGTGTTTTTACTCGACTAGCCTGCGGGATGCATCCTCTCGCACGTGTTTTTACTCGACTAGCCTGCGGGATGCATCCTCTCGCACGTGTTTCTACTCGACTAGCCTGCGGGATGCATCCTCTCGCACGTGTTTTTACTCGACTAGCCTGCGGGATGCATCGTCTCGCACGTGTTTTTACTCGACTAGCCTGCGGGATGCATCCTCTCGCACGTGTTTTTGCTCGACTAACCATGCGCATCCCAAAAAACCTGCGCATGCGCATCCCAAAAAATCTGCGCATGCGCATCCCACAAAACCTGCGCATGCGCATCCCACAAAACCTCGCACGTGTTTGTGCTCGACTAGCCTGCGGGATGCATCCTTTCGCACGTGTTTTTACTCGACTAGCCTGCGGGATGCATCCTCTCGCACGTGTTTTTGCTCGACTAGCCTGCGGGATGCATCCTCTCGCACGTGTTTTTGCTCGACTAGCCATGCGCATCCCAAAAGACCTGCGCATGCGCATCCCACAAAACCTGCGCATGCGCATCCCACAAAACCT
Source organism: Lasioglossum baleicum (assembly GCF_051020765.1). Classification (NCBI taxonomy): domain Eukaryota; kingdom Metazoa; phylum Arthropoda; class Insecta; order Hymenoptera; family Halictidae; genus Lasioglossum; species Lasioglossum baleicum. The sequence continues at coordinate 260,224 of NW_027469141.1, read as the reverse complement.
CGCACGTGTTTTTACTCGACTAGCCTGCGGGATGCATCCTCTCGCACGTGTTTTTACTCGACTACCCTGCGGGATGCATCCTCTCGCACGTGTTTTTGCTCGACTAGCCATGCGCATCCCATAAAACCTGCGCATGCGCATCCCACAAAACCTGCGCATGCGCATCCCACAAAACCTCGCACGTGTTTTTACTCGACTAGCCTGCGGGATGCATCCTCTCGCACGTGTTTTTACTCGACTAGCCTGCGGGATGCATCCTCTCGCACGTGTTTCTACTCGACTAGCCTGCGGGATGCATCCTCTCGCACGTGTTTTTACTCGACTAGCCTGCGGGATGCATCGTCTCGCACGTGTTTTTACTCGACTAGCCTGCGGGATGCATCCTCTCGCACGTGTTTTTGCTCGACTAGCCATGCGCATCCCAAAAAACCTGCGCATGCGCATCCCAAAAAATCTGCGCATGCGCAACCCACAAAACCTGCGCATGCGCATCCCACAAAACCTCACACGTGATTGTGCTCGACTAGCCTGCGGGAAGCATCCTCTTGCACGTGTTTTTACTCGACTAGCCTGCGGGGTGCATCCTCTCGCACGTGTTTTTACTCGACTAGCCTGCGGGATGCATCCTCTCGCACGTGTTTTTGCTCGACTAGCCTGCGGGATGCATCCTCTCGCACGTGTTTTTGCTCGACTACCCTGCGGGATGCATCCTCTCGCACGTGTTTTTGCTCGACTAGCCATGCGCATCCCACAAAACCTGCGCATGCGCATCCCACAAAACCTCGCACGTGTTTTTACTCGACTAGCCTGCGGGATGCATCCTCTCGCACGTGTTTTTACTCGACTAGCCTGCGGGATGCATCCTCTCGCACGTGTTTTTACTCGACTAGCCTGCGGGATGCATCGTCTCGCACGTGTTTTTGCTCGACTAGCCTGCGGGATGCATCCTCTCGCACGTGTTTTTACTCGACTAGCCTGCGGGATTCATCCTCTCGCACGTGTTTTTACTCGACTAGCCTGCGGGATACATCCTCCCGCACGTGTTTTTACTCGACTAGCCTGCGGGATACATCCTCTCGCACGTGTTTTTGCTCGACTAGCCTGCGGGATGCATCCTCTCGCACGTGTTTTTGCTCGACTAGCCTGCGGGATGCATTCTCTCGCACGTGTTTTTGCTCGACTAGCCTGCGGGACGCATCCTCTCGCACGTGTTTTTACTCGACTAGCCTGCGGGATGCATCCTCTCGCACGTGTTTTTACTCGACTAGCCTGCGGGAAGCATCCTCTTGCACGTGTTTTTACTCGACTAGCATGCGGGATGCATCCTCTCGCACGTGTTTTTACTCGACTAGCCTGCGGGAAGCATCCTCTCGCACGTGTTTTTACTCGACTAGCCTGCGGGATGCATTCTCTCGCACGTGTTTTTACTCGACTAGCCTGCGGGAAGTATCCTCTTGCACGTGTTTTTACTCGACTAGCCTGCGGGATGCATCCTCTCGCACGTGTTTTTACTCGACTAGCCTGCGGGATGCATCCTCTCGCACGTGTTTTTACTCGACTAGCCTGCGGGAAGCATCCTCTTGCACGTGTTTTTACTCGACTAGCCTGCGGGATGCATCCTCGTGCACGTGTTTTTACTCGACTAGCCATGCGCATCCCAAAAAACCTGCGCATGCGCATCCCACAAAACCTGCGCATGCGCATCCCACAAAACCTGCGCATGCGCATCCCACAAAACCTCGCACGTGTTTTTACTCGACTAGCCTGCGGGATGCATCCTCTCGCACGTGTTTTTACTCGACTACCCTGCGGGATGCATCCTCTCGCACGTGTTTTTGCTCGACTAGCCATGCGCATCCCATAAAACCTGCGCATGCGCATCCCACAAAACCTCGCACGTGTTTTTACTCGACTAGCCTGCGGGATGCATCCTCTCGCACGTGTTTTTACTCGACTAGCCTGCGGGATGCATCCTCTCGCACGTGTTTCTACTCGACTAGCCTGCGGGATGCATCCTCTCGCACGTGTTTTTACTCGACTAGCCTGCGGGATGCATCGTCTCGCACGTGTTTTTACTCGACTAGCCTGCGGGATGCATCCTCTCGCACGTGTTTTTGCTCGACTAACCATGCGCATCCCAAAAAACCTGCGCATGCGCATCCCAAAAAATCTGCGCATGCGCATCCCACAAAACCTGCGCATGCGCATCCCACAAAACCTCGCACGTGTTTGTGCTCGACTAGCCTGCGGGATGCATCCTTTCGCACGTGTTTTTACTCGACTAGCCTGCGGGATGCATCCTCTCGCACGTGTTTTTGCTCGACTAGCCTGCGGGATGCATCCTCTCGCACGTGTTTTTGCTCGACTAGCCATGCGCATCCCAAAAGACCTGCGCATGCGCATCCCACAAAACCTGCGCATGCGCATCCCACAAAACCTCGCACGTGTTTTTACTCGACTAGCCTGCGGGATGCATCCTCTCGCACGTGTTTTTACTCGACTACCCTGCGGGATGCATCCTCTCGCACGTGTTTTTGCTCGACTAGCCATGCGCATCCCATAAAACCTGCGCATGCGCATCCCACAAAACCTGCGCATGCGCATCCCACAAAACCTCGCACGTGTTTTTACTCGACTAGCCTGCGGGATGCATCCTCTCGCACGTGTTTTTACTCGACTAGCCTGCGGGATGCATCCTCTCGCACGTGTTTCTACTCGACTAGCCTGCGGGATGCATCCTCTCGCACGTGTTTTTACTCGACTAGCCTGCGGGATGCATCGTCTCGCACGTGTTTTTACTCGACTAGCCTGCGGGATGCATCCTCTCGCACGTGTTTTTGCTCGACTAGCCATGCGCATCCCAAAAAACCTGCGCATGCGCATCCCAAAAAATCTGCGCATGCGCAACCCACAAAACCTGCGCATGCGCATCCCACAAAACCTCACACGTGATTGTGCTCGACTAGCCTGCGGGATGCATCCTTTCGCACGTGTTTTTACTCGACTAGCCTGCGGGATGCATCCTCTCGCACGTGTTTTTGCTCGACTAGCCTGCGGGATGCATCCTCTCGCACGTGTTTTTGCTCGACTAGCCATGCGCATCCCAAAAAACCTGCGCATGCGCATCCCAAAAAATCTGTGCATGCGCATCCCACAAAACCTGCGCATGCGCATCCCACAAAACCTCGCACGTGTTTGTGCTCGACTAGCCTGCGGGATGCATCCTTTCGCACGTGTTTTTACTCGACTAGCCTGCGGGATGCATCCTCTCGCACGTGTTTTTGCTCGACTAGCCTGCGGGATGCATCCTCTCGCACGTGTTTGTGCTCGACTAGCCTGCGGGATGCATCCTCTCGCACGTGTTTTTACTCGACTAGCCTGCGGGATGCATCCTCTCGCACGTGTTTTTGCTCGACTAGCCTGCGGGATGCATCCTCTCGCACGTGTTTTTGCTCGACTAGCCTGCGGGATGCATCCTCTCGCACGTGTTTTTACTCGACTAGCCTGCGGGATGCATCCTCTCGCACGTGTTTTTACTCGACTACCCAGCGGGATGCATCCTCTCGCACGTGTTTTTGCTCGACTAGGCATGCGCATCCCAAAAAACCTGCGCATGCGCAATCCCACAAAACCTCGCACGTGTTTTTACTCGACTAGCCTGCGGGATGCATCCCCTCGCACGTGTTTTTACTCGACTAGCCTGCGGGATGCATCCTCTCGCACGTGTTTCTACTCGACTAGCCTGCGGGATGCATCCTCTCGCACGTGTTTTTGCTCGACTAGCCATGCGCATCCCAAAAAACCTGCGCATGCGCATCCCAAAAAATCTGCGCATGCGCATCCCACAAAACCTGCGCATGCGCATCCCACAAAACCTCGCACGTGTTTGTGCTCGACTAGCCTGCGGGATGCATCCTTTCGCACGTGTTTTTACTCGACTAGCCTGCGGGATGCATCCTCTCGCACGTGTTTTTGCTCGACTAGCCATGCGCATCCCATAAAACCTGCGCATGCGCATCCCACAAAACCTGCGCATGCGCATCCCACAAAACCTCGCACGTGTTTTTACTCGACTAGCCTGCGGGATGCATCCTCTCGCACGTGTTTTTACTCGACTAGCCTGCGGGATGCATCCTCTCGCACGTGTTTTTACTCGACTAGCCTGCGGGATGCATCCTCTCGCACGTGTTTTTGCTCGACTAGCCTGCGGGATGCATCCTCTCGCACGTGTTTTTGCTCGACTAGCCTGCGGGATGCATCCTCTCGCACGTGTTTTTGCTCGACTAGCCTGCGGGATGCATCCTCTCGCACGTGTTTTTGCTCGACTAGCCTGCGGGATGCATCCTCTCGCACGTGTTTTTACTCGACTAGCCTGCGGGATGCATCCTCTCGCACGTGTTTTTACTCGACTACCCAGCGGGATGCATCCTCTCGCACGTGTTTTTGCTCGACTAGGCATGCGCATCCCAAAAAACCTGCGCATGCGCATCCCACAAAACCTGCGCATGCGCAATCCCACAAAACCTCGCACGTGTTTTTACTCGACTAGCCTGCGGGATGCATCCTCTCGCACGTGTTTTTACTCGACTAGCCTGCGGGATGCATCCTCTCGCACGTGTTTCTACTCGACTAGCCTGCGGGATGCATCCTCTCGCACGTGTTTTTGCTCGACTAGCCATGCGCATCCCAAAAAACCTGCGCATGCGCATCCCACAAAACCTGCGCATGCGCATCCCACAAAACCTCGCACGTGTTTGTGCTCGACTAGCCTGCGGGATGCATCCTTTCGCACGTGTTTTTACTCGACTAGCCTGCGGGATGCATCCTCTCGCACGTGTTTTTGCTCGACTAGCCATGCGCATCCCATAAAACCTGCGCATGCGCATCCCACAAAACCTGCGCATGCGCATCCCACAAAACCTCGCACGTGTTTTTACTCGACTAGCCTGCGGGATGCATCCTCTCGCACGTGTTTTTACTCGACTAGCCTGCGGGATGCATCCTCTCGCACGTGTTTTTACTCGACTAGCCTGCGGGATGCATCCTCTCGCACGTGTTTTTGCTCGACTAGCCTGCGGGATGCATCCTCTCGCACGTGTTTTTGCTCGACTAGGCATGCGCATCCCAAAAAACCTGCGCATGCGCATCCCACAAAACCTGCGCATGCGCATCCCACAAAACCTCGCACGTGTTTTTACTCGACTAGCCTGCGGGATGCATCCTCTCGCACGTGTTTTTACTCGACTAGCCTGCGGGATGCATCCTCTCGCACGTGTTTTTACTCGACTAGCCTGCGGGATGCATCCTCTCGCACGTGTTTTTGCTCGACTAGCCTGCGGGATGCATCCTCTCGCACGTGTTTTTGCTCGACTAGCCTGCGGGATGCATCCTCTCGCACGTGTTTTTGCTCGACTAGCCTGCGGGATGCATTGTCTCGCACGTGTTTTTGCTCGACTAGCCTGCGGGATGCATCCTCTCGCACGTGTTTGTGCTCGACTAGCCTGCGGGATGCATCCTCTCGCACGTGTTTTTACTCGACTAGCCTGCGGGATGCATCCTCTCGCACGTGTTTTTGATCGACTAGCCATGCGCATCCCAAAAAACCTGCGCATGCGCATCCCAAAAAATCTGCGCATGCGCATCCCACAAAACCTCACACGTGTTTGTGCTCTACTAGCCTGCGGGATGCATCCTTTCGCACGTGTTTTTACTCGACTAGCCTGCGGGATGCATCCTCTCGCACGTGTTTTTGCTCGACTAGCCTGCGGGATGCATCCTCTCGCACGTGTTTTTGCTCGACTAGCCTGCGGGATGCATCCTCTCGCACGTGTTTTTGCTCGACTAGCCATGCGCATCCCAAAAAACCTGCGCATGCGCATCCCAAAAAATCTGCGCATGCGCATCCCACAAAACCTCGCACGTGTTTGTGCTCGACTAGCCTGCGGGATGCATCCTTTCGCACGTGTTTTTACTCGACTAGCCTGCGGGATGCATCCTCTCGCACGTGTTTTTGCTCGACTAGCCTGCGGGATGCATCCTCTCGCACGTGTTTGTGCTCGACTAGCCTGCGGGATGCATCCTCTCGCACGTGTTTTTACTCGCCTAGCCTGCGGGATGCATCCTCTCGCACGTGTTTTTGCTCGACTAGCCTGCGGGATGCATCCTCTCGCACGTGTTTTTGCTCGACTAGCCTGCGGAATGCATCCTCTCGCACGTGTTTTTACTCGACTAGCCTGCGGGATGCATCCTCTCGCACGTGTTTTTACTCGACTTCCCTGCGGGATGCATCCTCTCGCACGTGTTTTTGCTCGACTAGGCATGCGCATCCCAAAAAACCTGCGCATGCGCATCCCACAAAACCTCGCACGTGTTTTTACTCGACTAGCCTGCGGGATGCATCCTCTCGCACGTGTTTTTACTCGACTAGCCTGCGGGATGCATCCTCTCGCACGTGTTTCTACTCGACTAGCCTGCGGGATGCATCCTCTCGCACGTGTTTTTGCTCGACTAGCCATGCGCATCCCAAAAAACCTGCGCATGCGCATCCCAAAAAATCTGCGCATGCGCATCCCACAAAACCTGCGCATGCGCATCCCACAAAACCTCGCACGTGTTTGTGCTCGACTAGCCTGCGGGATGCATCCTCTCGCACGTGTTTTTGCTCGACTACCCTGCGGTATGCATCCTCTCGCACGTGTTTTTGCTCGACTAGGCATGCGCATCCCAAAAAACCTGCGCATGCGCATCCCAAAAAACCTGCGCATGCGCATCCCACAAAACCTGCGCATGCGCATCCCACAAAACCTCGCACGTGTTTTTACTCGACTAGCCTGCGGGATGCATCCTCTCGCACGTGTTTTTACTCGACTAGCCTGCGGGATGCATCCTCTCGCACGTGTTTCTACTCGACTAGCCTGCGGGATGCATCCTCTCGCACGTGTTTTTGCTCGACTAGCCATGCGCATCCCAAAAAACCTGCGCATGCGCATCCCAAAAAATCTGCGCATGCGCATCCCACAAAACCTGCGCATGCGCATCCCACAAAACCTCGCACGTGTTTGTGCTCGACTAGCCTGCGGGATGCATCCTTTCGCACGTGTTTTTACTCGACTAGCCTGCGGGATGCATCCTCTCGCACGTGTTTTTGCTCGACTAGCCATGCGCATCCCATAAAACCTGCGCATGCGCATCCCACAAAACCTGCGCATGCGCATCCCACAAAACCTCGCACGTGTTTTTACTCGACTAGCCTGCGGGATGCATCCTCTCGCACGTGTTTTTACTCGACTAGCCTGCGGGATGCATCCTCTCGCACGTGTTTTTGCTCGACTAGCCTGCGGGATGCATCCTCTCGCACGTGTTTTTGCTCGACTAGGCATGCGCATCCCAAAAAACCTGCGCATGCGCATCCCAAAAAACCTGCGCATGCGCATCCCAAAAAACCTGCGCATGCGCATCCCACAAAACCTCGCACGTGTTTTTACTCGACTAGCCTGCGGGATGCATCCTCTCGCACGTGTTTCTACTCGACTAGCCTGCGGGATGCATCCTCTCGCACGTGTTTTTACTCGACTAGCCTGCGGGATGCATCGTCTCGCACGTGTTTTTACTCGACTAGCCTGCGGGATGCATCCTCTCGCACGTGTTTTTGCTCGACTAGCCATGCGCATCCCAAAAAACCTGCGCATGCGCATCCCACAAAACCTGCGCATGCGCATCCCACAAAACCTCGCACGTGTTTGTGCTCGACTAGCCTGCGGGATGCATCCTTTCGCACGTGTTTTTACTCGACTAGCTTGCGGGATGCATCCTCTCGCACGTGTTTTTGCTCGACTAGCCTGCGGGATGCATCCTCTCGCACGTGTTTTTACTCGACTAGCCTGCGGGATGCATCCTCTCGCACGTGTTTTTGCTCGACTAGCCATGCGCATCCCAAAAAACCTGCGCATGCGCATCCCACAAAACCTGCGCATGCGCATCCCACAAAACCTCGCACGTGTTTGTGCTCGACTAGCCTGCGGGATGCATCCTTTCGCACGTGTTTTTACTCGACTAGCCTGCGGGATGCATCCTCTCGCACGCGTTTTTGCTCGACTGGCCTGCGGGATGCATCCTCTCGCACGTGTTTTTGCTCGACTAGCCTGCGGGATGCATCCTCTCGCACGTGTTTTTACTCGACTAGCCTGCGGGATGCATCCTCTCGCACGTGTTTTTACTCGACTACCCTGCGGGATGCATCCTCTCGCACGTGTTTTTGCTCGACTAGGCATGCGCATCCCAAAAAACCTGCGCATGCGCATCCCACAAAACCTGCGCATGCGCATCCCACAAAACCTCGCACGTGTTTTTACTCGACTAGCCTGCGGGATGCATCCTCTCGCACGTGTTTTTACTCGACTAGCCTGCGGGATGCATCCTCTCGCACGTGTTTTTACTCGACTACCCTGCGGGATGCATCCTCTCGCACGTGTTTTTGCTCGACTAGCCATGCGCATCCCAAAAAACCTGCGCATGCGCATCCCACAAAACCTGCGTATGCGCATCCCACAAAACCTCGCACGTGTTTTTACTCGACTAGCCTGCGGGATGCATCCTATCGCACGTGTTTTTACTCGACTAGCCTGCGGGATGCATCCTCTCGCACGTGTTTGTGCTCGACTAGCCTGCGGGATGCATCCTCTCGCACGTGTTTTTACTCGACTAGCCTGCGGGATGCATCCTCCCGCACGTGTTTTTACTCGACTAGCCTGTGGGATACATCCTCTCGCACGTGTTTTTGCTCGACTAGCCTGTGGGATGCATCCTCTCGCACGTGTTTTTACTCGACTAGCCTGCGGGATGCATCCTCTCGCACGTGTTTTTGCTCGACTAGCCTGCGGGATGCATCCTCTCGCACGTGTTTTTGCTCGACTAGCCTGCGGGATGCATCCTCTCGCACGTGTTTTTGCTCGACTAGCCATGCGCATCCCAAAAAACCTGCGCATGCGCATCCCAAAAAATCTGCGCATGCGCATCCCACAAAACCTCGCACGTGTTTGTGCTCGACTAGCCTGCGGGATGCATCCTTTCGCACGTGTTTTTACTCGACTAGCCTGCGGGATGCATCCTCTCGCACGTGTTTTTGCTCGACTAGCCTGCGGGATGCATCCTCTCGCACGTGTTTGTGCTCGACTAGCCTGCGGGATGCATCCTCTCGCACGTGTTTTTACTCGCCTAGCCTGCGGGATGCATCCTCTCGCACGTGTTTTTGCTCGACTAGCCTGCGGGATGCATCCTCTCGCACGTGTTTTTGCTCGACTAGCCTGCGGAATGCATCCTCTCGCACGTGTTTTTACTCGACTAGCCTGCGGGATGCATCCTCTCGCACGTGTTTTTACTCGACTTCCCTGCGGGATGCATCCTCTCGCACGTGTTTTTGCTCGACTAGGCATGCGCATCCCAAAAAACCTGCGCATGCGCATCCCACAAAACCTCGCACGTGTTTTTACTCGACTAGCCTGCGGGATGCATCCTCTCGCACGTGTTTTTACTCGACTAGCCTGCGGGATGCATCCTCTCGCACGTGTTTCTACTCGACTAGCCTGCGGGATGCATCCTCTCGCACGTGTTTTTGCTCGACTAGCCATGCGCATCCCAAAAAACCTGCGCATGCGCATCCCAAAAAATCTGCGCATGCGCATCCCACAAAACCTGCGCATGCGCATCCCACAAAACCTCGCACGTGTTTTTACTCGACTAGCCTGCGGGATGCATCCTCTCGCACGTGTTTTTACTCGACTAGCCTGCGGGATGCATCCTCTCGCACGTGTTTTTACTCGACTAGCCTGCGGGATGCATCCTCTCGCACGTGTTTTTGCTCGACTAGCCTGCGGGATGCATCCTCTCGCACGTGTTTTTACTCGCCTAGCCTGCGGGATGCATCCTCTCGCACGTGTTTTTGCTCGACTAGCCTGCGGGATGCATCCTCTCGCACGTGTTTTTGCTCGACTAGCCTGCGGAATGCATCCTCTCGCACGTGTTTTTACTCGACTAGCCTGCGGGATGCATCCTCTCGCACGTGTTTTTACTCGACTTCCCTGCGGGATGCATCCTCTCGCACGTGTTTTTGCTCGACTAGGCATGCGCATCCCAAAAAACCTGCGCATGCGCATCCCACAAAACCTCGCACGTGTTTTTACTCGACTAGCCTGCGGGATGCATCCTCTCGCACGTGTTTTTACTCGACTAGCCTGCGGGATGCATCCTCTCGCACGTGTTTCTACTCGACTAGCCTGCGGGATGCATCCTCTCGCACGTGTTTTTGCTCGACTAGCCATGCGCATCCCAAAAAACCTGCGCATGCGCATCCCAAAAAATCTGCGCATGCGCATCCCACAAAACCTGCGCATGCGCATCCCACAAAACCTCGCACGTGTTTGTGCTCGACTAGCCTGCGGGATGCATCCTCTCGCACGTGTTTTTGCTCGACTACCCTGCGGTATGCATCCTCTCGCACGTGTTTTTGCTCGACTAGGCATGCGCATCCCAAAAAACCTGCGCATGCGCATCCCAAAAAACCTGCGCATGCGCATCCCACAAAACCTGCGCATGCGCATCCCACAAAACCTCGCACGTGTTTTTACTCGACTAGCCTGCGGGATGCATCCTCTCGCACGTGTTTTTACTCGACTAGCCTGCGGGATGCATCCTCTCGCACGTGTTTCTACTCGACTAGCCTGCGGGATGCATCCTCTCGCACGTGTTTTTGCTCGACTAGCCATGCGCATCCCAAAAAACCTGCGCATGCGCATCCCAAAAAATCTGCGCATGCGCATCCCACAAAACCTGCGCATGCGCATCCCACAAAACCTCGCACGTGTTTGTGCTCGACTAGCCTGCGGGATGCATCCTTTCGCACGTGTTTTTACTCGACTAGCCTGCGGGATGCATCCTCTCGCACGTGTTTTTGCTCGACTAGGCATGCGCATCCCAAAAAACCTGCGCATGCGCATCCCACAAAACCTCGCACGTGTTTTTACTCGACTAGCCTGCGGGATGCATCCTCTCGCACGTGTTTTTACTCGACTAGCCTGCGGGATGCATCCTCTCGCACGTGTTTCTACTCGACTAGCCTGCGGGATGCATCCTCTCGCACGTGTTTTTGCTCGACTAGCCATGCGCATCCCAAAAAACCTGCGCATGCGCATCCCAAAAAATCTGCGCATGCGCATCCCACAAAACCTGCGCATGCGCATCCCACAAAACCTCGCACGTGTTTGTGCTCGACTAGCCTGCGGGATGCATCCTCTCGCACGTGTTTTTGCTCGACTACCCTGCGGTATGCATCCTCTCGCACGTGTTTTTGCTCGACTAGGCATGCGCATCCCAAAAAACCTGCGCATGCGCATCCCAAAAAACCTGCGCATGCGCATCCCACAAAACCTGCGCATGCGCATCCCACAAAACCTCGCACGTGTTTTTACTCGACTAGCCTGCGGGATGCATCCTCTCGCACGTGTTTTTACTCGACTAGCCTGCGGGATGCATCCTCTCGCACGTGTTTCTACTCGACTAGCCTGCGGGATGCATCCTCTCGCACGTGTTTTTGCTCGACTAGCCATGCGCATCCCAAAAAACCTGCGCATGCGCATCCCAAAAAATCTGCGCATGCGCATCCCACAAAACCTGCGCATGCGCATCCCACAAAACCTCGCACGTGTTTGTGCTCGACTAGCCTGCGGGATGCATCCTTTCGCACGTGTTTTTACTCGACTAGCCTGCGGGATGCATCCTCTCGCACGTGTTTTTGCTCGACTAGCCATGCGCATCCCATAAAACCTGCGCATGCGCATCCCACAAAACCTGCGCATGCGCATCCCACAAAACCTCGCACGTGTTTTTACTCGACTAGCCTGCGGGATGCATCCTCTCGCACGTGTTTTTACTCGACTAGCCTGCGGGATGCATCCTCTCGCACGTGTTTTTACTCGACTAGCCTGCGGGATGCATCCTCTCGCACGTGTTTTTGCTCGACTAGCCTGCGGGATGCATCCTCTCGCACGTGTTTTTGCTCGACTAGGCATGCGCATCCCAAAAAACCTGCGCATGCGCATCCCAAAAAACCTGCGCATGCGCATCCCAAAAAACCTGCGCATGCGCATCCCACAAAACCTCGCACGTGTTTTTACTCGACTAGCCTGCGGGATGCATCCTCTCGCACGTGTTTCTACTCGACTAGCCTGCGGGATGCATCCTCTCGCACGTGTTTTTACTCGACTAGCCTGCGGGATGCATCGTCTCGCACGTGTTTTTACTCGACTAGCCTGCGGGATGCATCCTCTCGCACGTGTTTTTGCTCGACTAGCCATGCGCATCCCAAAAAACCTGCGCATGCGCATCCCACAAAACCTGCGCATGCGCATCCCACAAAACCTCGCACGTGTTTGTGCTCGACTAGCCTGCGGGATGCATCCTTTCGCACGTGTTTTTACTCGACTAGCTTGCGGGATGCATCCTCTCGCACGTGTTTTTGCTCGACTAGCCTGCGGGATGCATCCTCTCGCACGTGTTTTTACTCGACTAGCCTGCGGGATGCATCCTCTCGCACGTGTTTTTGCTCGACTAGCCATGCGCATCCCAAAAAACCTGCGCATGCGCATCCCACAAAACCTGCGCATGCGCATCCCACAAAACCTCGCACGTGTTTGTGCTCGACTAGCCTGCGGGATGCATCCTCTCGCACGTGTTTTTACTCGACTAGCCTGCGGGATGCATCCTCTCGCACGTGTTTTTACTCGACTACCCTGCGGGATGCATCCTCTCGCACGTGTTTTTGCTCGACTAGGCATGCGCATCCCAAAAAACCTGCGCATGCGCATCCCACAAAACCTGCGCATGCGCATCCCACAAAACCTCGCACGTGTTTTTACTCGACTAGCCTGCGGGATGCATCCTCTCGCACGTGTTTTTACTCGACTAGCCTGCGGGATGCATCCTCTCGCACGTGTTTTTACTCGACTACCCTGCGGGATGCATCCTCTCGCACGTGTTTTTGCTCGACTAGCCATGCGCATCCCAAAAAACCTGCGCATGCGCATCCCACAAAACCTGCGTATGCGCATCCCACAAAACCTCGCACGTGTTTTTACTCGACTAGCCTGCGGGATGCATCCTCTCGCACGTGTTTTTACTCGACTAGCCTGCGGGATGCATCCTCTCGCACGTGTTTGTGCTCGACTAGCCTGCGGGATGCATCCTCTCGCACGTGTTTTTACTCGACTAGCCTGCGGGATGCATCCTCCCGCACGTGTTTTTACTCGACTAGCCTGTGGGATACATCCTCTCGCACGTGTTTTTGCTCGACTAGCCTGTGGGATGCATCCTCTCGCACGTGTTTTTACTCGACTAGCCTGCGGGATGCATCCTCTCGCACGTGTTTTTGCTCGACTAGCCTGCGGGATGCATCCTGTCGCACGTGTTTTTGCTCGACTAGCCATGCGCATCCCAAAAAACCTGCGCATGCGCATCCCAAAAAATCTGCGCATGCGCATCCCACAAAACCTGCGCATGCGCATCCCACAAAACCTCGCACGTGTTTGTGCTCGACTAGCCTGCGGGATGCATCCTTTCGCACGTGTTTTTACTCGACTAGCCTGCGGGATGCATCCTCTCGCACGTGTTTTTGCTCGACTAGCCTGCGGGATGCATCCTCTCGCACGTGTTTTTGCTCGACTAGCCTGCGGGATGCATCCTCTCGCACGTGTTTTTGCTCGACTAGCCTGCGGGATGCATCCTCTCGCACGTGTTTTTGCTCGACTAGCCTGCGGGATGCATCCTCTCGCACGTGTTTGTGCTCGACTAGCCTGCGGGATGCATCCTCTCGCAAGTGTTTTTACTCGACTAGCCTGCGGGATGCATCCTCTCGCATGTGTTTTTGCTCGACTAGCCTGCGGGATGCATCCTTTCGCACGTGTTTTTACTCGACTAGCCTGCGGGATGCATCCTCTCGCACGTGTTTTTGGTCGACTAGCCATGCGCATCCCATAAAACCTGCGCATGCGCATCCCACAAAACCTGCGCATGCGCATCCCACAAAACCTCGCACGTGTTTTTACTCGACTAGCCTGCGGGATGCATCCTCTCGCACGTGTTTTTACTCGACTAGCCTGCGGGATGCATCCTCTCGCACGTGTTTTTACTCGACTAGCCTGCGGGATGCATCCTCTCGCACGTGTTTTTGCTCGACTAGCATGCGTTATGCATCCTCTCGCACGTGTTTTTGCTCGACTAGGCATGCGCATCCCAAAAAACCTGCGCATGCGCATCCCACAAAACCTGCGCATGCGCATCCCACAAAACCTCGCACGTGTTTTTACTCGACTAGCCTGCGGGATGCATCCTCTCGCACGTGTTTTTACTCGACTAGCCTGCGGGATGCATCGTCTCGCACGTGTTTTTACTCGACTAGCCTGCGGGATGCATCCTCTCGCACGTGTTTTTGATCGACTAGCCATGCGCATCCCAAAAAACCTGCGCATGCGCATCCCAAAAAATCTGCGCATGCGCATCCCACAAAACCTCACACGTGTTTGTGCTCGACTAGCCTGCGGGATGCATCCTTTCGCACGTGTTTTTACTCGACTAGCCTGCGGGATGCATCCTCTCGCACGTGTTTTTGCTCGACTAGCCTGCGGGATGCATCCTCTCGCACGTGTTTTTGCTCGACTAGCCATGCGCATCCCAAAAAACCTGCGCATGCGCATCCCAAAAAATCTGCGCATGCGCATCCCACAAAACCTCGCACGTGTTTGTGCTCGACTAGCCTGCGGGATGCATCCTTTCGCACGTGTTTTTACTCGACTAGCCTGCGGGATGCATCCTCTCGCACGTGTTTTTGCTCGACTAGCCTGCGGGATGCATCCTCTCGCACGTGTTTGTGCTCGACTAGCCTGCGGGATGCATCCTCTCGCACGTGTTTTTACTCGCCTAGCCTGCGGGATGCATCCTCTCGCACGTGTTTTTGCTCGACTAGCCTGCGGGATGCATCCTCTCGCACGTGTTTTTGCTCGACTAGCCTGCGGGATGCATCCTCTCGCACGTGTTTTTACTCGACTAGCCTGCGGGATGCATCCTCTCGCACGTGTTTTTGCTCGACTAGCCATGCGCATCCCAAAAAACCTGCGCATGCGCATCCCACAAAACCTGCGCATGCGCATCCCACAAAACCTCGCACGTGTTTGTGCTCGACTAGCCTGCGGGATGCATCCTTTCGCACGTGTTTTTACTCGACTAGCCTGCGGGATGCATCCTCTCGCACGTGTTTTTGCTCGACTGGCCTGCGGGATGCATCCTCTCGCACGTGTTTTTGCTCGACTAGCCTGCGGGATGCATCCTCTCGCACGTGTTTTTACTCGACTAGCCTGCGGGATGCATCCTCTCGCACGTGTTTTTACTCGACTACCCTGCGGGATGCATCCTCTCGCACGTGTTTTTGCTCGACTAGGCATGCGCATCCCAAAAAACCTGCGCATGCGCATCCCACAAAACCTGCGCATGCGCATCCCACAAAACCTCGCACGTGTTTTTACTCGACTAGCCTGCGGGATGCATCCTCTCGCACGTGTTTTTACTCGACTAGCCTGCGGGATGCATCCTCTCGCACGTGTTTTTACTCGACTACCCTGCGGGATGCATCCTCTCGCACGTGTTTTTGCTCGACTAGCCATGCGCATCCCAAAAAACCTGCGCATGCGCATCCCACAAAACCTGCGTATGCGCATCCCACAAAACCTCGCACGTGTTTTTACTCGACTAGCCTGCGGGATGCATCCTCTCGCACGTGTTTGTGCTCGACTAGCCTGCGGGATGCATCCTCTCGCACGTGTTTTTACTCGACTAGCCTGCGGGATGCATCCTCCCGCACGTGTTTTTACTCGACTAGCCTGTGGGATACATCCTCTCGCACGTGTTTTTGCTCGACTAGCCTGTGGGATGCATCCTCTCGCACGTGTTTTTACTCGACTAGCCTGCGGGATGCATCCTCTCGCACGTGTTTTTGCTCGACTAGCCTGCGGGATGCATCCTCTCGCACGTGTTTTTGCTCGACTAGCCATGCGCATCCCAAAAAACCTGCGCATGCGCATCCCAAAAAACCTGCGCATGCGCATCTCAAAAAACCTGCGCATGCGCATCCCAAAAAATCTGCGCATGCGCATCCCACAAATCCTGCGCATGCGCATCCCACAAAACCTCGCACGTGTTTTTGCTCGACTAGCCTGCGGGATGCATCCTCTCGCACGTGTTTTTGCTCGACTAGCCTGCGGGATGCATCCTCTCGCACGTGTTTTTGCTCGACTAGCCTGCGGGATGCATCCTCTCGCACGTGTTTTTGCTCGACTAGCCTGCGGGATGCATCCTCTCGCACGTGTTTGTGCTCGACTAGCCTGCGGGATGCATCCTCTCGCACGTGTTTTTACTCGACTAGCCTGCGGGATGCATCCTCTCGCATGTGTTTTTGCTCGACTAGCCTGCGGGATGCATCCTTTCGCACGTGTTTTTACTCGACTAGCCTGCGGGATGCATCCTCTCGCACGTGTTTTTGGTCGACTAGCCATGCGCATCCCATAAAACCTGCGCATGCGCATCCCACAAAACCTGCGCATGCGCATCCCACAAAACCTCGCACGTGTTTTTACTCGACTAGCCTGCGGGATGCATCCTCTCGCACGTGTTTTTACTCGACTAGCCTGCGGGATGCATCCTCTCGCACGTGTTTTTACTCGACTAGCCTGCGGGATGCATCCTCTCGCACATGTTTTTGCTCGACTAGCATGCGTTATGCATCCTCTCGCACGTGTTTTTGCTCGACTAGGCATGCGCATCCCAAAAAACCTGCGCATGCGCATCCCACAAAACCTGCGCATGCGCATCCCACAAAACCTCGCACGTGTTTTTACTCGACTAGCCTGCGGGATGCATCCTCTCGCACGTGTTTTTACTCGACTAGCCTGCGGGATGCATCGTCTCGCACGTGTTTTTACTCGACTAGCCTGCGGGATGCATCCTCTCGCACGTGTTTTTGATCGACTAGCCATGCGCATCCCAAAAAACCTGCGCATGCGCATCCCAAAAAATCTGCGCATGCGCATCCCACAAAACCTCACACGTGTTTGTGCTCGACTAGCCTGCGGGATGCATCCTTTCGCACGTGTTTTTACTCGACTAGCCTGCGGGATGCATCCTCTCGCACGTGTTTTTGCTCGACTAGCCTGCGGGATGCATCCTCTCGCACGTGTTTTTGCTCGACTAGCCTGCGGGATGCATCCTCTCGCACGTGTTTTTGCTCGACTAGCCATGCGCATCCCAAAAAACCTGCGCATGCGCATCCCAAAAAATCTGCGCATGCGCATCCCACAAAACCTCGCACGTGTTTGTGCTCGACTAGCCTGCGGGATGCATCCTTTCGCACGTGTTTTTACTCGACTAGCCTGCGGGATGCATCCTCTCGCACGTGTTTTTGCTCGACTAGCCTGCGGGATGCATCCTCTCGCACGTGTTTGTGCTCGACTAGCCTGCGGGATGCATCCTCTCGCACGTGTTTTTACTCGCCTAGCCTGCGGGATGCATCCTCTCGCACGTGTTTTTGCTCGACTAGCCTGCGGGATGCATCCTCTCGCACGTGTTTTTGCTCGACTAGCCTGCGGAATGCATCTTCTCGCACGTGTTTTTACTCGACTAGCCTGCGGGATGCATCCTCTCGCACGTGTTTTTACTCGACTACCCTGCGGGATGCATCCTCTCGCACGTGTTTTTGCTCGACTAGGCATGCGCATCCCAAAAAACCTGCGCATGCGCATCCCACAAAACCTCGCACGTGTTTTTACTCGACTAGCCTGCGGGATGCATCCTCTCGCACGTGTTTTTACTCGACTAGCCTGCGGGATGCATCCTCTCGCACGTGTTTCTACTCGACTAGCCTGCGGGATGCATCCTCTCGCACGTGTTTTTGCTCGACTAGCCATGCGCATCCCAAAAAACCTGCGCATGCGCATCCCAAAAAATCTGCTCATGCGCATCCCACAAAACCTGCGCATGCGCATCCTACAAAACCTCGCACGTGTTTGTGCTCGACTAGCCTGCGGGATGCATCCTCTCGCACGTGTTTTTGCTCGACTAGCCTGCGGGATGCATCCTCTCGCACGTGTTTTTACTCGACTAGCCTGCGGGATGCATCCTCTCGCACGTGTTTTTACTCGACTACCCTGCGGTATGCATCCTCTCGCACGTGTTTTTGCTCGACTAGGCATGCGCATCCCAAAAAACCTGCGCATGCGCATCCCAAAAAACCTGCGCATGCGCATCCCACAAAACCTGCGCATGCGCATCCCACAAAACCTCGCACGTGTTTTTACTCGACTAGCCTGCGGGATGCATCCTCTCGCACGTGTTTTTACTCGACTAGCCTGCGGGATGCATCCTCTCGCACGTGTTTCTACTCGACTAGCCTGCGGGATGCATCCTCTCGCACGTGTTTTTGCTCGACTAGCCATGCGCATCCCAAAAAACCTGCGCATGCGCATCCCACAAAACCTGCGCATGCGCATCCCACAAAACCTCGCACGTGTTTGTGCTCGACTAGCCTGCGGGATGCATCCTTTCGCACGTGTTTTTACTCGACTAGCTTGCGGGATGCATCCTCTCGCACGTGTTTTTGCTCGACTAGCCTGCGGGATGCATCCTCTCGCACGTGTTTTTACTCGACTAGCCTGCGGGATGCATCCTCTCGCACGTGTTTTTGCTCGACTAGCCATGCGCATCCCAAAAAACCTGCGCATGCGCATCCCACAAAACCTGCGCATGCGCATCCCACAAAACCTCGCACGTGTTTGTGCTCGACTAGCCTGCGGGATGCATCCTTTCGCACGTGTTTTTACTCGACTAGCCTGCGGGATGCATCCTCTCGCACGTGTTTTTGCTCGACTAGCCTGCGGGATGCATCCTCTCGCACGTGTTTTTGCTCGACTAGCCTGCGGGATGCATCCTCTCGAACGTGTTTTTACTCGACTAGCCTGCGGGATGCATCCTCCCGCACGTGTTTTTACTCGACTACCCTGCGGGATGCATCCTCTCGCACGTGTTTTTGCTCGTCTAGGCATGCGCATCCCAAAAAACCTGCGCATGCGCATCCCACAAAACCTGCGCATGCGCATCCCACAAAACCTCGCACGTGTTTTTACTCGACTAGCCTGCGGGATGCATCCTCTCGCACGTGTTTTTACTCGACTAGCCTGCGGGATGCATCCTCTCGCACGTGTTTTTACTCGACTACCCTGCGGGATGCATCCTCTCGCACGTGTTTTTGCTCGACTAGCCATGCGCATCCCAAAAAACCTGCGCATGCGCATCCCACAAAACCTGCGTATGCGCATCCCACAAAACCTCGCACGTGTTTTTACTCGACTAGCCTGCGGGATGCATCCTCTCGCACGTGTTTTTACTCGACTAGCCTGCGGGATGCATCCTCTCGCACGTGTTTGTGCTCGACTAGCCTGCGGGATGCATCCTCTCGCACGTGTTTTTACTCGACTAGCCTGCGGGATGCATCCTCCCGCACGTGTTTTTACTCGACTAGCCTGTGGGATACATCCTCTCGCACGTGTTTTTGCTCGACTAGCCTGTGGGATGCATCCTCTCGCACGTGTTTTTGATCGACTAGCCATGCGCATCCCTAAAAACCTGCACATGCGCATCCCACAAAACCTCGCACGTGTTTTTACTCGACTAGCCTGCGGGATGCATCCTCTCGCACGTGTTTTTACTCGACTAGCCTGCGGGAAGCATCCTCTTGCACGTGTTTTTACTCGACCAGCATGCGGGATGCATCCTCTCGCACGTGTTTTTACTCGACTAGCCTGCGGGAAGCATCCTCTCGCACGTGTTTTTACTCGACTAGCCTGCGGAATGCATCCTCTCGCACGTGTTTTTACTCGACTAGCCTGCGGGAAGCATCCTCTTGCACGTGTTTTTACTCGACTAGCCTGCGGGATGCATCCTCTCGCACGTGTTTTTACTCGGCTAGCCTGCGGGATGCATCCTCTCGCACGTGTTTTTACTCGACTAGCCTGCGGGAAGCATCCTCTTGCACGTGTTTTTACTCGACTAGCCTGCGGGATGCATCCTCTCGCACGTGTTTTTGCTCGACTAGCCTGCGGGATGCATCCTCTCGCACGTGTTTTTGCTCGACTAGCCTGCGGGATGCATCCTCTCGCACGTGTTTTTGCTCGACTAGCCTGCGGGACGCATCCTCTCGCACGTGTTTTTACTCGACTAGCTTGCGGGATGCATCCTCTCGCACGTGTTTTTACTCGACTAGCGTGCGGGAACCATCCTCTTGCACGTGTTTTTACTCGACTAGCATGCGGGATGCATCCTTTCGCACGTGTTTTTACTCGACTAGCCTGCGGGATGCATCCTCTCGCACGTGTTTTTACTCGACTACCCTGCGGGATGCATCCTCTCGCACGTGTTTTTGCTCGACTAGCCATGCGCCTCCCAAAAAACCTGCGCATGCGCATCCCAAAAAACCTGCGCATGCGCATCCCACAAAACCTGTGTATGCGCATCCCACAAAACCTCGCACGTGTTTTTACTCGACTAGCCTGCGGGATGCATCCTCTCGCACGTGTTTTTGCTCGGCTAGCCTGCGGGATGCATCCTCTCGCACGTGTTTTTGCTCGACTAACCTGCGGGATGCATCCTCTCGCACGTGTTTTTGCTCGACTAGCCATGCGCATCCCAAAAAACCTGCGCATGCGCATCCCAAAAAATCTGCGCATGCGCATCCCACAAAACCTGCGCATGCGCATCCCACAAAACCTCGCACGTGTTTGTGCTCGACTAGACTGCGGGATGCATCCTTTCGCACGTGTTTTTACTCGACTAGCCTGCGGGATGCATCCTCTCGCACGTGTTTTTGCTCGACTAGCCATGCGCATCCCTAAAAACCTGCACATGCGCATCCCAAAAAACCTGCGCATGCGCATCCCACAAAACCTGCGCATGCGCATCCCACAAAACCTCGCACGTGTTTTTACTCGACTAGCCTGCGGGATGCATCCTCTCGCACGTGTTTTTACTCGACTAGCCTGCGGGATGCATCCTCTCGCACGTGTTTTTACTCGACTAGCCTGCGGGATGCATCGTCTCGCACATGTTTTTGCTCGACTAGCCTGCGGGATGCATCCTCTCGCACGTGTTTTTACTCGACTAGCCTGCGGGATTCATCCTCTCGCACGTGTTTTTACTCGACTAGCCTGCGGGATGCATCCTCTCGCACGTGTTTTTACTCGACTAGCCTGCGGGATGCATCCTCCCGCACGTGTTTTTACTCGACTAGCCTGCGGGATACATCCTCTCGCACGTGTTTTTGCTCGACTAGCCTGCGGGATGCATCCTCTCGCACGTGTTTTTGCTCGACTAGCCTGCGGGATGCATCCTCTTGCACGTGTTTTTGCTCGACTAGCCATGCGCATCCCAAAAAACCTGCGCATGCGCATCCCAAAAAATCTGCGCATGCGCATCCCACAAAACCTGCGCATGCGCATCCCACAAAACCTCGCACGTGTTTGTGCTCGACTAGACTGCGGGATGCATCCTTTCGCACGTGTTTTTACTCGACTAGCCTGCGGGATGCATCCTCTCGCACGTGTTTTTGACCGACTAGCCTGCGGGATGCATCCTCTCGCACGTGTTTGTGCTCGACTAGCCTGCGAGATGCATCCTCTCGCACGTGTTTTTACTCGACTAGCCTGCGGGATGCATCCTCTCGCACGTGTTTTTGCTCGACTAGCCTGCGGGATGCATCCTCTCGCACGTGTTTTTGCTCGACTAGCCTGCGGGATGCATCCTCTCGCACGTGTTTTTACTCGACTAGCCTGCGGGATGCATCCTCTCGCACGTGTTTTTACTCGACTACCCTGCGGGATGCATCCTCTCGCACGTGTTTTTGCTCGACTAGCCATGCGCATCCCACAAAACCTGCGCATGCGCATCCCACAAAACCTCGCACGTGTTTTTACTCGACTAGCCTGCGGGATGCATCCTCTCGCACGTGGTTTTACTCGACTAGCCTGCGGGATGCATCCTCTCGCACGTGTTTTTGCTCGACTAGCCATGCGCATCCCTAAAAACCTGCACATGCGCATCCCAAAAAACCTGCGCATGCGCATCCCACAAAACCTGCGCATGCGCATCCCACAAAACCTCGCACGTGTTTTTACTCGACTAGCCTGCGGGATGCATCCTCTCGCACGTGTTTTTACTCGACTAGCCTGCGGGATGCATCCTCTCGCACGTGTTTTTACTCGACTAGCCTGCGGGATGCATCGTCTCGCACGTGTTTTTGCTCGACTAGCCTGCGGGATGCATCCTCTCGCACGTGTTTTTACTCGACTAGCCTGCGGGATTCATCCTCTCGCACGTGTTTTTACTCGACTAGCCTGCGGGATGCATCCTCTCGCACGTGTTTTTACTCGACTAGCCTGCGGGATGCATCCTCTCGCACGTGTTTTTGCTCGACTAGCCATGCGCATCCCTAAAAACCTGCACATGCGCATCCCAAAAAACCTGCGCATGCGGATCCCACAAAACCTGCGCATGCGCATCCCACAAAACCTCGCACGTGTTTTTACTCGACTAGCCTGCGGGATGCATCCTCTCGCACGTGTTTTTACTCGACTAGCCTGCGGGATGCATCCTCTCGCACGTGTTTTTACTCGACTAGCCTGCGGGATGCATCGTCTCGCACGTGTTTTTGCTCGACTAGCCTGCGGGATGCATCCTCTCGCACGGGTTTTTACTCGACTAGCCTGCGGGATGCATCCTCTCGCACGTGTTTTTACTCGACTAGCCTGCGGGATGCATCCTCTCGCACGTGTTTTTTCTCGACTAGCCTGCGGGATGCATCGTCTCGCACATGTTTTTGCTCGACTAGCCTGCGGGATGCATCCTCTCGCACGTGTTTTTACTCGACTAGCCTGCGGGATTCATCCTCTCGCACGTGTTTTTACTCGACTAGCCTGCGGGATGCATCCTCTCGCACGTGTTTTTACTCGACTAGCCTGCGGGATGCATCCTCCCGCACGTGTTTTTACTCGACTAGCCTGCGGGATACATCCTCTCGCACGTGTTTTTGCTCGACTAGCCTGCGGGATGCATCCTCTCGCACGTGTTTTTGCTCGACTAGCCTGCGGGATGCATCCTCTCTCACGTGTTTTTGCTCGACTAGCCTGCGGGACGCATCCTCTCGCACGTGTTTTCACTCGACTAGCCTGCGGGATGCATCCTCTCGCACGTGTTTTTACTCGACTAGCCTGCGGGAAGCATCCTCTTGCACGTGTTTTTACTCGACTCGCATGCGGGATGCATCCTTTCGCACGTGTTTTTACTCGACTAGCCTGCGGGAAGCATCCTCTCGCACGTGTTTTTACTCGACTAGCCTGCGGGATGCATCCTCTCGCACGTGTTTTTACTCGACTAGCCTGCGGGAAGCATCCTCTTGCACGTGTTTTTGCTCGACTAGCCATGCGCATCCCAAAAAACCTGCGCATGCGCATCCCAAAAAATCTGCGCATGCGCATCCCACAAAACCTGCGCATGCGCATCCCACAAAACCTCGCACGTGTTTGTGCTCGACTAGACTGCGGGATGCATCCTTTCGCACGTGTTTTTACTCGACTAGCCTGCGGGATGCATCCTCTCGCACGTGTTTTTGACCGACTAGCCTGCGGGATGCATCCTCTCGCACGTGTTTGTGCTCGACTAGCCTGCGGGATGCATCCTCTCGCACGTGTTTTTACTCGACTAGCCTGCGGGATGCATCCTCTCGCACGTGTTTTTGCTCGACTAGCCTGCGGGATGCATCCTCTCGCACGTGTTTTTGCTCGACTAGCCTGCGGGATGCATCCTCTCGCACGTGTTTTTACTCGACTAGCCTGCGGGATGCATCCTCTCGCACGTGTTTTTACTCGACTACCCTGCGGGATGCATCCTCTCGCACGTGTTTTTGCTCGACTAGCCATGCGCATCCCACAAAACCTGCGCATGCGCATCCCACAAAACCTCGCACGTGTTTTTACTCGACTAGCCTGCGGGATGCATCCTCTCGCACGTGTTTTTACTCGACTAGCCTGCGGGATGCATCCTCTCGCACGTGTTTTTGCTCGACTAGCCATGCGCATCCCTAAAAACCTGCACATGCGCATTCCAAAAAACCTGCGCATGCGCATCCCACAAAACCTGCGCATGCGCATCCCACAAAACCTCGCACGTGTTTTTACTCGACTAGCCTGCGGGATGCATCCTCTCGCACGTGTTTTTACTCGACTAGCCTGCGGGATGCATCCTCTCGCACGTGTTTTTACTCGACTAGCCTGCGGGATGCATCGTCTCGCACGTGTTTTTGCTCGACTAGCCTGCGGGATGCATCCTCTCGCACGTGTTTTTACTCGACTAGCCTGCGGGATTCATCCTCTCGCACGTGTTTTTACTCGACTAGCCTGCGGGACGCATCCTCTCGCACGTGTTTTTACTCGACTAGCCTGCGGGATGCATCCTCTCGCACGTGTTTTTACTCGACTAGCCTGCGGGAAGCATCCTCTTGCACGTGTTTTTACTCGACTAGCATGCGGGATGCAACCCTCTCGCACGTGTTTTTACTCGACTAGCCTGCGGGAAGCATCCTCTCGCACGTGTTTTTACTCGACTAGCCTGCGGGATGCATCCTCTCGCAAGTGTTTTTACTCGACTAGCCTGCGGGAAGCATCCTCTTGCACGTGTTTTTACTCGACTAGCCTGCGGGATGCATCCTCTCGCACGTGTTTTTACTCGACTAGCCTGCGGAATGCATCCTCTCGCACGTGTTTTTACTCGACTAGCCTGCGGGAAGCATCCTCTTGCACGTGTTTTTGCTCGACTAGCCATGCGCATCCCAAAAAACCTGCGCATGCGCATCCCAAAAAATCTGCGCATGCGCATCCCACAAAACCTGCGCATGCGCATCCCACAAAACCTCGCACGTGTTTGTGCTCGACTAGACTGCGGGATGCATCCTTTCGCACGTGTTTTTACTCGACTAGCCTGCGGGATGCATCCTCTCGCACGTGTTTTTGACCGACTAGCCTGCGGGATGCATCCTCTCGCACGTGTTTGTGCTCGACTAGCCTGCGGGATGCATCCTCTCGCACGTGTTTTTACTCGACTAGCCTGCGGGATGCATCCTCTCGCACGTGTTTTTGCTCGACTAGCCTGCGGGATGCATCCTCTCGCACGTGTTTTTGCTCGACTAGCCTGCGGGATGCATCCTCTCGCACGTGTTTTTACTCGACTAGCCTGCGGGATGCATCCTCTCGCACGTGTTTTTACTCGACTACCCTGCGGGATGCATCCTCTCGCACGTGTTTTTGCTCGACTAGCCATGCGCATCCCACAAAACCTGCGCATGCGCATCCCACAAAACCTCGCACGTGTTTTTACTCGACTAGCCTGCGGGATGCATCCTCTCGCACGTGTTTTTACTCGACTAGCCTGCGGGATGCATCCTCTCGCACGTGTTTTTGCTCGACTAGCCATGCGCATCCCTAAAAACCTGCACATGCGCATTCCAAAAAACCTGCGCATGCGCATCCCACAAAACCTGCGCATGCGCATCCCACAAAACCTCGCACGTGTTTTTACTCGACTAGCCTGCGGGATGCATCCTCTCGCACGTGTTTTTACTCGACTAGCCTGCGGGATGCATCCTCTCGCACGTGTTTTTACTCGACTAGCCTGCGGGATGCATCGTCTCGCACGTGTTTTTGCTCGACTAGCCTGCGGGATGCATCCTCTCGCACGTGTTTTTACTCGACTAGCCTGCGGGATTCATCCTCTCGCACGTGTTTTTACTCGACTAGCCTGCGGGATGCATCCTCTCGCACGTGTTTTTACTCGACTAGCCTGCGGGATGCATCCTCTCGCACGTGTTTTTGCTCGACTAGCAATGCGCATCCCTAAAAACCTGCACATGCGCATCCCAAAAAACCTGCGCATGCGGATCCCACAAAACCTGCGCATGCGCATCCCACAAAACCTCGCACGTGTTTTTACTCGACTAGCCTGCGGGATGCATCCTCTCGCACGTGTTTTTACTCGACTAGCCTGCGGGATGCATCCTCTCGCACGTGTTTTTACTCGACTAGCCTGCGGGATGCATCGTCTCGCACGTGTTTTTGCTCGACTAGCCTGCGGGATGCATCCTCTCGCACGTGTTTTTACTCGACTAGCCTGCGGGATTCATCCTCTCGCACGTGTTTTTACTCGACTAGCCTGCGGGATGCATCCTCTCGCACGTGTTTTTACTCGACTAGCCTGCGGGATGCATCCTCCCGCACGTGTTTTTACTCGACTAGCCTGCGGGATGCATCCTCTCGCACGTGTTTTTACTCGACTAGCCTGCGGGATGCATCCTCTCGCACGTGTTTTTACTCGACTAGCCTGCGGGATGCATCGTCTCGCACGTGTTTTTGCTCGACTAGCCTGCGGGACGCATCCTCTCGCACGTGTTTTTACTCGACTAGCCTGCGGGATGCATCCTCTCGCACGTGTTTTTACTCGACTAGCCTGCGGGAAGCATCCTCTTGCACGTGTTTTTACTCGACTAGCATGCGGGATGCATCCTCTCGCACGTGTTTTTACTCGACTAGCCTGCGGGAAGCATCCTCTCGCACGTGTTTTTACTCGACTAGCCTGCGGGATGCATCCTCTCGCAAGTGTTTTTACTCGACTAGCCTGCGGGAAGCATCCTCTTGCACGTGTTTTTACTCGACTAGCCTGCGGGATGCATCCTCTCGCACGTGTTTTTACTCGACTAGCCTGCGGAATGCATCCTCTCGCACGTGTTTTTACTCGACTAGCCTGCGGGAAGCATCCTCTTGCACGTGTTTTTACTCGACTAGCCTGCGGGATGCATCCTCTCGCACGTGTTTTTGCTCGACTAGCCATGCGCATCCCTAAAAACCTGCACATGCGCATCCCACAAAACCTGCGCATGCGCATCCCACAAAACCTCGCACGTGTTTTTACTCCACTAGCCTGCGGGATGCATCCTCTCGCACGTGTTTTTACTCGACTAGCCTGCGGGATTCATCCTCTCGCACGTGTTTTTACTCGACTAGCCTGCGGGATGCATCCTCTCGCACGTGTTTTTACTCGACTAGCCTGCGGGATGCATCCTCCCGCACGTGTTTTTACTCGACTAGCCTGTGGGATACATCCTCTCGCACGTGTTTTTGCTCGACTAGCCTGTGGGATGCATCCTCTCGCACGTGTTTTTGCTCGACTAGCCTGCGGGATGCATCCTCTCGCACGTGTTTTTGCTCGACTAGCCTGCGGGACGCATCCTCTCGCACGTGTTTTTACTCGACTAGCCTGCGGGATGCATCCTCTCGCACGTGTTTTTACTCGACTAGCCTGCGGGAAGCATCCTCTTGCACGTGTTTTTACTCGACCAGCATGCGGGATGCATCCTCTCGCACGTGTTTTTGCTCGACTAGCCTGCGGGATGCATCCTCTCGCACGTGTTTTTGCTCGACTAGCCTGCGGGACGCATCCTCTCGCACGTGTTTTTACTCGACTAGCCTGCGGGATGCATCCTCTCGCACGTGTTTTTACTCGACTAGCCTGCGGGAAGCATCCTCTTGCACGTGTTTTTACTCGACCAGCATGCGGGATGCATCCTCTCGCACGTGTTTTTACTCGACTAGCCTGCGGGAAGCATCCTCTCGCACGTGTTTTTACTCGACTAGCCTGCGGGATGCATCCTCTCGCACGTGTTTTTACTCGACTAGCCTGCGGGAAGCATCCTCTTGCACGTGTTTTTACTCGACCAGCCTGCGGGATGCATCCTCTCGCACGTGTTTTTACTCGACTAGCCTGCGGGATGCATCCTCTCGCACGTGTTTTTACTCGACTAGCCTGCGGGAAGCATCCTCTTGCACGTGTTTTTACTCGACTAGCCTGCGGGATGCATCCTCTCGCACGTGTTTTTGCTCGACTAGCCCGCGGGATGCATCCTCTCGCACGTGTTTTTGCTCGACTAGCCTGCGGGATGCATCTTCTCGCACGTGTTTTTACTCGACTAGCCTGCGGGATGCATCCTCTCGCACGTGTTTTTACTCGACTAGCCTGCGGGATGCATCCTCTCGCACGTGTTTTTACTCGACTAGCCTGCGGGATGCATCGTCTCGCACGTGTTTTTGCTCGACTAGCCTGCGGGATGCATCCTCTCGCACGTGTTTTTACTCGACTAGCCTGCGGGATTCATCCTCTCGCACGTGTTTTTACTCGACTAGCCTGCGGGATGCATCGTCTCGCACGTGTTTTTGCTCGACTAGCCTGCGGGATGCATCCTCTCGCACGTGTTTTTACTCGACTAGCCTGCGGGATTCATCCTCTCGCACGTGTTTTTACTCGACTAGCCTGCGGGATGCATCCTCTCGCACGTGTTTTTACTCGACTAGCCTGCGGGATGCATCCTCCCGCACGTGTTTTTACTCGACTAGCCTGCGGGATGCATCCTCTCGCACGTGTTTTTACTCGACTAGCCTGCGGGATGCATCCTCTCGCACGTGTTTTTACTCGACTAGCCTGCGGGATGCATCGTCTCGCACGTGTTTTTGCTCGACTAGCCTGCGGGACGCATCCTCTCGCACGTGTTTTTACTCGACTAGCCTGCGGGATGCATCCTCTCGCACGTGTTTTTACTCGACTAGCCTGCGGGAAGCATCCTCTTGCACGTGTTTTTACTCGACTAGCATGCGGGATGCATCCTCTTGCACGTGTTTTTACTCGACTAGCCTGCGGGAAGCATCCTCTCGCACGTGTTTTTACTCGACTAGCCTGCGGGATGCATCCTCTCGCAAGTGTTTTTACTCGACTAGCCTGCGGGAAGCATCCTCTTGCACGTGTTTTTACTCGACTAGCCTGCGGGATGCATCCTCTCGCACGTGTTTTTACTCGACTAGCCTGCGGAATGCATCCTCTCGCACGTGTTTTTACTCGACTAGCCTGCGGGAAGCATCCTCTTGCACGTGTTTTTACTCGACTAGCCTGCGGGATGCATCCTCTCGCACGTGTTTTTGCTCGACTAGCCATGCGCATCCCTAAAAACCTGCACATGCGCATCCCACAAAACCTGCGCATGCGCATCCCACAAAACCTCGCACGTGTTTTTACTCCACTAGCCTGCGGGATGCATCCTCTCGCACGTGTTTTTACTCGACTAGCCTGCGGGATTCATCCTCTCGCACGTGTTTTTACTCGACTAGCCTGCGGGATGCATCCTCTCGCACGTGTTTTTACTCGACTAGCCTGCGGGATGCATCCTCCCGCACGTGTTTTTACTCGACTAGCCTGTGGGATACATCCTCTCGCACGTGTTTTTGCTCGACTAGCCTGTGGGATGCATCCTCTCGCACGTGTTTTTGCTCGACTAGCCTGCGGGATGCATCCTCTCGCACGTGTTTTTGCTCGACTAGCCTGCGGGACGCATCCTCTCGCACGTGTTTTTACTCGACTAGCCTGCGGGATGCATCCTCTCGCACGTGTTTTTACTCGACTAGCCTGCGGGAAGCATCCTCATGCACGTGTTTTTACTCGACCAGCATGCGGGATGCATCCTCTCGCACGTGTTTTTACTCGACTAGCCTGCGGGAAGCATCCTCTCGCACGTGTTTTTACTCGACTAGCCTGCGGGATGCATCCTCTCGCACGTGTTTTTACTCGACTAGCCTGCGGGAAGCATCCTCTTGCACGTGTTTTTACTCGACCAGCCTGCGGGATGCATACTCTCGCACGTGTTTTTACTCGACAAGCCTGCGGGATGCATCCTCTCGCACGTGTTTTTACTCGACTAGCCTGCGGGAAGCATCCTCTTGCACGTGTTTTTACTCGACTAGCCTGCGGGATGCATCCTCTCGCACGTGTTTTTGCTCGACTAGCCCGCGGGATGCATCCTCTCGCACGTGTTTTTGCTCGACTAGCCTGCGGGATGCATCCTCTCGCACGTGTTTTTACTCGACTAGCCTGCGGGATGCATCCTCTCGCACGTGTTTTTACTCGACTAGCCTGCGGGATGCATCCTCTCGCACGTGTTTTTACTCGACTAGCCTGCGGGATGCATCGTCTCGCACGTGTTTTTGCTCGACTAGCCTGCGGGATGCATCCTCCCGCACGTGTTTTTACTCGACTAGCCTGCGGGATTCATCCTCTCGCACGTGTTTTTACTCGACTAGCCTGCGGGATGCATCCTCTCGCACGTGTTTTTACTCGACTAGCCTGCGGGATGCATCCTCCCGCACGTGTTTTTACTCGACTAGCCTGCGGGATGCATCCTCTCGCACGTGTTTTTACTCGACTAGCCTGCGGGATGCATCCTCTCGCACGTGTTTTTACTCGACTAGCCTGCGGGATGCATCGTCTCGCACGTGTTTTTGCTCGACTGGCCTGCGGGACGCATCCTCTCGCACGTGTTTTTACTCGACTAGCCTGCGGGATGCATCCTCTCGCACGTGTTTTTACTCGACTAGCCTGCGGGAAGCATCCTCTTGCACGTGTTTTTACTCGACTAGCATGCGGGATGCATCCTCTCGCACGTGTTTTTACTCGACTAGCCTGCGGGAAGCATCCTCTCGCACGTGTTTTTACTCGACTAGCCTGCGGGATGCATCCTCTCGCAAGTGTTTTTACTCGACTAGCCTGCGGGAAGCATCCTCTTGCACGTGTTTTTACTCGACTAGCCTGCGGGATGCATCCTCTCGCACGTGTTTTTACTCGACTAGCCTGCGGAATGCATCCTCTCGCACGTGTTTTTACTCGACTAGCCTGCGGGAAGCATCCTCTTGCACGTGTTTTTACTCGACTAGCCTGCGGGATGCATCCTCTCGCACGTGTTTTTGCTCGACTAGCCATGCGCATCCCTAAAAACCTGCACATGCGCATCCCACAAAACCTGCGCATGCGCATCCCACAAAACCTCGCACGTGTTTTTACTCCACTAGCCTGCGGGATGCATCCTCTCGCACGTGTTTTTACTCGACTAGCCTGCGGGATTCATCCTCTCGCACGTGTTTTTACTCGACTAGCCTGCGGGATGCATCCTCTCGCACGTGTTTTTACTCGACTAGCCTGCGGGATGCATCCTCCCGCACGTGTTTTTACTCGACTAGCCTGTGGGATACATCCTCTCGCACGTGTTTTTGCTCGACTAGCCTGTGGGATGCATCCTCTCGCACGTGTTTTTGCTCGACTAGCCTGCGGGATGCATCCTCTCGCACGTGTTTTTGCTCGACTAGCCTGCGGGACGCATCCTCTCGCACGTGTTTTTACTCGACTAGCCTGCGGGATGCATCCTCTCGCACGTGTTTTTACTCGACTAGCCTGCGGGAAGCATCCTCTTGCACGTGTTTTTACTCGACCAGCATGCGGGATGCATCCTCTCGCACGTGTTTTTACTCGACTAGCCTGCGGGATGCATCCTCTCGCACGTGTTTTTACTCGACTAGCCTGCGGGAAGCATCCTCTTGCACGTGTTTTTACTCGACTAGCATGCGGGATGCATCCTTTCGCACGTGTTTTTACTCGACTAGCCTGCGGGATGCATCCTCTCGCACGTGTTTTTACTCGACTACCCTGCGGGATGCATCCTCTCGCACGTGTTTTTACTCGACTAGCCATGCGCATCCCAAAAAACCTGCGCATGCGCATCCCACAAAACCTGCGTATGCGCATCCCACAAAACCTCGCACGTGTTTTTACTCGACTAGCCTGCGGGATGCATCCTCTCGCACGTGTTTTTACTCGACTAGCCTGCGGGATGCATCCTCTCGCACGAGTTTTTGCTCGACTAGCCATGCGCATCCCAAAAAACCTGCACATGCGCATCCCAAAAAACCTGCGCATGCGCATCCCACAAAACCTGCGCATGCGCATCCCACAAAACCTGAGCATGCGCATCCCACAAAACCTCGCACGTGTTTTTACTCGACTAGCCTGCGGGATGCATCCTCTCGCACGTGTTTTTGCTCGGTTAGCCTGCCGGATGCATCCTCTCGCACGTGTTTTTACTCGACTAGCCTGCGGGAAGCATCCTCTCGCACGTGTTTTTACTCGACTAGCCTGCGGGATGCATCCTCTCGCACGTGTTTTTACTCGACTAGCCTGCGGGAAGCATCCTCTTGCACGTGTTTTTGCTCGACTAGCCATGCGCATCCCAAAAAACCTGCGCATGCGCATCCCAAAAAATCTGCGCATGCGCATCCCACAAAACCTGCGCATGCGCATCCCACAAAACCTCGCACGTGTTTGTGCTCGACTAGACTGCGGGATGCATCCTTTCGCACGTGTTTTTACTCGACTAGCCTGCGGGATGCATCCTCTCGCACGTGTTTTTGACCGACTAGCCTGCGGGACGCATCCTCTCGCACGTGTTTTTACTCGACTAGCCTGCGGGATGCATCCTCTCGCACGTGTTTTTACTCGACTAGCCTGCGGGAAGCATCCTCTTGCACGTGTTTTTACTCGACTAGCCTGCGGGATGCATCCTCTCGCACGTGTTTTTGCTCGACTAGCCCGCGGGATGCATCCTCTCGCACGTGTTTTTGCTCGACTAGCCTGCGGGATGCATCCTCTCGCACGTGTTTTTACTCGACTAGCCTGCGGGATGCATCCTCTCGCACGTGTTTTTACTCGACTAGCCTGCGGGATGCATCCTCTCGCACGTGTTTTTACTCGACTAGCCTGCGGGATGCATCGTCTCGCACGTGTTTTTGCTCGACTAGCCTGCGGGATGCATCCTCTCGCACGTGTTTTTACTCGACTAGCCTGCGGGATTCATCCTCTCGCACGTGTTTTTACTCGACTAGCCTGCGGGATGCATCCTCTCGCACGTGTTTTTACTCGACTAGCCTGCGGGATGCATCCTCCCGCACGTGTTTTTACTCGACTAGCCTGCGGGATGCATCCTCTCGCACGTGTTTTTACTCGACTAGCCTGCGGGATGCATCCTCTCGCACGTGTTTTTACTCGACTAGCCTGCGGGATGCATCGTCTCGCACGTGTTTTTGCTCGACTAGCCTGCGGGACGCATCCTCTCGCACGTGTTTTTACTCGACTAGCCTGCGGGATGCATCCTCTCGCACGTGTTTTTACTCGACTAGCCTGCGGGAAGCATCCTCTTGCACGTGTTTTTACTCGACTAGCATGCGGGATGCATCCTCTCGCACGTGTTTTTACTCGACTAGCCTGCGGGAAGCATCCTCTCGCACGTGTTTTTACTCGACTAGCCTGCGGGATGCATCCTCTCGCAAGTGTTTTTACTCGACTAGCCTGCGGGAAGCATCCTCTTGCACGTGTTTTTACTCGACTAGCCTGCGGGATGCATCCTCTCGCACGTGTTTTTACTCGACTAGCCTGCGGAATGCATCCTCTCGCACGTGTTTTTACTCGACTAGCCTGCGGGAAGCATCCTCTTGCACGTGTTTTTACTCGACTAGCCTGCGGGATGCATCCTCTCGCACGTGTTTTTGCTCGACTAGCCATGCGCATCCCTAAAAACCTGCACATGCGCATCCCACAAAACCTGCGCATGCGCATCCACAAAACCTCGCACGTGTTTTTACTCCACTAGCCTGCGGGATGCATCCTCTCGCACGTGTTTTTACTCGACTAGCCTGCGGGATTCATCCTCTCGCACGTGTTTTTACTCGACTAGCCTGCGGGATGCATCCTCTCGCACGTGTTTTTACTCGACTAGCCTGCGGGATGCATCCTCCGCACGTGTTTTACTCGACTAGCCTGTGGGATACATCCTCTCGCACGTGTTTTTGCTCGACTAGCCTGTGGGATGCATCCTCTCGCACGTGTTTTTGCTCGACTAGCCTGCGGGATGCATCCTCTCGCACGTGTTTTTGCTCGACTAGCCTGCGGGACGCATCCTCTCGCACGTGTTTTTACTCGACTAGCCTGCGGGATGCATCCTCTCGCACGTGTTTTTACTCGACTAGCCTGCGGGAAGCATCCTCTTGCACGTGTTTTTACTCGACCAGCATGCGGGATGCATCCTCTCGCACGTGTTTTTACTCGACTAGCCTGCGGGATGCATCCTCTCGCACGTGTTTTTTACTCGACTAGCCTGCGGGAAGCATCCTCTTGCACGTGTTTTTACTCGACTAGCATGGCGGGATGCATCCTTTCGCACGTGTTTTTACTCGACTAGCCTGCGGATGCATCCTCTCGCACGTGTTTTTACTCGACTACCCTGCGGGATGCATCCTCTCGCACGTGTTTTTACTCGACTAGCCATGCGCATCCCAAAAAACCTGCGCATGCGCATCCCACAAAACCTGCGTATGCGCATCCCACAAAACCTCGCACGTGTTTTTACTCGACTAGCCTGCGGGATGCATCCTCTCGCACGTGTTTTTACTCGACTAGCCTGCGGGATGCATCCTCTCGCACGTGTTTTTGCTCGACTAGCCATGCGCATCCCAAAAAACCTGCACATGCGCATCCCAAAAAACCTGCGCATGCGCATCCCACAAAACCTGCGCATGCGCATCCCACAAAACCTGAGCATGCGCATCCCACAAAACCTCGCACGTGTTTTTACTCGACTAGCCTGCGGGATGCATCCTCTCGCACGTGTTTTTGCTCGGCTAGCCTGCGGGATGCATCCTCTCGCACGTGTTTTTACTCGACTAGCCTGCGGGAAGCATCCTCTCGCACGTGTTTTTACTCGACTAGCCTGCGGGATGCATCCTCTCGCACGTGTTTTTACTCGACTAGCCTGCGGGAAGCATCCTCTTGCACGTGTTTTTGCTCGACTAGCCATGCGCATCCCAAAAAACCTGCGCATGCGCATCCCAAAAAATCTGCGCATGCGCATCCCACAAAACCTGCGCATGCGCATCCCACAAAACCTCGCACGTGTTTGTGCTCGACTAGACTGCGGGATGCATCCTTTCGCACGTGTTTTTACTCGACTAGCCTGCGGGATGCATCCTCTCGCACGTGTTTTTGACCGACTAGCCTGCGGGACGCATCCTCTCGCACGTGTTTGTGCTCGACTAGCCTGCGGGATGCATCCTCTCGCACGTGTTTTTGCTCGACTAGCCTGCGGGATGCATCCTCTAGCACGTGTTTTTACTCGACTAGCCTGCGGGATGCATCCTCTCGCACGTGTTTTTATTCGACTACCCTGCGGGATGCATCCTCTCGCACGTGTTTTTGCTCGACTAGCCATGCGCATCCCACAAAACCTGCGCATGCGCATCCCACAAAACCTCGCACGTGTTTTTACTCGACTAGCCTGCGGGATGCATCCTCTCGCACGTGTTTTTACTCGACTAGCCTGCGGGATGCATCCTCTCGCACGTGTTTTTGCTCGACTAGCCATGCGCATCCCTAAAAACCTGCACATGCGCATCCCAAAAAACCTGCGCATGCGCATCCCACAAAACCTGCGCATGCGCATCCCACAAAACCTCGCACGTGTTTTTACTCGACTAGCCTGCGGGATGCATCCTCTCGCACGTGTTTTTACTCGACTAGCCTGCGGGATGCATCCTCTCGCACGTGTTTTTACTCGACTAGCCTGCGGGATGCATCGTCTCGCACGTGTTTTTGCTCGACTAGCCTGCGGGATGCATCCTCTCGCACGTGTTTTTACTCGACTAGCCTGCGGGATTCATCCTCTCGCACGTGTTTTTACTCGACTAGCCTGCGGGATGCATCCTCTCGCACGTGTTTTTGCTCGACTAGCCATGCGCATCCCAAAAAACCTGCACATGCGCATCCCAAAAAACCTGCGCATGCGCATCCCACAAAACCTGCGCATGCGCATCCCACAAAACCTGAGCATGCGCATCCCACAAAACCTCGCACGTGTTTTTACTCGACTAGCCTGCGGGATGCATCCTCTCGCACGTGTTTTTGCTCGGCTAGCCTGCGGGATGCATCCTCTCGCACGTGTTTTTACTCGACTAGCCTGCGGGAAGCATCCTCTCGCACGTGTTTTTACTCGACTAGCCTGCGGGATGCATCCTCTCGCACGTGTTTTTACTCGACTAGCCTGCGGGAAGCATCCTCTTGCACGTGTTTTTGCTCGACTAGCCATGCGCATCCCAAAAAACCTGCGCATGCGCATCCCAAAAAATCTGCGCATGCGCATCCCACAAAACCTGCGCATGCGCATCCCACAAAACCTCGCACGTGTTTGTGCTCGACTAGACTGCGGGATGCATCCTTTCGCACGTGTTTTTACTCGACTAGCCTGCGGGATGCATCCTCTCGCACGTGTTTTTGACCGACTAGCCTGCGGGACGCATCCTCTCGCACGTGTTTGTGCTCGACTAGCCTGCGGGATGCATCCTCTCGCACGTGTTTTTACTCGACTAGCCTGCGGGATGCATCCTCTCGCACGTGTTTTTGCTCGACTAGCCTGCGGGATGCATCCTCTCGCACGTGTTTTTGCTCGACTAGCCTGCGGGATGCATCCTCTAGCACGTGTTTTTACTCGACTAGCCTGCGGGATGCATCCTCTCGCACGTGTTTTTATTCGACTACCCTGCGGGATGCATCCTCTCGCACGTGTTTTTGCTCGACTAGCCATGCGCATCCCACAAAACCTGCGCATGCGCATCCCACAAAACCTCGCACGTGTTTTTACTCGACTAGCCTGCGGGATGCATCCTCTCGCACGTGTTTTTACTCGACTAGCCTGCGGGATGCATCCTCTCGCACGTGTTTTTGCTCGACTAGCCATGCGCATCCCTAAAAACCTGCACATGCGCATCCCAAAAAACCTGCGCATGCGCATCCCACAAAACCTGCGCATGCGCATCCCACAAAACCTCGCACGTGTTTTTACTCGACTAGCCTGCGGGATGCATCCTCTCGCACGTGTTTTTACTCGACTAGCCTGCGGGATGCATCCTCTCGCACGTGTTTTTACTCGACTAGCCTGCGGGATGCATCGTCTCGCACGTGTTTTTGCTCGACTAGCCTGCGGGATGCATCCTCTCGCACGTGTTTTTACTCGACTAGCCTGCGGGATTCATCCTCTCGCACGTGTTTTTACTCGACTAGCCTGCGGGATGCATCCTCTCGCACGTGTTTTTACTCGACTAGCCTGCGGGATGCATCCTCCCGCACGTGTTTTTACTCGACTAGCCTGCGGGATGCATCCTCTCGCACGTGTTTTTACTCGACTAGCCTGCGGGATGCATCCTCTCGCACGTGTTTTTACTCGACTAGCCTGAGGGATGCATCGTCTCGCACGTGTTTTTGCTCGACTAGCCTGCGGGACGCATCCTCTCGCACGTGTTTTTACTCGACTAGCCTGCGGGATGCATCCTCTCGCACGTGTTTTTACTCGACTAGCCTGCGGGAAGCATCCTCTTGCACGTGTTTTTACTCGACTAGCCTGCGGGAAGCATCCTCTCGCACGTGTTTTTACTCGACTAGCCTGCGGGATGCATCCTCTCGCACGTGTTTTTACTCGACTAGCCTGCGGGAAGCATCCTCTTGCACGTGTTTTTACTCGACTAGCCTGCGGGATG
The DNA here is from genome assembly GCF_051020765.1 of Lasioglossum baleicum. Taxonomy (NCBI): domain Eukaryota; kingdom Metazoa; phylum Arthropoda; class Insecta; order Hymenoptera; family Halictidae; genus Lasioglossum; species Lasioglossum baleicum. Next base: position 222,596 of record NW_027469141.1, on the reverse strand, counting down.
CATCCTCTCGCACGTGTTTTTACTCGACTAGCCTGCGGAATGCATCCTCTCGCACGTGTTTTTACTCGACTAGCCTGCGGGAAGCATCCTCTTGCACGTGTTTTTACTCGACTAGCCTGCGGGATGCATCCTCTCGCACGTGTTTTTACTCGACTAGCCTGCGGGATGCATCCTCTCGCACGTGTTTTTACTAGACTAGCCTGCAGGATGCATCCTCTCGCACGTGTTTTTACTCGACTAGCCTGCGGGATGCATCCTCTCGCACGTGTTTTTGCTCGACTAGCCTGCGGGATGCATCCTCTCGCACGTGTTTTTGCTCGACTACCCTGCGGGATGCATCCTCTCGCACGTGTTTTTGCTCGACTAGCCATGCGCATCCCACAAAACCTGCGCATGCGCATCCCACAAAACCACGCACGTGTTTTTACTCGACTAGCCTGCGGGATGCATCCTCTCGCACGTGTTTTTACTCGACTAGCCTGCGGGATGCATCCTCTCGCACGTGTTTTTGCTCGACTAGCCATGCGCATCCCTAAAAACCTGCACATGCGCATCCCACAAAACCTGCGCATGCGCATCCCACAAAACCTCGCACGTGTTTTTACTCGACTAGCCTGCGGGATGCATCCTCTCGCACGTGTTTTTACTCGACTAGCCTGCGGGATTCATCCTCTCGCACGTGTTTTTACTCGACTAGCCTGCGGGATGCATCCTCTCGCACGTGTTTTTACTCGACTAGCCTGCGGGATGCATCCTCCCGCACGTGTTTTTACTCGACTAGCCTGTGGGATACATCCTCTCGCACGTGTTTTTGCTCGACTAGCCTGTGGGATGCATCCTCTCGCACGTGTTTTTGCTCGACTAGCCTGCGGGATGCATCCTCTCGCACGTGTTTTTGCTCGACTAGCCTGCGGGACGCATCCTCTCGCACGTGTTTTTACTCGACTAGCCTGCGGGATGCATCCTCTCGCACGTGTTTTTACTCGACTAGCCTGCGGGAAGCATCCTCTTGCACGTGTTTTTACTCGACCAGCATGCGGGATGCATCCTCTCGCACGTGTTTTTACTCGACTAGCCTGCGGGAAGCATCCTCTCGCACGTGTTTTTACTCGACTAGCCTGCGGGATGCATCCTCTCGCACGTGTTTTTACTCGACTAGCCTGCGGGAAGCATCCTCTTGCACGTGTTTTTACTCGACTAGCCTGCGGGATGCATCCTCTCGCACGTGTTTTTACTCGACTAGCCTGCGGGATGCATCCTCTCGCACGTGTTTTTACTCGACTAGCCTGCGGGAAGCATCCTCTTGCACGTGTTTTTACTCGACTAGCCTGCGGGAAGCATCCTCTTGCACGTGTTTTTACTCGACTAGCCTGCGGGATGCATCCTCTCGCACGTGTTTTTGCTCGACTAGCCTGCGGGATGCATCCTCTCGCACGTGTTTTTACTCGACTAGCCTGCGGGATGCATCCTCTCGCACGTGTTTTTACTCGACTAGCCTGCGGGATGCATCCTCTCGCACGTGTTTTTGCTCGACTAGCCATGCGCATCCCAAAAAACCTGCACATGCGCATCCCAAAAAACCTGCGCATGCGCATCCCACAAAACCTGCGCATGCGCATCCCACAAAACCTGAGCATGCGCATCCCACAAAACCTCGCACGTGTTTTTACTCGACTAGCCTGCGGGATGCATCCTCTCGCACGTGTTTTTGCTCGGCTAGCCTGCGGGATGCATCCTCTCGCACGTGTTTTTGCTCGACTAGCCATGCGCATCCCAAAAAACCTGCGCATGCGCATCCCAAAAAACCTGCGCATGCGCATCCCAATAAACCTGCTCATGCGCAACCCACAAAACCTGCGCATGCGCATCCCACAAAACCTCGCACGTGTTTTTACTCGACTAGCCTGCGGGATGCATCCTCTCGCACGTGTTTTTACTCGACTAGCCTGCGGGATGCATCGTCTCGCACGTGTTTTTACTCGACTAGCCTGCGGGATGCATCCTCTCGCACGTGTTTTTGCTCGACTAGCCATGCGCATCCCAAAAAACCTGCGCATGCGCATCCCAAAAAATCTGCGCATGCGCATCCCACAAAACCTGCGCATGCGCATCCCACAAAACCTCGCACGTGTTTGTGCTCGACTAGCCTGCGGGATGCATCCTTTCGCACGTGTTTTTACTCGACTAGCCTGCGGGATGCATCCTCTCGCACGTGTTTTTGCTCGACTAGCCTGCGGGATGCATCCTCTCGCACGTGTTTTTGCTCGACTAGCCATGCGCATCCCAAAAAACCTGCGCATGCGCATCCCAAAAAATCTGCGCATGCGCATCCCACAAAACGTGCGCATGCGCATCCCACAAAACGTGCGCATGCGCATCCCACAAAACCTCGCACGTGTTTGTGCACGACTAGACTGCGGGATGCATCCTTTCGCACGTGTTTTTACTCGACTAGCCTGCGGGATGCATCCTCTCGCACGTGTTTTTGCTCGACTAGCCTGCGGGATGCATCCTCTCGCACGTGTTTGTGCTCGACTAGCCTGCGGGATGCATCCTCTCGCACGTGTTTTTACTCGACTAGCCTGCGGGATGCATCCTCTCGCACGTGTTTTTGCTCGACTAGCCTGCGGGATGCATCCTCTCGCACGTGTTTTTTCTCGACTAGCCTGCGGGATGCATCCTCTCGCACGTGTTTTTACTCGACTAGCCTGCGGGATGCATCCTCTCGCACGTGTTTTTACTCGACTACCCTGCGGGATGCATCCTCTCGCACGTGTTTTTGCTCGACTAGCCATGCGCATCCCACAAAACCTGCGCATGCGCATCCCACAAAACCTCGCACGTGTTTTTACTCGACTAGCCTGCGGGATGCATCCTCTCGCACGTGTTTGTGCTCGACTAGCCTGCGGGATGCATCCTCTCGTACGTGTTTTTGCTCGACTAGCCTGCGGGATGCATCCTCTCGCACGTGTTTTTGCTCGACTAGCCATGCGCATCCCAAAAAACCTGCGCATGCGCATCCCAAAAAATCTGCGCATGCGCATCCCACAAAACGTGCGCATGCGCATCCCACAAAACCTCGCACGTGTTTGTGCTCGACTAGACTGCGGGATGCATCCTTTCGCACGTGTTTTTACTCGACTAGCCTGCGGGATGCATCCTCTCGCACGTGTTTTTGCTCGACTAGCATGCGGGATGCATCCTCTCGCACGTGTTTTTGCTCGACTAGCCTGCGGGATGCATCCTCTCGCACGTGTTTGTGCTCGACTAGCCTGCGGGATGCATCCTCTCGCACGTGTTTTTGCTCGACTAGCCATGCGCATCCCACAAAACCTGCGCATGCGCATCCCACAAAACCTCGCACCTGTTTTTACTCGACTAGCCTGCGGGATGCATCCTCTCGCACGTGTTTTTACTCGACTAGCCTGCGGGATGCATCCTCTCGCACGTGTTTTTGCTCGACTAGCCATGCGCATCCCTAAAAACCTGCACATGCGCATCCCAAAAAACCTGCGCATGCGCATCCCACAAAACCTGCGCATGCGCATCCCACAAAACCTCGCACGTGTTTGTGCTCGACTAGACTGCGGGATGCATCCTTTCGCACGTGTTTTTACTCGACTAGCCTGCGGGATGCATCCTCTCGCACGTGTTTTTGCTCGACTAGCCTGCGGGATGCATCCTCTCGCACGTGTTTGTGCTCGACTAGCCTGCGGGATGCATCCTCTCGCACGTGTTTTTACTCGACTAGCCTGCGGGATGCATCCTCTCGCACGTGTTTTTGCTCGACTAGCCTGCGGGATGCATCCTCTCGCACGTGTTTTTGCTCGACTAGCCTGCGGGATGCATCCTCTCGCACGTGTTTTTACTCGACTAGCCTGCGGTATGCATCCTCTCGCACGTGTTTTTACTCGACTACCCTGCGGGATGCATCCTCTCGCACGTGTTTATGCTCGACTAGCGATGCGCATCCCACAAAACCTGCGCATGCGCATCCCACAAAACCTCGCACGTGTTTTTACTCGACTAGCCTGCGGGATGCATCCTCTCGCACGTGTTTGTGCTCGACTAGCCTGCGGGATGCATCCTATCGCACGTGTTTTTGCTCGACTAGCCTGCGGGATGCATCCTCTCGCACGTGTTTTTGCTCGACTAGCCATGCGCATCCCAAAAAACATGCGCATGCGCATCCCAAAAAATCTGCGCATGCGCATCCCACAAAACGTGCGCATGCGCATCCCACAAAACCTCGCACGTGTTTGTGCTCGACTAGACTGCGGGATGCATCCTTTCGCACGTGTTTTTACTCGACCAGCCTGCGGGATGCATCCTCTCGCACGTGTTTTACTCGACTAGCCTGCGGGATGCATCCTCTCGCACGTGTTTTTGCTCGACTAGCTTGCGGGATGCATCCTCTCGCACGTGTTTTTGCTCGACTAGCCTGCGGGATGCATCCTCTCGCACGTGTTTTTACTCGACTAGCCTGCGGGATGCATCCTCTCGCACGTGTTTTTACTCGACTACCCTGCGGGATGCATCCTCTCGCACGTGTTTTTGCTCGACTAGCCTGCGGGATGCATCCTCTCGCACGTGTTTTTGCTCGACTAGCCAGCGGGATGCATCCTCTCGCACGTGTTTTTACTCGACTAGCCTGCGGGATGCATCCTCTCGCACGTGTTTTTACTCGACTACCCTGCGGGATGCATCCTCTCGCACGTGTTTTTGCTCGACTAGCCATGCGCATCCCACAAAACCTGCGCATGCGCATCCCACAAAACCTCGCACGTGTTTTTACTCGACTAGCCTGCGGGATGCATCCTCTCGCACGTGTTTGTGCTCGACTAGCCTGCGGGATGCATCCTCTCGCACGTGTTTTTGCTCGACTAGCCTGCGGGATGCATCCTCTCGCACGTGTTTTTGCTCGACTAGCCATGCGCATCCCAAAAAACCTGCGCATGCGCATCCCAAAAAATCTGCGCATGCGCATCCCACAAAACGTGCGCATGCGCATCCCACAAAACCTCGCACGTGTTTGTGCTCGACTAGACTGCGGGATGCATCCTTTCGCACGTGTTTTTACTCGACTAGCCTGCGGGATGCATCCTCTCGCACGTGTTTTTGCTCGACTAGCATGCGGGATGCATCCTCTCGCACGTGTTTTTGCTCGACTAGCCTGCGGGATGCATCCTCTCGCACGTGTTTGTGCTCGACTAGCCTGCGGGATGCATCCTCTCGCACGTGTTTTTGCTCGACTAGCCTGCGGGATGCATCCTCTCGCACGTGTTTTTGCTCGACTAGCCTGCGGGATGCATCCTCTCGCACGTGTTTTTGCTCGACTAGCTTGCGGGATGCATCCTCTCGCACGTGTTTTTGCTCGACTAGCCTGCGGGATGCATCCTCTCGCACGTGTTTTTACTCGACTAGCCTGCGGGATGCATCCTCTCGCACGTGTTTTTACTCGACTACCCTGCGGGATGCATCCTCCCGCACGTGTTTTTGCTCGACTAGCCTGCGGGATGCATCCTCTCGCACGTGTTTTTGCTCGACTAGCCAGCGGGATGCATCCTCTCGCACGTGTTTTTACTCGACTAGCCTGCGGGATGCATCCTCTCGCACGTGTTTTTACTCGACTACCCTGCGGGATGCATCCTCTCGCACGTGTTTTTGCTCGACTAGCCATGCGCATCCCACAAAACCTGCGCATGCGCATCCCACAAAACCTCGCACGTGTTTTTACTCGACTAGCCTGCGGGATGCATCCTCTCGCACGTGTTTGTGCTCGACTAGCCTGCGGGATGCATCCTCTCGCACGTGTTTTTGCTCGACTAGCCTGCGGGATGCATCCTCTCGCACGTGTTTTTGCTCGACTAGCCATGCGCATCCCAAAAAACCTGCGCATGCGCATCCCAAAAAATCTGCGCATGCGCATCCCACAAAACGTGCGCATGCGCATCCCACAAAACCTCGCACGTGTTTGTGCTCGACTAGACTGCGGGATGCATCCTTTCGCACGTGTTTTTACTCGACTAGCCTGCGGGATGCATCCTCTCGCACGTGTTTTTGCTCGACTAGCATGCGGGATGCATCCTCTCGCACGTGTTTTTGCTCGACTAGCCTGCGGGATGCATCCTCTCGCACGTGTTTGTGCTCGACTAGCCTGCGGGATGCATCCTCTCGCACGTGTTTGTGCTCGACTAGCCTGCGGGATGCATCCTCTCGCACGTGCTTTTACTCGACTAGCCTGCGGGATGCATCCTCTCGCACGTGTTTTTACTCGACTAGCCTGCGGGATGCATCCTCTCGCACGTGTTTTTACTCGACTACCCTGCGGGATGCATCCTCTCGCACGTGTTTTTGCTCGACTAGCCATGCGCATCCCACAAAACCTGCGCATGCGCATCCCACAAAACCTCGCACGTGTTTTTACTCGACTAGCCTGCGGGATGCATCCTCTCGCACGTGTTTTTACTCGACTAGCCTGCGGGATGCATCCTCTCGCACGTGTTTTTACTCGACTAGCCTGCGGTATGCATCCTCTCGCACGTGTTTTTACTCGACTACCCTGCGGGATGCATCCTCTCGCACGTGTTTTTGCTCGACTAGCCTGCGGGATGCATCCTCTCGCACGTGTTTTTGCTCGACTACCCTGCGGGATGCATCCTCTCGCACGTGTTTTTGCTCGACTAGCCATGCGCATCCCAAAAAACATGCGCATGCGCATCCCAAAAAATCTGCGCATGCGCATCCCACAAAACGTGCGCATGCGCATCCCACAAAACGTGCGCATGCGCATCCCACAAAACCTCGCACGTGTTTGTGCTCGACTAGACTGCGGGATGCATCCTTTCGCACGTGTTTTTACTCGACCAGCCTGCGGGATGCATCCTCTCGCACGTGTTTTGCTCGACTAGCCTGCGGGATGCATCCTCTCGCACGTGTTTGTGCTCGACTAGCCTGCGGGATGCATCCTCTCGCACGTGTTTTTACTCGACTAGCCTGCGGGATGCATCCTCTCGCACGTGTTTTTGCTCGACTAGCCTGCGGGATGCATCCTCTCGCACGTGTTTTTGCTCGACTAGCCTGCGAGATGCATCCTCTCGCACGTGTTTTTACTCGACTAGCCTGCGGGATGCATCCTCTCGCACGTGTTTTTACTCGACTACCCTGCGGGATGTATCCTCTCGCACGTGTTTTTGCTCGACTAGCCATGCGCATCCCACAAAACCTGCGCATGCGCATCCCACAAAACCTCGCACGTGTTTTTACTCGACTAGCCTGCGGGATGCATCCTCTCGCACGTGTTTGTGCTCGACTAGCCTGCGGGATGCATCCTCTCGCACGTGTTTGTGCTCGACTAGCCTGCGGGATGCATCCTCTCGCACGTGTTTTTACTCGACTAGCCTGCGGGATGCATCCTCTCGCACGTGTTTTTGCTCGACTAGCCTGCGGGATGCATCCTCTCGCACGTGTTTTTGCTCGACTAGCCTGCGGGATGCATCCTCTCGCACGTGTTTTTACTCGACTAGCCTGCGGGAAGCATCCTCTTGCACGTGTTTTTACTCGACTAGCCTGCGGGATGCATCCTCTCGCACGTGTTTTTACTCGACTAGCCTGCGGAATGCATCCTCTCGCACGAGTTTTTACTCGACTAGCCTGCGGGAAGCATCCTCTTGCACGTGTTTTTACTCGACTAGCCTGCGGGATGCATCCTCTCGCACGTGTTTTTACTCGACTAGCCTGCGGGATGCATCCTCTCGCACGTGTTTTTACTAGACTAGCCTGCAGGATGCATCCTCTCGCACGTGTTTTTACTCGACTAGCCTGCGGGATGCATCCTCTCGCACGTGTTTTTGCTCGACTAGCCTGCGGGATGCATCCTCTCGCACGTGTTTTTGCTCGACTACCCTGCGGGATGCATCCTCTCGCACGTGTTTTTGCTCGACTAGCCATGCGCATCCCACAAAACCTGCGCATGCGCATCCCACAAAACCACGCACGTGTTTTTACTCGACTAGCCTGCGGGATGCATCCTCTCGCACGTGTTTTTACTCGACTAGCCTGCGGGATGCATCCTCTCGCACGTGTTTTTGCTCGACTAGCCATGCGCATCCCTAAAAACCTGCACATGCGCATCCCACAAAACCTGCGCATGCGCATCCCACAAAACCTCGCACGTGTTTGTGCTCGACTAGCCTGCGGGATGCATCCTTTCGCACGTGTTTTTACTCGACTAGCCTGCGGGATGCATCCTCTCGCACGTGTTTTTACTTGACTAGCCTGCGGGATGCATCCTCTCGCACGTGTTTTTGCTCGACTAGCCATGCGCATCCCAAAAAACCTGCGCATGCGCATCCCAAAAAACCTGCGCATGCGCATCCCAAAAAACCTGCGCATGCGCATCCCACAAAACCTGCGCATGCGCATCCCACAAAACCTCGCACGTGTTTTTACTCGACTAGCCTGCGGGATGCATCCTCTCGCACGTGTTTTTACTCGACTAGCCTGCGGGATGCATCCTCTCGCACGTGTTTTTGCTCGACTAGCCTGCGGGATGCATCCTCTCGCACGTGTTTTTGCTCGACTAGCCATGCGCATCCCAAAAAACCTGCGCATGCGCATCCCAAAAAACCTGCGCATGCGCATCCCAAAAAACCTGCGCATGCGCATCCCAAAAAACCTGCGCATGCGCATCCCAAAAAACCTGCGCATGCGCATCCCACAAAACCTCGCACGTGTTTTTACTCGACTAGCCTGCGGGATGCATCCTCTCGCACGTGTTTTTACTCGACTAGCCTGCGGGATGCATCCTCTCGCACGTGTTTTTACTCGACTAGCCTGCGGGATGCATCCTCTCGCACGTGTTTTTGCTCGACTAGCCATGCGCATCCCAAAAAACCTGCGCATGCGCATCCCAAAATATCTGCGCTTGCGCATCCCACAAAACCTCGCACGTGTTTGTGCTCGACTAGCCTGCGGGATGCATCCTTTCGCACGTGTTTTTACTCGACTAGCCTGCGGGATGCATCCTCTCGCACGTGTTTTTACTCGACTACCCTGCGGGATGCATCCTCTCGCACGTGTTTTTACTCGACTAGCCTGCGGGATGCATCCTCTCGCACGTGTTTTTGCTCGACTAGCCTGCGGGATGCATCCTCTCGCACGTGTTTTTGCTCGACTACCCTGCGGGATGCATCCTCTCGCACGTGTTTTTGCTCGACTAGCCATGCGCATCCCACAAAACCTGCGCATGCGCATCCCACAAAACCACGCACGTGTTTTTACTCGACTAGCCTGCGGGATGCATCCTCTCGCACGTGTTTTTACTCGACTAGCCTGCGGGATGCATCCTCTCGCACGTGTTTTTGCTCGACTAGCCATGCGCATCCCTAAAAACCTGCACATGCGCATCCCACAAAACCTGCGCATGCGCATCCCACAAAACCTCGCACGTGTTTTTACTCGACTAGCCTGCGGGATGCATCCTCTCGCACGTGTTTTTACTCGACTAGCCTGCGGGATTCATCCTCTCGCACGTGTTTTTACTCGACTAGCCTGCGGGATTCATCCTCTCGCACGTGTTTTTACTCGACTAGCCTGCGGGATGCATCCTCTCGCACGTGTTTTTACTCGACTAGCCTGCGGGATGCATCCTCCCGCACGTGTTTTTACTCGACTAGCCTGTGGGATACATCCTCTCGCACGTGTTTTTGCTCGACTAGCCTGTGGGATGCATCCTCTCGCACGTGTTTTTGCTCGACTAGCCTGCGGGATGCATCCTCTCGCACGTGTTTTTGCTCGACTAGCCTGCGGGACGCATCCTCTCGCACGTGTTTTTACTCGACTAGCCTGCGGGATGCATCCTCTCGCACGTGTTTTTACTCGACTAGCCTGCGGGAAGCATCCTCTTGCACGTGTTTTTACTCGACCAGCATGCGGGATGCATCCTCTCGCACGTGTTTTTACTCGACTAGCCTGCGGGAAGCATCCTCTCGCACGTGTTTTTACTCGACTAGCCTGCGGGATGCATCCTCTCGCACGTGTTTTTACTCGACTAGCCTGCGGGAAGCATCCTCTTGCACGTGTTTTTACTCGACTAGCCTGCGGGATGCATCCTCTCGCACGTGTTTTTACTCGACTAGCCTGCGGGATGCATCCTCTCGCACGTGTTTTTACTCGACTAGCCTGCGGGAAGCATCCTCTTGCACGTGTTTTTACTCGACTAGCCTGCGGGAAGCATCCTCTTGCACGTGTTTTTACTCGACTAGCCTGCGGGATGCATCCTCTCGCACGTGTTTTTGCTCGACTAGCCTGCGGGATGCATCCTCTCGCACGTGTTTTTACTCGACTAGCCTGCGGGATGCATCCTCTCGCACGTGTTTTTACTCGACTAGCCTGCGGGATGCATCCTCTCGCACGTGTTTTTGCTCGACTAGCCATGCGCATCCCAAAAAACCTGCGCATGCGCATCCCAAAAAACCTGCGCATGCGCATCCCAATAAACCTGCTCATGCGCAACCCACAAAACCTGCGCATGCGCATCCCACAAAACCTCGCACGTGTTTGTGCTCGACTAGACTGCGGGATGCATCCTTTCGCACGTGTTTTTACTCGACCAGCCTGCGGGATGCATCCTCTCGCACGTGTTTTGCTCGACTAGCCTGCGGGATGCATCCTCTCGCACGTGTTTGTGCTCGACTAGCCTGCGGGATGCATCCTCTCGCACGTGTTTTTACTCGACTAGCCTGCGGGATGCATCCTCTCGCACGTGTTTTTGCTCGACTAGCCTGCGGGATGCATCCTCTCGCACGTGTTTTTGCTCGACTAGCCTGCGAGATGCATCCTCTCGCACGTGTTTTTACTCGACTAGCCTGCGGGATGCATCCTCTCGCACGTGTTTTTACTCGACTACCCTGCGGGATGTATCCTCTCGCACGTGTTTTTGCTCGACTAGCCATGCGCATCCCACAAAACCTGCGCATGCGCATCCCACAAAACCTCGCACGTGTTTTTACTCGACTAGCCTGCGGGATGCATCCTCTCGCACGTGTTTGTGCTCGACTAGCCTGCGGGATGCATCCTCTCGCACGTGTTTGTGCTCGACTAGCCTGCGGGATGCATCCTCTCGCACGTGTTTTTACTCGACTAGCCTGCGGGATGCATCCTCTCGCACGTGTTTTTGCTCGACTAGCCTGCGGGATGCATCCTCTCGCACGTGTTTTTGCTCGACTAGCCTGCGGGATGCATCCTCTCGCACGTGTTTTTACTCGACTAGCCTGCGGGAAGCATCCTCTTGCACGTGTTTTTACTCGACTAGCCTGCGGGATGCATCCTCTCGCACGTGTTTTTACTCGACTAGCCTGCGGAATGCATCCTCTCGCACGAGTTTTTACTCGACTAGCCTGCGGGAAGCATCCTCTTGCACGTGTTTTTACTCGACTAGCCTGCGGGATGCATCCTCTCGCACGTGTTTTTACTCGACTAGCCTGCGGGATGCATCCTCTCGCACGTGTTTTTACTAGACTAGCCTGCAGGATGCATCCTCTCGCACGTGTTTTTACTCGACTAGCCTGCGGGATGCATCCTCTCGCACGTGTTTTTGCTCGACTAGCCTGCGGGATGCATCCTCTCGCACGTGTTTTTGCTCGACTACCCTGCGGGATGCATCCTCTCGCACGTGTTTTTGCTCGACTAGCCATGCGCATCCCACAAAACCTGCGCATGCGCATCCCACAAAACCACGCACGTGTTTTTACTCGACTAGCCTGCGGGATGCATCCTCTCGCACGTGTTTTTACTCGACTAGCCTGCGGGATGCATCCTCTCGCACGTGTTTTTGCTCGACTAGCCATGCGCATCCCTAAAAACCTGCACATGCGCATCCCACAAAACCTGCGCATGCGCATCCCACAAAACCTCGCACGTGTTTTTACTCGACTAGCCTGCGGGATGCATCCTCTCGCACGTGTTTTTACTCGACTAGCCTGCGGGATTCATCCTCTCGCACGTGTTTTTACTCGACTAGCCTGCGGGATTCATCCTCTCGCACGTGTTTTTACTCGACTAGCCTGCGGGATGCATCCTCTCGCACGTGTTTTTACTCGACTAGCCTGCGGGATGCATCCTCCCGCACGTGTTTTTACTCGACTAGCCTGTGGGATACATCCTCTCGCACGTGTTTTTGCTCGACTAGCCTGTGGGATGCATCCTCTCGCACGTGTTTTTGCTCGACTAGCCTGCGGGATGCATCCTCTCGCACGTGTTTTTGCTCGACTAGCCTGCGGGACGCATCCTCTCGCACGTGTTTTTACTCGACTAGCCTGCGGGATGCATCCTCTCGCACGTGTTTTTACTCGACTAGCCTGCGGGAAGCATCCTCTTGCACGTGTTTTTACTCGACCAGCATGCGGGATGCATCCTCTCGCACGTGTTTTTACTCGACTAGCCTGCGGGAAGCATCCTCTCGCACGTGTTTTTACTCGACTAGCCTGCGGGATGCATCCTCTCGCACGTGTTTTTACTCGACTAGCTGCGGGAAGCATCCTCTTGCACGTGTTTTTACTCGACTAGCCTGCGGGATGCATCCTCTCGCACGTGTTTTTACTCGACTAGCCTGCGGGATGCATCCTCTCGCACGTGTTTTTACTCGACTAGCCTGCGGGAAGCATCCTCTTGCACGTGTTTTTACTCGACTAGCCTGCGGGAAGCATCCTCTTGCACGTGTTTTTACTCGACTAGCCTGCGGGATGCATCCTCTCGCACGTGTTTTTGCTCGACTAGCCTGCGGGATGCATCCTCTCGCACGTGTTTTTACTCGACTAGCCTGCGGGATGCATCCTCTCGCACGTGTTTTTACTCGACTAGCCTGCGGGATGCATCCTCTCGCACGTGTTTTTGCTCGACTAGCCATGCGCATCCCAAAAAACCTGCGCATGCGCATCCCAAAAAACCTGCGCATGCGCATCCCAATAAACCTGCTCATGCGCAACCCACAAAACCTGCGCATGCGCATCCCACAAAACCTCGCACGTGTTTTTACTCGACTAGCCTGCGGGATGCATCCTCTCGCACGTGTTTTTACTCGACTAGCCTGCGGGATGCATCCTCTCGCACGTGTTTTTACTCGACTAGCCTGCGGGATGCATCGTCTCGCACGTGTTTTTACTCGACTAGCCTGCGGGGTGCAACCTCTCGCACGTTTTTTTGCTCGACTAGCCATGCGCATCCCAAAAAACCTGCGCATGCGCATCCCAAAAAATCTGCGCATGCGCATCCCACAAAACCTCGCACGTGTTTGTGCTCGACTAGCCTGCGGGATGCATCCTTTCGCACGTGTTTTTACTCGACTAGCCTGCGGGATGCATCCTCTCGCACGTGTTTTTGCTCGACTAGCCTGCGGGATGCATCCTCTCGCACGTGTTTTTGCTCGACTAGCCATGCGCATCCCAAAAAACCTGCGCATGCGCATCCCAAAAAATCTGCGCATGCGCATCCCACAAAACGTGCGCATGCGCATCCCACAAAACGTGCGCATGCGCATCCCACAAAACCTCGCACGTGTTTGTGCACGACAAGACTGCGGGATGCATCCTTTCGCACGTGTTTTTACTCGACTAGCCTGCGGGATGCATCCTCTCGCACGTGTTTTTGCTCGACTAGCCTGCGGGATGCATCCTCTCGCACGTGTTTGTGCTCGACTAGCCTGCGGGATGCATCCTCTCGCACGTGTTTTTACTCGACTAGCCTGCGGGATGCATCCTCTCGCACGTGTTTTTGCTCGACTAGCCTGCGGGATGCATCCTCTCGCACGTGTTTTTTCTCGACTAGCCTGCGGGATGCATCCTCTCGCACGTGTTTTTACTCGACTAGCCTGCGGGATGCATCCTCTCGCACGTGTTTTTACTCGACTACCCTGCGGGATGCATCCTCTCGCACGTGTTTTTACTCGACTAGCCTGCGGGACTCATCCTCTCGCACGTGTTTTTACTCGACTAGCCTGCGGGATGCATCCTCTCGCACGTGTTTTTACTCGACTAGCCTGCGGGATGCATCCTCCCGCACGTGTTTTTACTCGACTAGCCTGTGGGATACATCCTCTCGCACGTGTTTTTGCTCGACTAGCCTGTGGGATGCATCCTCTCGCACGTGTTTTTGCTCGACTAGCATGCGGGATGCATCCTCTCGCACGTGTTTTTGCTCGACTAGCCTGCGGGACGCATCCTCTCGCACGTGTTTTTACTCGACTAGCCTGCGGGAAGCATCCTCTTGCACGTGTTTTTACTCGACCAGCATGCGGGATGCATCCTCTCGCACGTGTTTTTACTCGACTAGCCTGCGGGATTCATCCTCTCGCACGTGTTTTTACTCGACTAGCCTGCGGGAAGCATCCTCTTGCACGTGTTTTTACTCGACTAGCATGCGGGATGCATCCTTTCGCACGTGTTTTTACTCGACTAGCCTGCGGGATGCATCCTCTCGCACGTGTTTTTACTCGACTACCCTGCGGGATGCATCCTCTCGCACGTGTTTTTGCTCGACTAGCCTGCGGGGCGCATCCTCTCGCACGTGTTTTTACTCGACTAGCCTGCGGGATGCATCCTCTCGCACGTGTTTTTACTCGACTAGCCTGCGGGAAGCATCCTCTTGCACGTGTTTTTACTCGACTAGCATGCGGGATGCATCCTTTCGCACGTGTTTTTACTCGACTAGCCTGCGGGATGCATCCTCTCGCACGTGTTTTTGCTCGACTAGCCTGCGGGATGCATCCTCTCGCACGTGTTTTTACTCGACTAGCCTGCGGGAAGCATCCTCTTGCACGTGTTTTTACTCGACTAGCCTGCGGGATGCATCCTCTCGCACGTGTTTTTACTCGACTAGCCTGCGGAATGCATCCTCTCGCACGAGTTTTTACTCGACTAGCCTGCGGGAAGCATCCTCTTGCACGTGTTTTTACTCGACTAGCCTGCGGGATGCATCCTCTCGCACGTGTTTTTACTCGACTAGCCTGCGGGATGCATCCTCTCGCACGTGTTTTTACTAGACTAGCCTGCAGGATGCATCCTCTCGCACGTGTTTTTACTCGACTAGCCTGCGGGATGCATCCTCTCGCACGTGTTTTTGCTCGACTAGCCTGCGGGATGCATCCTCTCGCACGTGTTTTTGCTCGACTACCCTGCGGGATGCATCCTCTCGCACGTGTTTTTGCTCGACTAGCCATGCGCATCCCACAAAACCTGCGCATGCGCATCCCACAAAACCACGCACGTGTTTTTACTCGACTAGCCTGCGGGATGCATCCTCTCGCACGTGTTTTTACTCGACTAGCCTGCGGGATGCATCCTCTCGCACGTGTTTTTGCTCGACTAGCCATGCGCATCCCTAAAAACCTGCACATGCGCATCCCACAAAACCTGCGCATGCGCATCCCACAAAACCTCGCACGTGTTTTTACTCGACTAGCCTGCGGGATGCATCCTCTCGCACGTGTTTTTACTCGACTAGCCTGCGGGATTCATCCTCTCGCACGTGTTTTTACTCGACTAGCCTGCGGGATTCATCCTCTCGCACGTGTTTTTACTCGACTAGCCTGCGGGATGCATCCTCTCGCACGTGTTTTTACTCGACTAGCCTGCGGGATGCATCCTCCCGCACGTGTTTTTACTCGACTAGCCTGTGGGATACATCCTCTCGCACGTGTTTTTGCTCGACTAGCCTGTGGGATGCATCCTCTCGCACGTGTTTTTGCTCGACTAGCCTGCGGGATGCATCCTCTCGCACGTGTTTTTGCTCGACTAGCCTGCGGGACGCATCCTCTCGCACGTGTTTTTACTCGACTAGCCTGCGGGATGCATCCTCTCGCACGTGTTTTTACTCGACTAGCCTGCGGGAAGCATCCTCTTGCACGTGTTTTTACTCGACCAGCATGCGGGATGCATCCTCTCGCACGTGTTTTTACTCGACTAGCCTGCGGGAAGCATCCTCTCGCACGTGTTTTTACTCGACTAGCCTGCGGGATGCATCCTCTCGCACGTGTTTTTACTCGACTAGCCTGCGGGAAGCATCCTCTTGCACGTGTTTTTACTCGACTAGCCTGCGGGATGCATCCTCTCGCACGTGTTTTTACTCGACTAGCCTGCGGGATGCATCCTCTCGCACGTGTTTTTACTCGACTAGCCTGCGGGAAGCATCCTCTTGCACGTGTTTTTACTCGACTAGCCTGCGGGAAGCATCCTCTTGCACGTGTTTTTACTCGACTAGCCTGCGGGATGCATCCTCTCGCACGTGTTTTTGCTCGACTAGCCTGCGGGATGCATCCTCTCGCACGTGTTTTTACTCGACTAGCCTGCGGGATGCATCCTCTCGCACGTGTTTTTACTCGACTAGCCTGCGGGATGCATCCTCTCGCACGTGTTTTTGCTCGACTAGCCATGCGCATCCCAAAAAACCTGCGCATGCGCATCCCAAAAAACCTGCGCATGCGCATCCCAATAAACCTGCTCATGCGCAACCCACAAAACCTGCGCATGCGCATCCCACAAAACCTCGCACGTGTTTTTACTCGACTAGCCTGCGGGATGCATCCTCTCGCACGTGTTTTTACTCGACTAGCCTGCGGGATGCATCCTCTCGCACGTGTTTTTACTCGACTAGCCTGCGGGATGCATCGTCTCGCACGTGTTTTTACTCGACTAGCCTGCGGGGTGCAACCTCTCGCACGTTTTTTTGCTCGACTAGCCATGCGCATCCAAAAAACCTGCGCATGCGCATCCCAAAAAATCTTGCGCATGCGCATCCCACAAAACCTCGCACGTGTTTGTGCTCGACTAGCCTGCGGGATGCATCCTTTCGCACGTGTTTTTACTCGACTAGCCTGCGGGATGCATCCTCTCGCACGTGTTTTTGCTCGACTAGCCTGCGGGATGCATCCTCTCGCACGTGTTTTTGCTCGACTAGCCATGCGCATCCCAAAAAACCTGCGCATGCGCATCCCAAAAAATCTGCGCATGCGCATCCCACAAAACGTGCGCATGCGCATCCCACAAAACGTGCGCATGCGCATCCCACAAAACCTCGCACGTGTTTGTGCACGACAAGACTGCGGGATGCATCCTTTCGCACGTGTTTTTACTCGACTAGCCTGCGGGATGCATCCTCTCGCACGTGTTTTTGCTCGACTAGCCTGCGGGATGCATCCTCTCGCACGTGTTTGTGCTCGACTAGCCTGCGGGATGCATCCTCTCGCACGTGTTTTTACTCGACTAGCCTGCGGGATGCATCCTCTCGCACGTGTTTTTGCTCGACTAGCCTGCGGGATGCATCCTCTCGCACGTGTTTTTTCTCGACTAGCCTGCGGGATGCATCCTCTCGCACGTGTTTTTACTCGACTAGCCTGCGGGATGCATCCTCTCGCACGTGTTTTTACTCGACTACCCTGCGGGATGCATCCTCTCGCACGTGTTTTTGCTCGACTAGCCATGCGCATCCCACAAAACCTGCGCATGCGCATCCCACAAAACCTCGCACGTGTTTTTACTCGACTAGCCTGCGGGATGCATCCTCTCGCACGTGTTTTTACTCGACTAGCCTGCGGGATGCATCCTCTCGCACGTGTTTTTGCTCGACTAGCCATGCGCATCCCTAAAAACCTGCACATGCGCATCCCAAAAAACCTGCGCATGCGCATCCCACAAAACCTGCGCATGCGCATCCCACAAAACCTCGCACGTGTTTGTGCTCGACTAGACTGCGGGATGCATCCTTTCGCACGTGTTTTTACTCGACTAGCCTGCGGGATGCATCCTCTCGCACGTGTTTTTGCTCGACTAGCCTGCGGGATGCATCCTCTCGCACGTGTTTGTGCTCGACTAGCCTGCGGGATGCATCCTCTCGCACGTGTTTTTACTCGACTAGCCTGCGGGATGCATCCTCTCGCACGTGTTTTTGCTCGACTAGCCTGCGGGATGCATCCTCCCGCACGTGTTTTTGCTCGACTAGCCTGCGGGATGCATCCTCTCGCACGTGTTTTTACTCGACTAGCCTGCGGTATGCATCCTCTCGCACGTGTTTTTACTCGACTACCCTGCGGGATGCATCCTCTCGCACGTGTTTTTGCTCGACTAGCCTGCGGGATGCATCCTCTCGCACGTGTTTTTGCTCGACTACCCTGCGGGATGCATCCTCTCGCACGTGTTTTTGCTCGACTAGCCATGCGCATCCCAAAAAACATGCGCATGCGCATCCCAAAAAATCTGCGCATGCGCATCCCACAAAACGTGCGCATGCGCATCCCACAAAACGTGCGCATGCGCATCCCACAAAACCTCGCACGTGTTTGTGCTCGACTAGACTGCGGGATGCATCCTTTCGCACGTGTTTTTACTCGACTAGCCTGCGGGATGCATCCTCTCGCACGTGTTTTGCTCGACTAGCCTGCGGGATGCATCCTCTCGCACGTGTTTGTGCTCGACTAGCCTGCGGGATGCATCCTCTCGCACGTGTTTTTACTCGACTAGCCTGCGGGATGCATCCTCTCGCACGTGTTTTTGCTCGACTAGCCTGCGGGATGCATCCTCTCGCACGTGTTTTTGCTCGACTAGCCTGCGGGATGCATCCTCGCGCACGTGTTTTTACTCGACTAGCCTGCGGGATGCATCCTCTCGCACGTGTTTTTACTCGACTACCCTGCGGGATGTATCCTCTCGCACGTGTTTTTGCTCGACTAGCCATGCGCATCCCACAAAACCTGCGCATGCGCATCCCACAAAACCTCGCACGTGTTTTTACTCGACTAGCCTGCGGGATGCATCCTCTCGCACGTGTTTGTGCTCGACTAGCCTGCGGGATGCATCCTCTCGCACGTGTTTTTACTCGACTAGCCTGCGGGATGCATCCTCTCGCACGTGTTTTTACTCGACTAGCCTGCGGGAAGCATCCTCTTGCACGTGTTTTTACTCGACTAGCATGCGGGATGCATCCTTTCGCACGTGTTTTTACTCGACTAGCCTGCGTCCTCTCGCACGTGTTTTTACTCGACTACCCTGCGGGATGCATCCTCTCGCACGTGTTTTTACTAGACTAGCCTGCAGGATGCATCCTCTCGCACGTGTTTTTACTCGACTAGCCTGCGGGATGCATCCTCTCGCACGTGTTTTTGCTCGACTAGCCTGCGGGATGCATCCTCTCGCACGTGTTTTTGCTCGACTACCCTGCGGGATGCATCCTCTAGCACGTGTTTTTGCTCGACTAGCCATGCGCATCCCACAAAACCTGCGCATGCGCATCCCACAAAACCTCGCACGTGTTTTTACTCGACTAGCCTGCGGGATGCATCCTCTCGCACGTGTTTTTACTCGACTAGCCTGCGGGATGCATCCTCTCGCACGTGTTTTTGCTCGACTAGCCATGCGCATCCCTAAAAACCTGCACATGCGCATCCCACAAAACCTGCGCATGCGCATCCCACAAAACCTCGCACGTGTTTTTACTCGACTAGCCTGCGGGATGCATCCTCTCGCACGTGTTTTTACTCGACTAGCCTGCGGGACTCATCCTCTCGCACGTGTTTTTACTCGACTAGCCTGCGAGATGCATCCTCTCGCACGTGTTTTTACTCGACTAGCCTGCGGGATGCATCCTCCCGCACGTGTTTTTACTCGACTAGCCTGTGGGATACATCCTCTCGCACGTGTTTTTGCTCGACTAGCCTGCGGGATTCATCCTCTCGCACGTGTTTTTACTCGACTAGCCTGCGGGAAGCATCCTCTTGCACGTGTTTTTACTCGACTAGCATGCGGGATGCATCCTTTCGCACGTGTTTTTACTCGACTAGCCTGCGGGATGCATCCTCTCGCACGTGTTTTTACTCGACTACCCTGCGGGATGCATCCTCTCGCACGTGTTTTTGCTCGACTAGCCATGCGCATCCCAAAAAACCTGCGCATGCGCATCCCAAAAAACCTGCGCATGCGCATCCCACAAAACCTGCGTATGCGCATCCCACAAAACCTCGCACGTGTTTTTACTCCACTAGCCTGCGGGATGCATCCTCTCGCACGTGTTTTACTCGACTAGCCTGCGGGATGCATCCTCTCGCACGTGTTTTTACTCGACTAGCCTGCGGGATGCATCCTCCCGCACGTGTTTTTACTCGACTAGCCTGTGGGATACATCCTCTCGCACGTGTTTTTGCTCGACTAGCCTGTGGGATGCATCCTCTCGCACGTGTTTTTGCTCGACTAGCCTGCGGGATGCATCCTCTCGCACGTGTTTTTGCTCGACTAGCCTGCGGGACGCATCCTCTCGCACGTGTTTTTACTCGACTAGCCTGCGGGATGCATCCTCTCGCACGTGTTTTTACTCGACTAGCCTGCGGGAAGCATCCTCTTGCACGTGTTTTTACTCGACCAGCATGCGGGATGCATCCTCTCGCACGTGTTTTTACTCGACTAGCCTGCGGGAAGCATCCTCTCGCACGTGTTTTTACTCGACTAGCCTGCGGGATGCATCCTCTCGCACGTGTTTTTACTCGACTAGCCTGCGGGAAGCATCCTCTTGCACGTGTTTTTACTCGACTAGCCTGCGGGATGCATCCTCTCGCACGTGTTTTTTACTCGACTAGCCTGCGGGATGCATCCTCTCGCACGTGTTTTTACTCGACTAGCCTGCGGGAAGCATCATCTTGCACGTGTTTTTACTCGACTAGCCTGCGGGATGCATCCTCTCGCACGTGTTTTTGCTCGACTAGCCTGCGGGATGCATCCTCTCGCACGTGTTTTTGCTCGACTAGCCTGCGGGATGCATCCTCTCGCACGTGTTTTTGCTCGACTAGCCTGCGGGGCGCATCCTCTCGCACGTGTTTTTACTCGACTAGCCTGCGGGATGCATCCTCTCGCACGTGTTTTTACTCGACTAGCCTGCGGGAAGCATCCTCTTGCACGTGTTTTTACTCGACTAGCATGCGGGATGCATCCTTTCGCACGTGTTTTTACTCGACTAGCCTGCGGGATGCATCCTCTCGCACGTGTTTTTACTCGACTACCCTGCGGGATGCATCCTCTCGCACGTGTTTTTGCTCGACTAGCCATGCGCATCCCAAAAAACCTGCGCATGCGCATCCCAAAAAACCTGCGCATGCGCATCCCACAAAACCTGCGTATGCGCATCCCACAAAACCTCGCACGTGTTTTTACTCGACTAGCCTGCGGGATGCATCCTCTCGCACGTGTTTTTACTCGACTAGCCTGCGGGATGCATCCTCTCGCACGTGTTTTTGCTCGACTAGCCATGCGCATCCCAAAAAACCTGCACATGCGCATCCCAAAAAACCTGCGCATGCGCATCCCACAAAACCTGCGCATGCGCATCCCACAAAACCTGAGCATGCGCATCCCACAAAACCTCGCACGTGTTTTTACTCGACTAGCCTGCGGGATGCATCCTCTCGCACGTGTTTTTGCTCGGCTAGCCTGCGGGATGCATCCTCTCGCACGTGTTTTTGCTCGACTAGCCATGCGCATCCCAAAAAACCTGCGCATGCGCATCCCAAAAAACCTGCTCATGCGCATTACACAAAACCTGCGCATGCGCATCCCACAAAACCTCGCACGTGTTTTTACTCGACTAGCCTGCGGGATGCATCCTCTCGCACGTGTTTTTACTCGACTAGCCAGCGGGATGCATCCTCTCGCACGTGTTTTTACTCGACTAGCCTGCGGGATGCATCGTCTCGCACGTGTTTTTACTCGACTAGCCTGCGGGATGCATCCTCTCGCACGTGTTTTTGCTCGACTAGCCATGCGCATCCCAAAAAACCTGCGCATGCGCATCCCAAAAAATCTGCGCATGCGCATCCCACAAAACCTGCGCATGCGCATCCCACAAAACCTCGCACGTGTTTGTGCTCGACTAGCCTGCGGGATGCATCCTTTCGCACGTGTTTTTACTCGACTAGCCTGCGGGATGCATCCTCTCGCACGTGTTTTTGCTCGACTAGCCATGCGCATCCCACAAAACCTGCGCATGCGCATCCCACAAAACCTCGCACGTGTTTTTACTCGACTAGCCTGCGGGATGCATCCTCTCGCACGTGTTTTTACTCGACTAGCCTGCGGGATGCATCCTCTCGCACGTGTTTTTGCTCGACTAGCCATGCGCATCCCTAAAAACCTGCACATGCGCATCCCACAAAACCTGCGCATGCGCATCCCACAAAACCTCGCACGTGTTTTTACTCGACTAGCCTGCGGGATGCATCCTCTCGCACGTGTTTTTACTCGACTAGCCTGCGGGACTCATCCTCTCGCACGTGTTTTTACTCGACTAGCCTGCGGGATGCATCCTCTCGCACGTGTTTTTACTCGACTAGCCTGCGGGATGCATCCTCCCGCACGTGTTTTTACTCGACTAGCCTGTGGGATACATCCTCTCGCACGTGTTTTTGCTCGACTAGCCTGTGGGATGCATCCTCTCGCACGTGTTTTTGCTCGACTAGCATGCGGGATGCATCCTCTCGCACGTGTTTTTGCTCGACTAGCCTGCGGGACGCATCCTCTCGCACGTGTTTTTACTCGACTAGCCTGCGGGAAGCATCCTCTTGCACGTGTTTTTACTCGACCAGCATGCGGGATGCATCCTCTCGCACGTGTTTTTACTCGACTAGCCTGCGGGATTCATCCTCTCGCACGTGTTTTTACTCGACTAGCCTGCGGGAAGCATCCTCTTGCACGTGTTTTTACTCGACTAGCATGCGGGATGCATCCTTTCGCACGTGTTTTTACTCGACTAGCCTGCGGGATGCATCCTCTCGCACGTGTTTTTACTCGACTACCCTGCGGGATGCATCCTCTCGCACGTGTTTTTGCTCGACTAGCCTGCGGGGCGCATCCTCTCGCACGTGTTTTTACTCGACTAGCCTGCGGGATGCATCCTCTCGCACGTGTTTTTACTCGACTAGCCTGCGGGAAGCATCCTCTTGCACGTGTTTTTACTCGACTAGCATGCGGGATGCATCCTTTCGCACGTGTTTTTACTCGACTAGCCTGCGGGATGCATCCTCTCGCACGTGTTTTTACTCGACTAGCCTGCGGGATGCATCCTCTCGCACGTGTTTTTGCTCGACTAGCCATGCGCATCCCAAAAAACCTGCACATGCGCATCCCAAAAAACCTGCGCATGCGCATTACACAAAACCTGCGCATGCGCATCCCACAAAACCTCGCACGTGTTTTTACTCGACTAGCCTGCGGGATGCATCCTCTCGCACGTGTTTTTACTCGACTAGCCTGCGGGAAGCATCCTCTTGCACGTGTTTTTACTCGACTAGCCTGCGGGATGCATCCTCTCGCACGTGTTTTTGCTCGACTAGCCTGCGGGATGCATCCTCTCGCACGTGTTTTTGCTCGACTAGCCTGCGGGATGCATCCTCTCGAACGTGTTTTTGCTCGACTAGCCTGCGGGGCGCATCCTCTCGCACGTGTTTTTACTCGACTAGCCTGCGGGATGCATCCTCTCGCACGTGTTTTTACTCGACTAGCCTGCGGGAAGTATCCTCTTGCACGTGTTTTTACTCGACTAGCATGCGGGATGCATCCTTTCGCACGTGTTTTTACTCGACTAGCCTGCGGGATGCATCCTCTCGCACGTGTTTTTACTCGACTACCCTGCGGGATGCATCCTCTCGCACGTGTTTTTGCTCGACTAGCCATGCGCATCCCAAAAAACCTGCGCATGCGCATCCCAAAAAACCTGCGCATGCGCATCCCACAAAACCTGCGTATGCGCATCCCACAAAACCTCGCACGTGTTTTTACTCGACTAGCCTGCGGGATGCATCCTCTCGCACGTGTTTTTACTCGACTAGCCTGCGGGATGCATCCTCTCGCACGTGTTTTTGCTCGACTAGCCATGCGCATCCCAAAAAACCTGCACATGCGCATCCCAAAAAACCTGCGCATGCGCATCCCACAAAACCTGCGCATGCGCATCCCACAAAACCTGAGCATGCGCATCCCACAAAACCTCGCACGTGTTTTTACTCGACTAGCCTGCGGGATGCATCCTCTCGCACGTGTTTTTGCTCGGCTAGCCTGCGGGATGCATCCTCTCGCACGTGTTTTTGCTCGACTAGCCATGCGCATCCCAAAAAACCTGCGCATGCGCATCCCAAAAAACCTGCTCATGCGCATTACACAAAACCTGCGCATGCGCATCCCACAAAACCTCGCACGTGTTTTTACTCGACTAGCCTGCGGGATGCATCCTCTCGCACGTGTTTTTACTCGACTAGCCAGCGGGATGCATCCTCTCGCAAGTGTTTTTACTCGACTAGCCTGCGGGATGCATCGTCTCGCACGTGTTTTTACTCGACTAGCCTGCGGGATGCATCCTCTCGCACGTGTTTTTGCTCGACTAGCCATGCGCATCCCAAAAAACCTGCGCATGCGCATCCCAAAAAATCTGCGCATGCGCATCCCACAAAACCTGCGCATGCGCATCCCACAAAACCTCGCACGTGTTTGTGCTCGACTAGCCTGCGGGATGCATCCTTTCGCACGTGTTTTTACTCGACTAGCCTGCGGGATGCATCCTCTCGCACGTGTTTTTACTCGACTAGCCTGCGGGATGCATCCTCTCGCACGTGTTTTTACTCGACTACCCTGCGGGATGCATCCTCTCGCACGTGTTTTTGCTCGACTAGCCATGCGCATCCCACAAAACCTGCGCATGCGCATCCCACAAAACCTCGCACGTGTTTTTACTCGACTAGCCTGCGGGATGCATCCTCTCGCACGTGTTTGTGCTCGACTAGCCTGCGGGATGCATCCTCTCGCACGTGTTTTTGCTCGACTAGCCTGCGGGATGCATCCTCTCGCACGTGTTTTTGCTCGACTAGCCATGCGCATCCCAAAAAACCTGCGCATGCGCATCCCAAAAAATCTGCGCATGCGCATCCCACAAAACGTGCGCATGCGCATCCCACAAAACCTCGCACGTGTTTGTGCTCGACTAGACTGCGGGATGCATCCTTTCGCACGTGTTTTTACTCGACTAGCCTGCGGGATGCATCCTCTCGCACGTGTTTTTGCTCGACTAGCATGCGGGATGCATCCTCTCGCACGTGTTTTTGCTCGACTAGCCTGCGGGATGCATCCTCTCGCACGTGTTTGTGCTCGACTAGCCTGCGGGATGCATCCTCTCGCACGTGTTTGTGCTCGACTAGCCTGCGGGATGCATCCTCTCGCACGTGTTTTTACTCGACTAGCCTGCGGGATGCATCCTCTCGCACGTGTTTTTGCTCGACTAGCCTGCGGGATGCATCCTCTCGCACGTGTTTTTGCTCGACTAGCCTGCGGGATGCATCCTCTCGCACGTGTTTTTACTCGACTAGCCTGCGGGATGCATCCTCTCGCACGTGTTTTTACTCGACTACCCTGCGGGATGCATCCTCTCGCACGTGTTTTTGCTCGACTAGCCATGCGCATCCCACAAAACCTGCGCATGCGCATCCTACAAAACCTCGCACGTGTTTTTACTCGACTAGCCTGCGGGATGCATCCTCTCGCACGTGTTTTTACTCGACTAGCCTGCGGGATGCATCCTCTCGCACGTGTTTTTGCTCGACTAGCCATGCGCATCCCTAAAAACCTGCACATGCGCATCCCAAAAAACCTGCGCATGCGCATCCCACAAAACCTGCGCATGCGCATCCCACAAAACCTCGCACGTGTTTGTGCTCGACTAGACTGCGGGATGCATCCTTTCGCACGTGTTTTTACTCGACTAGCCTGCGGGATGCATCCTCTCGCACGTGTTTTTGCTCGACTAGCCTGCGGGATGCATCCTCTCGCACGTGTTTGTGCTCGACTAGCCTGCGGGATGCATCCTCTCGCACGTGTTTTTACTCGACTAGCCTGCGGGATGCATCCTCTCGCACGTGTTTTTGCTCGACTAGCCTGCGGGATGCATCCTCTCGCACGTGTTTTTGCTCGACTAGCCTGCGGGATGCATCCTCTCGCACGTGTTTTTGCTCGACTAGCCTGCGGGATGCATCCTCTCGCACGTGTTTTTACTCGACTACCCTGCGGGATGCATCCTCTCGCACGTGTTTTTGCTCGACTAGCCATGCGCATCCCAAAAAACCTGCGCATGCGCATCCCAAAAAACCTGCGCATGCGCATCCCACAAAACCTGCGTATGCGCATCCCACAAAACCTCGCACGTGTTTTTACTCGACTAGCCTGCGGGATGCATCCTCTCGCACGTGTTTTTACTCGACTAGCCTGCGGGATGCATCCTCCCGCACGTGTTTTTACTCGACTAGCCTGTGGGATACATCCTCTCGCACGTGTTTTTGCTCGACTAGCCTGTGGGATGCATCCTCTCGCACGTGTTTTTGCTCGACTAGCCTGCGGGATGCATCCTCTCGCACGTGTTTTTGCTCGACTAGCCTGCGGGACGCATCCTCTCGCACGTGTTTTTACTCGACTAGCCTGCGGGATGCATCCTCTCGCACGTGTTTTTACTCGACTAGCCTGCGGGAAGCATCCTCTTGCACGTGTTTTTACTCGACCAGCATGCGGGATGCATCCTCTCGCACGTGTTTTTACTCGACTAGCCTGCGGGAAGCATCCTCTCGCACGTGTTTTTACTCGACTAGCCTGCGGGATGCATCCTCTCGCACGTGTTTTTACTCGACTAGCCTGCGGGAAGCATCCTCTTGCACGTGTTTTTACTCGACTAGCCTGCGGGATGCATCCTCTCGCACGTGTTTTTACTCGACTAGCCTGCGGGATGCATCCTCTCGCACGTGTTTTTACTCGACTAGCCTGCGGGAAGCATCCTCTTGCACGTGTTTTTACTCGACTAGCCTGCGGGATGCATCCTCTCGCACGTGTTTTTGCTCGACTAGCCTGCGGGATGCATCCTCTCGCACGTGTTTTTGCTCGACTAGCCTGCGGGATGCATCCTCTCGCACGTGTTTTTGCTCGACTAGCCTGCGGGGCGCATCCTCTCGCACGTGTTTTTACTCGACTAGCCTGCGGGATGCATCCTCTCGCACGTGTTTTTACTCGACTAGCCTGCGGGAAGCATCCTCTTGCACGTGTTTTTACTCGACTAGCATGCGGGATGCATCCTTTCGCACGTGTTTTTACTCGACTAGCCTGCGGGATGCATCCTCTCGCACGTGTTTTTACTCGACTACCCTGCGGGATGCATCCTCTCGCACGTGTTTTTGCTCGACTAGCCATGCGCATCCCAAACAACCTGCGCATGCGCATCCCAAAAAACCTGCGCATGCGCATCCCACAAAACCTGCGTATGCGCATCCCACAAAACCTCGCACGTGTTTTTACTCGACTAGCCTGCGGGATGCATCCTCTCGCACGTGTTTTTACTCGACTAGCCTGCGGGATGCATCCTCTCGCACGTGTTTTTGCTCGACTAGCCATGCGCATCCCAAAAAACCTGCACATGCGCATCCCAAAAAACCTGCGCATGCGCATCCCACAAAACCTGCGCATGCGCATCCCACAAAACCTGAGCATGCGCATCCCACAAAACCTCGCACGTGTTTTTACTCGACTAGCCTGCGGGATGCATCCTCTCGCACGTGTTTTTGCTCGGCTAGCCTGCGGGATGCATCCTCTCGCACGTGTTTTTGCTCGACTAGCCATGCGCATCCCAAAAAACCTGCGCATGCGCATCCCAAAAAACCTGCTCATGCGCATTACACAAAACCTGCGCATGCGCATCCCACAAAACCTCGCACGTGTTTTTACTCGACTAGCCTGCGGGATGCATCCTCTCGCACGTGTTTTTACTCGACTAGCCAGCGGGATGCATCCTCTCGCACGTGTTTTTACTCGACTAGCCTGCGGGATGCATCGTCTCGCACGTGTTTTTACTCGACTAGCCTGCGGGATGCATCCTCTCGCACGTGTTTTTGCTCGACTAGCCATGCGCATCCCAAAAAACCTGCGCATGCGCATCCCAAAAAATCTGCGCATGCGCATCCCACAAAACCTGCGCATGCGCATCCCACAAAACCTCGCACGTGTTTGTGCTCGACTATCCTGCGGGATGCATCCTTTCGCACGTGTTTTTACTCGACTAGCCTGCGGGATGCATCCTCTCGCACGTGTTTTTACTCGACTAGCCTGCGGGATGCATCCTCTCGCACGTGTTTTTACTCGACTACCCTGCGGGATGCATCCTCTCGCACGTGTTTTTGCTCGACTAGCCATGCGCATCCCACAAAACCTGCGCATGCGCATCCCACAAAACCTCGCACGTGTTTTTACTCGACTAGCCTGCGGGATGCATCCTCTCGCACGTGTTTGTGCTCGACTAGCCTGCGGGATGCATCCTCTCGCACGTGTTTTTGCTCGACTAGCCTGCGGGATGCATCCTCTCGCACGTGTTTTTGCTCGACTAGCCATGCGCATCCCAAAAAACCTGCGCATGCGCATCCAAAAAAATCTGCGCATGCGCATCCCACAAAACGTGCGCATGCGCATCCCACAAAACCTCGCACGTGTTTGTGCTCGACTAGACTGCGGGATGCATCCTTTCGCACGTGTTTTTACTCGACTAGCCTGCGGGATGCATCCTCTCGCACGTGTTTTTGCTCGACTAGCATGCGGGATGCATCCTCTCGCACGTGTTTTTGCTCGACTAGCCTGCGGGATGCATCCTCTCGCACGTGTTTGTGCTCGACTAGCCTGCGGGATGCATCCTCTCGCACGTGTTTGTGCTCGACTAGCCTGCGGGATGCATCCTCTCGCACGTGTTTTTACTCGACTAGCCTGCGGGATGCATCCTCTCGCACGTGTTTTTGCTCGACTAGCCTGCGGGATGCATCCTCTCGCACGTGTTTTTGCTCGACTAGCCTGCGGGATGCATCCTCTCGCACGTGTTTTTACTCGACTAGCCTGCGGGATGCATCCTCTCGCACGTGTTTTTACTCGACTACCCTGCGGGATGCATCCTCTCGCACGTGTTTTTGCTCGACTAGCCATGCGCATCCCACAAAACCTGCGCATGCGCATCCTACAAAACCTCGCACGTGTTTTTACTCGACTAGCCTGCGGGATGCATCCTCTCGCACGTGTTTTTACTCGACTAGCCTGCGGGATGCATCTTCTCGCACGTGTTTTTGCTCGACTAGCCATGCGCATCCCTAAAAACCTGCACATGCGCATCCCAAAAAACCTGCGCATGCGCATCCCACAAAACCTGCGCATGCGCATCCCACAAAACCTCGCACGTGTTTGTGCTCGACTAGACTGCGGGATGCATCCTTTCGCACGTGTTTTTACTCGACTAGCCTGCGGGATGCATCCTCTCGCACGTGTTTTTGCTCGACTAGCCTGCGGGATGCATCCTCTCGCACGTGTTTGTGCTCGACTAGCCTGCGGGATGCATCCTCTCGCACGTGTTTTTACTCGACTAGCCTGCGGGATGCATCCTCTCGCACGTGTTTTTGCTCGACTAGCCTGCGGGATGCATCCTCTCGCACGTGTTTTTGCTCGACTAGCCTGCGGGATGCATCCTCTCGCACGTGTTTTTACACGACTAGCCTGCGGGATGCATCCTCTCGCACGTGTTTTTACTCGACTACCCTGCGGGATGCATCCTCTCGCACGTGTTTTTGCTCGACTAGCCATGCGCATCCCACAAAACCTGCGCATGCGCATCCCACAAAACCTCGCACGTGTTTTTACTCGACTAGCCTGCGGGATGCATCCTCTCGCACGTGTTTGTGCTCGACTAGCCTGCGGGATGCATCCTCTCGCACGTGTTTTTGCTCGACTAGCCTGCGGGATGCATCCTCTCGCACGTGTTTTTGCTCGACTAGCCATGCGCATCCCAAAAAACCTGCGCATGCGCATCCCAAAAAATCTGCGCATGCGCATCCCACAAAACGTGCGCATGCGCATCCCACAAAACCTCGCACGTGTTTGTGCTCGACTAGACTGCGGGATGCATCCTTTCGCACGTGTTTTTACTCGACTAGCCTGCGGGATGCATCCTCTCGCACGTGTTTTTGCTCGACTAGCCTGCGGGATGCATCCTCTCGCACGTGTTTGTGCTCGACTAGCCTGCGGGATGCATCCTCTCGCACGTGTTTTTACTCGACTAGCCTGCGGGATGCATCCTCTCGCACGTGTTTTTGCTCGACTAGCCTGCGGGATGCATCCTCTCGCACGTGTTTTTGCTCGACTAGCCTGCGGGATGCATCCTCTCGCACGTGTTTTTACTCGACTAGCCTGCGGGATGCATCCTCTCGCACGTGTTTTTACTCGACTACCCTGCGGGATGCATCCTCTCGCACGTGTTTTTGCTCGACTAGCCATGCGCATCCCACAAAACCTGCGCATGCGCATCCCACAAAACCTCGCACGTGTTTTTACTCGACTAGCGTGCGGGATGCATCCTCTCGCACGTGTTTGTGCTCGACTAGCCTGCGGGATGCATCCTCTCGCACGTGTTTGTGCTCGACTAGCCTGCGGGATGCATCCTCTCGCACGTGTTTTTACTCGACTAGCCTGCGGGATGCATCCTCTCGCACGTGTTTTTGCTCGACTAGCCTGCGGGATGCATCCTCTCGCACGTGTTTTTGCTCGACTAGCCTGCGGGATGCATCCTCTCGCACGTGTTTTTACTCGACTAGCCTGCGGGATGCATCCTCTCGCACGTGTTTTTACTCGACTAGCCTGCGGGAAGCATCCTCTTGCACGTGTTTTTACTCGACCAGCATGCGGGATGCATCCTCTCGCACGTGTTTTTACTCGACTAGCCTGCGGGAAGCATCCTCTCGCACGTGTTTTTACTCGACTAGCCTGCGGGATGCATCCTCTCGCACGTGTTTTTACTCGACTAGCCTGCGGGAAGCATCCTCTTGCACGTGTTTTTACTCGACTAGCCTGCGGGATGCATCCTTTCGCACGTGTTTTTACTCGACTAGCCTGCGGGATGCATCCTCTCGCACGTGTTTTTACTCGACTAGCCTGCGGGATGCATCCTCTCGCACGTGTTTTTACTCGACTACCCTGCGGGATGCATCCTCTCGCACGTGTTTTTGCTCGACTAGCCATGCGCATCCCACAAAACCTGCGCATGCGCATCCCACAAAACCTCGCACGTGTTTTTACTCGACTAGCCTGCGGGATGCATCCTCTCGCACGTGTTTGTGCTCGACTAGCCTGCGGGATGCATCCTCTCGCACGTGTTTTTGCTCGACTAGCCTGCGGGATGCATCCTCTCGCACGTGTTTTTGCTCGACTAGCCATGCGCATCCCAAAAAACCTGCGCATGCGCATCCCAAAAAATCTGCGCATGCGCATCCCACAAAAC
Source organism: Lasioglossum baleicum (assembly GCF_051020765.1). NCBI lineage: Eukaryota > Metazoa > Arthropoda > Insecta > Hymenoptera > Halictidae > Lasioglossum > Lasioglossum baleicum. Next base: position 191,246 of record NW_027469141.1, on the reverse strand, counting down.
GTGCGCATGCGCATCCCACAAAACCTCGCACGTGTTTGTGCTCGACTAGACTGCGGGATGCATCCTTTCGCACGTGTTTTTACTCGACTAGCCTGCGGGATGCATCCTCTCGCACGTGTTTTTGCTCGACTAGCATGCGGGATGCATCCTCTCGCACGTGTTTTTGCTCGACTAGCCTGCGGGATGCATCCTCTCGCACGTGTTTGTGCTCGACTAGCCTGCGGGATGCATCCTCTCGCACGTGTTTGTGCTCGACTAGCCTGCGGGATGCATCCTCTCGCACGTGTTTTTACTCGACTAGCCTGCGGGATGCATCCTCTCGCACGTGTTTTTGCTCGACTAGCCTGCGGGATGCATCCTCTCGCACGTGTTTTTGCTCGACTAGCCTGCGGGATGCATCCTCTCGCACGTGTTTTTACTCGACTAGCCTGCGGGATGCATCCTCTCGCACGTGTTTTTACTCGACTACCCTGCGGGATGCATCCTCTCGCACGTGTTTTTGCTCGACTAGCCATGCGCATCCCACAAAACCTGCGCATGCGCATCCTACAAAACCTCGCACGTGTTTTTACTCGACTAGCCTGCGGGATGCATCCTCTCGCACGTGTTTTTACTCGACTAGCCTGCGGGATGCATCTTCTCGCACGTGTTTTTGCTCGACTAGCCATGCGCATCCCTAAAAACCTGCACATGCGCATCCCAAAAAACCTGCGCATGCGCATCCCACAAAACCTGCGCATGCGCATCCCACAAAACCTCGCACGTGTTTGTGCTCGACTAGACTGCGGGATGCATCCTTTCGCACGTGTTTTTACTCGACTAGCCTGCGGGATGCATCCTCTCGCACGTGTTTTTGCTCGACTAGCCTGCGGGATGCATCCTCTCGCACGTGTTTGTGCTCGACTAGCCTGCGGGATGCATCCTCTCGCACGTGTTTTTACTCGACTAGCCTGCGGGATGCATCCTCTCGCACGTGTTTTTGCTCGACTAGCCTGCGGGATGCATCCTCTCGCACGTGTTTTTGCTCGACTAGCCTGCGGGATGCATCCTCTCGCACGTGTTTTTACACGACTAGCCTGCGGGATGCATCCTCTCGCACGTGTTTTTACTCGACTACCCTGCGGGATGCATCCTCTCGCACGTGTTTTTGCTCGACTAGCCATGCGCATCCCACAAAACCTGCGCATGCGCATCCCACAAAACCTCGCACGTGTTTTTACTCGACTAGCCTGCGGGATGCATCCTCTCGCACGTGTTTGTGCTCGACTAGCCTGCGGGATGCATCCTCTCGCACGTGTTTTTGCTCGACTAGCCTGCGGGATGCATCCTCTCGCACGTGTTTTTGCTCGACTAGCCATGCGCATCCCAAAAAACCTGCGCATGCGCATCCCAAAAAATCTGCGCATGCGCATCCCACAAAACGTGCGCATGCGCATCCCACAAAACCTCGCACGTGTTTGTGCTCGACTAGACTGCGGGATGCATCCTTTCGCACGTGTTTTTACTCGACTAGCCTGCGGGATGCATCCTCTCGCACGTGTTTTTGCTCGACTAGCCTGCGGGATGCATCCTCTCGCACGTGTTTGTGCTCGACTAGCCTGCGGGATGCATCCTCTCGCACGTGTTTTTACTCGACTAGCCTGCGGGATGCATCCTCTCGCACGTGTTTTTGCTCGACTAGCCTGCGGGATGCATCCTCTCGCACGTGTTTTTGCTCGACTAGCCTGCGGGATGCATCCTCTCGCACGTGTTTTTACTCGACTAGCCTGCGGGATGCATCCTCTCGCACGTGTTTTTACTCGACTACCCTGCGGGATGCATCCTCTCGCACGTGTTTTTGCTCGACTAGCCATGCGCATCCCACAAAACCTGCGCATGCGCATCCCACAAAACCTCGCACGTGTTTTTACTCGACTAGCCTGCGGGATGCATCCTCTCGCACGTGTTTGTGCTCGACTAGCCTGCGGGATGCATCCTCTCGCACGTGTTTGTGCTCGACTAGCCTGCGGGATGCATCCTCTCGCACGTGTTTTTACTCGACTAGCCTGCGGGATGCATCCTCTCGCACGTGTTTTTGCTCGACTAGCCTGCGGGATGCATCCTCTCGCACGTGTTTTTGCTCGACTAGCCTGCGGGATGCATCCTCTCGCACGTGTTTTTACTCGACTAGCCTGCGGGATGCATCCTCTCGCACGTGTTTTTACTCGACTAGCCTGCGGGAAGCATCCTCTTGCACGTGTTTTTACTCGACCAGCATGCGGGATGCATCCTCTCGCACGTGTTTTTACTCGACTAGCCTGCGGGAAGCATCCTCTCGCACGTGTTTTTACTCGACTAGCCTGCGGGATGCATCCTCTCGCACGTGTTTTTACTCGACTAGCCTGCGGGAAGCATCCTCTTGCACGTGTTTTTACTCGACTAGCCTGCGGGATTCATCCTCTCGCACGTGTTTTTACTCGACTAGCCTGCGGGATGCATCCTCTCGCACGTGTTTTTACTCGACTAGCCTGCGGGAAGCATCCTCTTGCACGTGTTTTTACTCGACTAGCCTGCGGGATGCATCCTCTCGCACGTGTTTTTGCTCGACTAGCCTGCGGGATGCATCCTCTCGCACGTGTTTTTGCTCGACTAGCCTGCGGGATGCATCCTCTCGCACGTGTTTTTGCTCGACTAGCCTGCGGGACGCATCCTCTCGCGCGTGTTTTTACTCGACTAGCCTGCGGGATGCATCCTCTCGCACGTGTTTTTACTCGACTAGCCTGCGGGAAGCATCCTCTTGCACGTGTTTTTACTCGACTAGCATGCGGGATGCATCCTTTCGCACGTGTTTTTACTCGACTAGCCTGCGGGATGCATCCTCTCGCACGTGTTTTTACTCGACTACCCTGCGGGATGCATCCTCTCGCACGTGTTTTTGCTCGACTAGCCATGCGCATCCCAAAAAACCTGCGCATGCGCATCCCAAAAAACCTGCGCATGCGCATCCCACAAAACCTGCGTATGCGCATCCCACAAAACCTCGCACGTGTTTTTACTCGACTAGCCTGCGGGATGCATCCTCTCGCACGTGTTTTTACTCGACTAGCCTGCGGGATGCATCCTCTCGCACGTGTTTTTGCTCGACTAGCCATGCGCATCCCAAAAAACCTGCACATGCGCATCCCAAAAAACCTGCGCATGCGCATCCCACAAAACCTGCGCATGCGCATCCCACAAAACCTGAGCATGCGCATCCCACAAAACCTCGCACGTGTTTTTACTCGACTAGCCTGCGGGATGCATCCTCTCGCACGTGTTTTTGCTCGGCTAGCCTGCGGGATGCATCCTCTCGCACGTGTTTTTACTCGACTAGCCTGCGGGATGCATCGTCTCGCACGTGTTTTTACTCGACTAGCCTGCGGGATGCATCCTCTCGCACGTGTCTTTGCTCGACTAGCCATGCGCATCCCAAAAAACCTGCGCATGCGCATCCCAAAAAATCTGCGCATGCGCATCCCACAAAACCTCGCACGTGTTTGTGCTCGACTAGCCTGCGGGATGCATCCTTTCGCACGTGTTTTTACTCGACTAGCCTGCGGGATGCATCCTCTCGCACGTGTTTTTACTCGACTAGCCTGCGGGATGCATCCTCTCGCACGTGTTTTTACTCGACTACCCTGCGGGATGCATCCTCTCGCACGTGTTTTTGCTCGACTAGCCATGCGCATCCCACAAAACCTGCGCATGCGCATCCCACAAAACCTCGCACGTGTTTTTACTCGACTAGCCTGCGGGATGCATCCTCTCGCACGTGTTTGTGCTCGACTAGCCTGCGGGATGCATCCTCTCGCACGTGTTTTTGCTCGACTAGCCTGCGGGATGCATCCTCTCGCACGTGTTTTTGCTCGACTAGCCATGCGCATCCCAAAAAATCTGCGCATGCGCATCCCAAAAAATCTGCGCATGCGCATCCCACAAAACGTGCGCATGCGCATCCCACAAAACCTCGCACGTGTTTGTGCTCGACTAGACTGCGGGATGCATCCTTTCGCACGTGTTTTTACTCGACTAGCCTGCGGGATGCATCCTCTCGCACGTGTTTTTGCTCGACTAGCCATGCGCATCCCACAAAACCTGCGCATGCGCATCCCACAAAACCTCGCACGTGTTTTTACTCGACTAGCCTGCGGGATGCATCCTCTCGCACGTGTTTTTGCTCGACTAGCATGCGGGATGCATCCTCTCGCACGTGTTTTTGCTCGACTAGCCTGCGGGATGCATCCTCTCGCACGTGTTTGTGCTCGACTAGCCTGCGGGATGCATCCTCTCGCACGTGTTTGTGCTCGACTAGCCTGCGGGATGCATCCTCTCGCACGTGTTTTTACTCGACTAGCCTGCGGGATGCATCCTCTCGCACGTGTTTTTACTCGACTACCCTGCGGGATGCATCCTCTCGCACGTGTTTTTGCTCGACTAGCCATGCGCATCCCACAAAACCTGCGCATGCGCATCCCACAAAACCTCGCACGTGTTTTTACTCGACTAGCCTGCGGGATGCATCCTCTCGCACGTGTTTTTGCTCGACTAGCCTGCGGGATGCATCCTCTCGCACGTGTTTTTGCTCGATTAGCCTGCGGGGCGCATCCTCTCGCACGTGTTTTTACTCGACTAGCCTGCGGGATGCATCCTCTCGCACGTGTTTTTACTCGACTAGCCTGCGGGAAGCATCCTCTTGCACGTGTTTTTACTCGACTAGCATGCGGGATGCATCCTTTCGCACGTGTTTTTACTCGACTAGCCTGCGGGATGCATCCTCTCGCACGTGTTTTTACTCGACTACCCTGCGGGATGCATCCTCTCGCACGTGTTTTTGCTCGACTAGCCATGCGCATCCCAAACAACCTGCGCATGCGCATCCCAAAAAACCTGCGCATGCGCATCCCACAAAACCTGCGTATGCGCATCCCACAAAACCTCGCACGTGTTTTTACTCGACTAGCCTGCGGGATGCATCCTCTCGCACGTGTTTTTACTCGACTAGCCTGCGGGATGCATCCTCTCGCACGTGTTTTTGCTCGACTAGCCATGCGCATCCCAAAAAACCTGCACATGCGCATCCCAAAAAACCTGCGCATGCGCATCCCACAAAACCTGCGCATGCGCATCCCACAAAACCTGAGCATGCGCATCCCACAAAACCTCGCACGTGTTTTTACTCGACTAGCCTGCGGGATGCATCCTCTCGCACGTGTTTTTGCTCGGCTAGCCTGCGGGATGCATCCTCTCGCACGTGTTTTTGCTCGACTAGCCATGCGCATCCCAAAAAACCTGCGCATGCGCATCCCAAAAAACCTGCTCATGCGCATTACACAAAACCTGCGCATGCGCATCCCACAAAACCTCGCACGTGTTTTTACTCGACTAGCCTGCGGGATGCATCCTCTCGCACGTGTTTTTACTCGACTAGCCAGCGGGATGCATCCTCTCGCACGTGTTTTTACTCGACTAGCCTGCGGGATGCATCGTCTCGCACGTGTTTTTACTCGACTAGCCTGCGGGATGCATCCTCTCGCACGTGTTTTTGCTCGACTAGCCATGCGCATCCCAAAAAACCTGCGCATGCGCATCCCAAAAAATCTGCGCATGCGCATCCCACAAAACCTGCGCATGCGCATCCCACAAAACCTCGCACGTGTTTGTGCTCGACTAGCCTGCGGGATGCATCCTTTCGCACGTGTTTTTACTCGACTAGCCTGCGGGATGCATCCTCTCGCACGTGTTTTTACTCGACTAGCCTGCGGGATGCATCCTCTCGCACGTGTTTTTACTCGACTACCCTGCGGGATGCATCCTCTCGCACGTGTTTTTGCTCGACTAGCCATGCGCATCCCACAAAACCTGCGCATGCGCATCCCACAAAACCTCGCACGTGTTTTTACTCGACTAGCCTGCGGGATGCATCCTCTCGCACGTGTTTGTGCTCGACTAGCCTGCGGGATGCATCCTCTCGCACGTGTTTTTGCTCGACTAGCCTGCGGGATGCATCCTCTCGCACGTGTTTTTGCTCGACTAGCCATGCGCATCCCAAAAAACCTGCGCATGCGCATCCCAAAAAACCTGCGCATGCGCATCCCACAAAACCTCGCACGTGTTTGTGCTCGACTAGACTGCGGGATGCATCCTTTCGCACGTGTTTTTACTCGACTAGCCTGCGGGATGCATCCTCTCGCACGTGTTTTTGCTCGACTAGCCTGCGGGATGCATCCTCTCGCACGTGTTTGTGCTCGACTAGCCTGCGGGATGCATCCTCTCGCACGTGTTTTTACTCGACTAGCCTGCGGGATGCATCCTCTCGCACGTGTTTTTGCTCGACTAGCCTGCGGGATGCATCCTCTCGCACGTGTTTTTGCTCGACTAGCCTGCGGGATGCATCCTCTCGCACGTGTTTTTACACGACTAGCCTGCGGGATGCATCCTCTCGCACGTGTTTTTACTCGACTACCCTGCGGGATGCATCCTCTCGCACGTGTTTTTGCTCGACTAGCCATGCGCATCCCACAAAACCTGCGCATGCGCATCCCACAAAACCTCGCACGTGTTTTTACTCGACTAGCCTGCGGGATGCATCCTCTCGCACGTGTTTGTGCTCGACTAGCCTGCGGGATGCATCCTCTCGCACGTGTTTTTGCTCGACTAGCCTGCGGGATGCATCCTCTCGCACGTGTTTTTGCTCGACTAGCCATGCGCATCCCAAAAAACCTGCGCATGCGCATCCCAAAAAATCTGCGCATGCGCATCCCACAAAACGTGCGCATGCGCATCCCACAAAACCTCCCACGTTTTTGTGCTCGACTAGACTGCGGGATGCATCCTTTCGCACGTGTTTTTACTCGACTAGCCTGCGGGATGCATCCTCTCGCACGTGTTTTTGCTCGACTAGCCTGCGGGATGCATCCTCTCGCACGTGTTTGTGCTCGACTAGCCTGCGGGATGCATCCTCTCGCACGTGTTTTTACTCGACTAGCCTGCGGGATGCATCCTCTCGCACGTGTTTTTGCTCGACTAGCCTGCGGGATGCATCCTCTCGCACGTGTTTTTGCTCGACTAGCCTGCGGGATGCATCCTCTCGCACGTGTTTTTACTCGACTAGCCTGCGGGATGCATCCTCTCGCACGTGTTTTTACTCGACTACCCTGCGGGATGCATCCTCTCGCACGTGTTTTTGCTCGACTAGCCATGCGCATCCCACAAAACCTGCGCATGCGCATCCCACAAAACCTCGCACGTGTTTTTACTCGACTAGCCTACGGGATGCATCCTCTCGCACGTGTTTGTGCTCGACTAGCCTGCGGGATGCATCCTCTCGCACGTGTTTGTGCTCGACTAGCCTGCGGGATGCATCCTCTCGCACGTGTTTTTACTCGACTAGCCTGCGGGATGCATCCTCTCGCACGTGTTTTTGCTCGACTAGCCTGCGGGATGCATCCTCTCGCACGTGTTTTTGCTCGACTAGCCTGCGGGATGCATCCTCTCGCACGTGTTTTTACTCGACTAGCCTGCGGGATGCATCCTCTCGCACGTGTTTTTACTCGACTAGCCTGCGGGAAGCATCCTCTTGCACGTGTTTTTACTCGACCAGCATGCGGGATGCATCCTCTCGCACGTGTTTTTACTCGACTAGCCTGCGGGAAGCATCCTCTCGCACGTGTTTTTACTCGACTAGCCTGCGGGATGCATCCTCTCGCACGTGTTTTTACTCGACTAGCCTGCGGGAAGCATCCTCTTGCACGTGTTTTTACTCGACTAGCCTGCGGGATTCATCCTCTCGCACGTGTTTTTACTCGACTAGCCTGCGGGATGCATCCTCTCGCACGTGTTTTTACTCGACTAGCCTGCGGGAAGCATCCTCTTGCACGTGTTTTTACTCGACTAGCCTGCGGGATGCATCCTCTCGCACGTGTTTTTGCTCGACTAGCCTGCGGGATGCATCCTCTCGCACGTGTTTTTGCTCGACTAGCCTGCGGGATGCATCCTCTCGCACGTGTTTTTGCTCGACTAGCCTGCGGGACGCATCCTCTCGCGCGTGTTTTTACTCGACTAGCCTGCGGGATGCATCCTCTCGCACGTGTTTTTACTCGACTAGCCTGCGGGAAGCATCCTCTTGCACGTGTTTTTACTCGACTAGCATGCGGGATGCATCCTTTCGCACGTGTTTTTACTCGACTAGCCTGCGGGATGCATCCTCTCGCACGTGTTTTTACTCGACTACCCTGCGGGATGCATCCTCTCGCACGTGTTTTTGCTCGACTAGCCATGCGCATCCCAAAAAACCTGCGCATGCGCATCCCAAAAAACCTGCGCATGCGCATCCCACAAAACCTGCGTATGCGCATCCCACAAAACCTCGCACGTGTTTTTACTCGACTAGCCTGCGGGATGCATCCTCTCGCACGTGTTTTTACTCGACTAGCCTGCGGGATGCATCCTCTCGCACGTGTTTTTGCTCGACTAACCATGCGCATCCCAAAAAACCTGCACATGCGCATCCCAAAAAACCTGCGCATGCGCATCCCACAAAACCTGCGCATGCGCATCCCACAAAACCTGAGTATGCGCATCCCACAAAACCTCGCACGTGTTTTTACTCGACTAGCCTGCGGGATGCATCCTCTCGCACGTGTTTTTGCTCGGCTAGCCTGCGGGATGCATCCTCTCGCACGTGTTTTTACTCGACTAGCCTGCGGGATGCATCGTCTCGCACGTGTTTTTACTCGACTAGCCTGCGGGATGCATCCTCTCGCACGTGTTTTTGCTCGACTAGCCATGCGCATCCCAAAAAACCTGCGCATGCGCATCCCAAAAAATCTGCGCATGCGCATCCCACAAAACCTGCGCATGCGCATCCCACAAAACCTCGCACGTGTTTGTGCTCGACTAGCCTGCGGGATGCATCCTCTCGCACGTGTTTTTGCTCGACTAGCCTGCGGGATGCATCCTCTCGCACGTGTTTTTGCTCGACTAGCCTGCGGGATGCATCCTCTCGCACGTGTTTTTACTCGACTAGCCTGCGGGATGCATCCTCTCGCACGTGTTTTTACTCGACTACCCTGCGGGATGCATCCTCTCGCACGTGTTTTTGCTCGACTAGCCATGCGCATCCCACAAAACCTGCGCATGCGCATCCCACAAAACCTCGCACGTGTTTTTACTCGACTAGCCTGCGGGATGCATCCTCTCGCACGTGTTTGTGCTCGACTAGCCTGCGGGATGCATCCTCTCGCACGTGTTTGTGCTCGACTAGCCTGCGGGATGCATCCTCTCGCACGTGTTTTTACTCGACTAGCCTGCGGGATGCATCCTCTCGCACGTGTTTTTGCTCGACTAGCCTGCGGGATGCATCCTCTCGCACGTGTTTTTGCTCGACTAGCCTGCGGGATGCATCCTCTCGCACGTGTTTTTACTCGACTAGCCTGCGGGATGCATCCTCTCGCACGTGTTTTTACTCGACTAGCCTGCGGGAAGCATCCTCTTGCACGTGTTTTTACTCGACCAGCATGCGGGATGCATCCTCTCGCACGTGTTTTTACTCGACTAGCCTGCGGGAAGCATCCTCTCGCACGTGTTTTTACTCGACTAGCCTGCGGGATGCATCCTCTCGCACGTGTTTTTACTCGACTAGCCTGCGGGAAGCATCCTCTTGCACGTGTTTTTACTCGACTAGCCTGCGGGATTCATCCTCTCGCACGTGTTTTTACTCGACTAGCCTGCGGGATGCATCCTCTCGCACGTGTTTTTACTCGACTAGCCTGCGGGAAGCATCCTCTTGCACGTGTTTTTACTCGACTAGCCTGCGGGATGCATCCTCTCGCACGTGTTTTTGCTCGACTAGCCTGCGGGATGCATCCTCTCGCACGTGTTTTTGCTCGACTAGCCTGCGGGATGCATCCTCTCGCACGTGTTTTTGCTCGACTAGCCTGCGGGACGCATCCTCTCGCGCGTGTTTTTACTCGACTAGCCTGCGGGATGCATCCTCTCGCACGTGTTTTTACTCGACTAGCCTGCGGGAAGCATCCTCTTGCACGTGTTTTTACTCGACTAGCATGCGGGATGCATCCTTTCGCACGTGTTTTTACTCGACTAGCCTGCGGGATGCATCCTCTCGCACGTGTTTTTACTCGACTAGCCTGCGGGATGCATCCTCTCGCACGTGTTTTTACTCGACTACCCTGCGGGATGCATCCTCTCGCACGTGTTTTTGCTCGACTAGCCATGCGCATCCCAAAAAACCTGCGCATGCGCATCCCAAAAAACCTGCGCATGCGCATCCCACAAAACCTGCGTATGCGCATCCCACAAAACCTCGCACGTGTTTTTACTCGACTAGCCTGCGGGATGCATCCTCTCGCACGTGTTTGTGCTCGACTAGCCTGCGGGATGCATCCTCTCGCACGTGTTTGTGCTCGACTAGCCTGCGGGATGCATCCTCTCGCACGTGTTTTTACTCGACTAGCCTGCGGGATGCATCCTCTCGCACGTGTTTTTGCTCGACTAGCCTGCGGGATGCATCCTCTCGCACGTGTTTTTGCTCGACTAGCCTGCGGGATGCATCCTCTCGCACGTGTTTTTACTCGACTAGCCTGCGGGATGCATCCTCTCGCACGTGTTTTTACTCGACTAGCCTGCGGGAAGCATCCTCTTGCACGTGTTTTTACTCGACCAGCATGCGGGATGCATCCTCTCGCACGTGTTTTTACTCGACTAGCCTGCGGGAAGCATCCTCTCGCACGTGTTTTTACTCGACTAGCCTGCGGGATGCATCCTCTCGCACGTGTTTTTACTCGACTAGCCTGCGGGAAGCATCCTCTTGCACGTGTTTTTACTCGACTAGCCTGCGGGATTCATCCTCTCGCACGTGTTTTTACTCGACTAGCCTGCGGGATGCATCCTCTCGCACGTGTTTTTACTCGACTAGCCTGCGGGAAGCATCCTCTTGCACGTGTTTTTACTCGACTAGCCTGCGGGATGCATCCTCTCGCACGTGTTTTTGCTCGACTAGCCTGCGGGATGCATCCTCTCGCACGTGTTTTTGCTCGACTAGCCTGCGGGATGCATCCTCTCGCACGTGTTTTTGCTCGACTAGCCTGCGGGACGCATCCTCTCGCGCGTGTTTTTACTCGACTAGCCTGCGGGATGCATCCTCTCGCACGTGTTTTTACTCGACTAGCCTGCGGGAAGCATCCTCTTGCACGTGTTTTTACTCGACTAGCATGCGGGATGCATCCTTTCGCACGTGTTTTTACTCGACTAGCCTGCGGGATGCATCCTCTCGCACGTGTTTTTACTCGACTACCCTGCGGGATGCATCCTCTCGCACGTGTTTTTGCTCGACTAGCCATGCGCATCCCAAAAAACCTGCGCATGCGCATCCCAAAAAACCTGCGCATGCGCATCCCACAAAACCTGCGTATGCGCATCCCACAAAACCTCGCACGTGTTTTTACTCGACTAGCCTGCGGGATGCATCCTCTCGCACGTGTTTTTACTCGACTAGCCTGCGGGATGCATCCTCTCGCACGTGTTTTTGCTCGACTAACCATGCGCATCCCAAAAAACCTGCACATGCGCATCCCAAAAAACCTGCGCATGCGCATCCCACAAAACCTGCGCATGCGCATCCCACAAAACCTGAGTATGCGCATCCCACAAAACCTCGCACGTGTTTTTACTCGACTAGCCTGCGGGATGCATCCTCTCGCACGTGTTTTTGCTCGGCTAGCCTGCGGGATGCATCCTCTCGCACGTGTTTTTACTCGACTAGCCTGCGGGATGCATCGTCTCGCACGTGTTTTTACTCGACTAGCCTGCGGGATGCATCCTCTCGCACGTGTTTTTGCTCGACTAGCCATGCGCATCCCAAAAAACCTGCGCATGCGCATCCCAAAAAATCTGCGCATGCGCATCCCACAAAACCTGCGCATGCGCATCCCACAAAACCTCGCACGTGTTTGTGCTCGACTAGCCTGCGGGATGCATCCTCTCGCACGTGTTTTTGCTCGACTAGCCTGCGGGATGCATCCTCTCGCACGTGTTTTTGCTCGACTAGCCTGCGGGATGCATCCTCTCGCACGTGTTTTTACTCGACTAGCCTGCGGGATGCATCCTCTCGCACGTGTTTTTACTCGACTACCCTGCGGGATGCATCCTCTCGCACGTGTTTTTGCTCGACTAGCCATGCGCATCCCACAAAACCTGCGCATGCGCATCCCACAAAACCTCGCACGTGTTTTTACTCGACTAGCCTGCGGGATGCATCCTCTCGCACGTGTTTGTGCTCGACTAGCCTGCGGGATGCATCCTCTCGCACGTGTTTGTGCTCGACTAGCCTGCGGGATGCATCCTCTCGCACGTGTTTTTACTCGACTAGCCTGCGGGATGCATCCTCTCGCACGTGTTTTTGCTCGACTAGCCTGCGGGATGCATCCTCTCGCACGTGTTTTTGCTCGACTAGCCTGCGGGATGCATCCTCTCGCACGTGTTTTTACTCGACTAGCCTGCGGGATGCATCCTCTCGCACGTGTTTTTACTCGACTAGCCTGCGGGAAGCATCCTCTTGCACGTGTTTTTACTCGACCAGCATGCGGGATGCATCCTCTCGCACGTGTTTTTACTCGACTAGCCTGCGGGAAGCATCCTCTCGCACGTGTTTTTACTCGACTAGCCTGCGGGATGCATCCTCTCGCACGTGTTTTTACTCGACTAGCCTGCGGGAAGCATCCTCTTGCACGTGTTTTTACTCGACTAGCCTGCGGGATTCATCCTCTCGCACGTGTTTTTACTCGACTAGCCTGCGGGATGCATCCTCTCGCACGTGTTTTTACTCGACTAGCCTGCGGGAAGCATCCTCTTGCACGTGTTTTTACTCGACTAGCCTGCGGGATGCATCCTCTCGCACGTGTTTTTGCTCGACTAGCCTGCGGGATGCATCCTCTCGCACGTGTTTTTGCTCGACTAGCCTGCGGGATGCATCCTCTCGCACGTGTTTTTGCTCGACTAGCCTGCGGGACGCATCCTCTCGCGCGTGTTTTTACTCGACTAGCCTGCGGGATGCATCCTCTCGCACGTGTTTTTACTCGACTAGCCTGCGGGAAGCATCCTCTTGCACGTGTTTTTACTCGACTAGCATGCGGGATGCATCCTTTCGCACGTGTTTTTACTCGACTAGCCTGCGGGATGCATCCTCTCGCACGTGTTTTTACTCGACTAGCCTGCGGGATGCATCCTCTCGCACGTGTTTTTACTCGACTACCCTGCGGGATGCATCCTCTCGCACGTGTTTTTGCTCGACTAGCCATGCGCATCCCAAAAAACCTGCGCATGCGCATCCCAAAAAACCTGCGCATGCGCATCCCACAAAACCTGCGTATGCGCATCCCACAAAACCTCGCACGTGTTTTTACTCGACTAGCCTGCGGGATGCATCCTCTCGCACGTGTTTTTACTCGACTAGCCTGCGGGATGCATCCTCTCGCACGTGTTTTTGCTCGACTAGCCATGCGCATCCCAAAAAACCTGCACATGCGCATCCCAAAAAACCTGCGCATGCGCATCCCACAAAACCTGCGCATGCGCATCCCACAAAACCTGAGCATGCGCATCCCACAAAACCTCGCACGTGTTTTTACTCGACTAGCCTGCGGGATGCATCCTCTCGCACGTGTTTTTGCTCGGCTAGCCTGCGGGATGCATCCTCTCGCACGTGTTTTTACTCGACTAGCCTGCGGGATGCATCGTCTCGCACGTGTTTTTACTCGACTAGCCTGCGGGATGCATACTCTCGCACGTGTTTTTGCTCGACTAGCCATGCGCATCCCAAAAAACCTGCGCATGCGCATCCCAAAAAATCTGCGCATGCGCATCCCACAAAACCTGCGCATGCGCATCCCACAAAACCTCGCACGTGTTTGTGCTCGACTAGCCTGCGGGATGCATCCTCTCGCACGTGTTTTTGCTCGACTAGCCTGCGGGATGCATCCTCTCGCACGTGTTTTTGCTCGACTAGCCTGCGGGATGCATCCTCTCGCACGTGTTTTTACTCGACTAGCCTGCGGGATGCATCCTCTCGCACGTGTTTTTACTCGACTACCCTGCGGGATGCATCCTCTCGCACGTGTTTTTGCTCGACTAGCCATGCGCATCCCACAAAACCTGCGCATGCGCATCCCACAAAACCTCGCACGTGTTTTTACTCGACTAGCCTGCGGGATGCATCCTCTCGCACGTGTTTGTGCTCGACTAGCCTGCGGGATGCATCCTCTCGCACGTGTTTTTGCTCGACTAGCCTGCGGGATGCATCCTCTCGCACGTGTTTTTGCTCGACTAGCCTGCGGGACGCATCCTCTCGCGCGTGTTTTTACTCGACTAGCCTGCGGGATGCATCCTCTCGCACGTGTTTTTACTCGACTAGCCTGCGGGAAGCATCCTCTTGCACGTGTTTTTACTCGACTAGCCATGCGCATCCCAAAAAACCTGCGCATGCGCATCCCAAAAAATCTGCGCATGCGCATCCCACAAAACGTGCGCATGCGCATCCCACAAAACCTCGCACGTGTTTGTGCTCGACTAGACTGCGGGATGCATCCTTTCGCACGTGTTTTTACTCGACTAGCCTGCGGGATGCATCCTCTCGCACGTGTTTTTGCTCGACTAGCCTGCGGGATGCATCCTCTCGCACGTGTTTGTGCTCGACTAGCCTGCGGGATGCATCCTCTCGCACGTGTTTTTACTCGACTAGCCTGCGGGATGCATCCTCTCGCACGTGTTTTTGCTCGACTAGCCTGCGGGATGCATCCTCTCGCACGTGTTTTTGCTCGACTAGCCTGCGGGATGCATCCTCTCGCACGTGTTTTTACTCGACTAGCCTGCGGGATGCATCCTCTCGCACGTGTTTTTACTCGACTACCCTGCGGGATGCATCCTCTCGCACGTGTTTTTGCTCGACTAGCCATGCGCATCCCACAAAACCTGCGCATGCGCATCCCACAAAACCTCGCACGTGTTTTTACTCGACTAGCCTGCGGGATGCATCCTCTCGCACGTGTTTGTGCTCGACTAGCCTGCGGGATGCATCCTCTCGCACGTGTTTGTGCTCGACTAGCCTGCGGGATGCATCCTCTCGCACGTGTTTTTACTCGACTAGCCTGCGGGATGCATCCTCTCGCACGTGTTTTTGCTCGACTAGCCTGCGGGATGCATCCTCTCGCACGTGTTTTTGCTCGACTAGCCTGCGGGATGCATCCTCTCGCACGTGTTTTTACTCGACTAGCCTGCGGGATGCATCCTCTCGCACGTGTTTTTACTCGACTAGCCTGCGGGAAGCATCCTCTTGCACGTGTTTTTACTCGACCAGCATGCGGGATGCATCCTCTCGCACGTGTTTTTACTCGACTAGCCTGCGGGAAGCATCCTCTCGCACGTGTTTTTACTCGACTAGCCTGCGGGATGCATCCTCTCGCACGTGTTTTTACTCGACTAGCCTGCGGGAAGCATCCTCTTGCACGTGTTTTTACTCGACTAGCCTGCGGGATTCATCCTCTCGCACGTGTTTTTACTCGACTAGCCTGCGGGATGCATCCTCTCGCACGTGTTTTTACTCGACTAGCCTGCGGGAAGCATCCTCTTGCACGTGTTTTTACTCGACTAGCCTGCGGGATGCATCCTCTCGCACGTGTTTTTGCTCGACTAGCCTGCGGGATGCATCCTCTCGCACGTGTTTTTGCTCGACTAGCCTGCGGGATGCATCCTCTCGCACGTGTTTTTGCTCGACTAGCCTGCGGGACGCATCCTCTCGGGCGTGTTTTTACTCGACTAGCCTGCGGGATGCATCCTCTCGCACGTGTTTTTACTCGACTAGCCTGCGGGAAGCATCCTCTTGCACGTGTTTTTACTCGACTAGCATGCGGGATGCATCCTTTCGCACGTGTTTTTACTCGACTAGCCTGCGGGATGCATCCTCTCGCACGTGTTTTTACTCGACTACCCTGCGGGATGCATCCTCTCGCACGTGTTTTTGCTCGACTAGCCATGCGCATCCCAAAAAACCTGCGCATGCGCATCCCAAAAAACCTGCGCATGCGCATCCCACAAAACCTGCGTATGCGCATCCCACAAAACCTCGCACGTGTTTTTACTCGACTAGCCTGCGGGATGCATCCTCTCGCACGTGTTTTTACTCGACTAGCCTGCGGGATGCATCCTCTCGCACGTGTTTTTGCTCGACTAGCCATGCGCATCCCAAAAAACCTGCACATGCGCATCCCAAAAAACCTGCGCATGCGCATCCCACAAAACCTGCGCATGCGCATCCCACAAAACCTGAGCATGCGCATCCCACAAAACCTCGCACGTGTTTTTACTCGACTAGCCTGCGGGATGCATCCTCTCGCACGTGTTTTTGCTCGGCTAGCCTGCGGGATGCATCCTCTCGCACGTGTTTTTACTCGACTAGCCTGCGGGATGCATCGTCTCGCACGTGTTTTTACTCGACTAGCCTGCGGGATGCATCCTCTCGCACGTGTTTTTGCTCGACTAGCCATGCGCATCCCAAAAAACCTGCGCATGCGCATCCCAAAAAATCTGCGCATGCGCATCCCACAAAACCTGCGCATGCGCATCCCACAAAACCTCGCACGTGTTTGTGCTCGACTAGCCTGCGGGATGCATCCTTTCGCACGTGTTTTTACTCGACTAGCCTGCGGGATGCATCCTCTCGCACGTGTTTTTACTCGACTAGCCTGCGGGATGCATCCTCTCGCACGTGTTTTTACTCGACTACCCTGCGGGATGCATCCTCTCGCACGTGTTTTTGCTCGACTAGCCATGCGCATCCCACAAAACCTGCGCATGCGCATCCCACAAAACCTCGCACGTGTTTTTACTCGACTAGCCTGCGGGATGCATCCTCTCGCACGTGTTTGTGCTCGACTAGCCTGCGGGATGCATCCTCTCGCACGTGTTTTTGCTCGACTAGCCTGCGGGATGCATCCTCTCGCACGTGTTTTTGCTCGACTAGCCATGCGCATCCCAAAAAATCTGCGCATGCGCATCCCAAAAAATCTGCGCATGCGCATCCCACAAAACGTGCGCATGCGCATCCCACAAAACCTCGCACGTGTTTGTGCTCGACTAGACTGCGGGATGCATCCTTTCGCACGTGTTTTTACTCGACTAGCCTGCGGGATGCATCCTCTCGCACGTGTTTTTGCTCGACTAGCCATGAGCATCCCACAAAACCTGCGCATGCGCATCCCACAAAACCTCGCACGTGTTTTTACTCGACTAGCCTGCGGGATGCATCCTCTCGCACGTGTTTGTGCTCGACTAGCCTGCGGGATGCATCCTCTCGCACGTGTTTTTGCTCGACTAGCCTGCGGGATGCATCCTCTCGCACGTGTTTTTGCTCGACTAGCCATGCGCATCCCAAAAAACCTGCGCATGCGCATCCCAAAAAATCTGCGCATGCGCATCCCAAAAAATCTGCGCATGCGCATCCCACAAAACGTGCGCATGCGCATCCCACAAAACCTCGCACGTGTTTGTGCTCGACTAGACTGCGGGATGCATCCTTTCGCACGTGTTTTTACTCGACTAGCCTGCGGGATGCATCCTCTCGCACGTGTTTTTGCTCGACTAGCATGCGGGATGCATCCTCTCGCACGTGTTTTTGCTCGACTAGCCTGCGGGATGCATCCTCTCGCACGTGTTTGTGCTCGACTAGCCTGCGGGATGCATCCTCTCGCACGTGTTTGTGCTCGACTAGCCTGCGGGATGCATCCTCTCGCACGTGTTTTTACTCGACTAGCCTGCGGGATGCATCCTCTCGCACGTGTTTTTACTCGACTACCCTGCGGGATGCATCCTCTCGCACGTGTTTTTGCTCGACTAGCCATGCGCATCCCACAAAACCTGCGCATGCGCATCCCACAAAACCTCGCACGTGTTTTTACTCGACTAGCCTGCGGGATGCATCCTCTCGCACGTGTTTTTACTCGACTAGCCTGCGGGATGCATCCTCTCGCACGTGTTTTTGCTCGACTAGCCATGCGCATCCCTAAAAACCTGCACATGCGCATCCCAAAAAACCTGCGCATGCGCATCCCACAAAACCTGCGCATGCGCATCCCACAAAACCTCGCACGTGTTTGTGCTCGACTAGACTGCGGGATGCATCCTTTCGCACGTGTTTTTACTCGACTAGCCTGCGGGATGCATCCTCTCGCACGTGTTTTTGCTCGACTAGCCTGCGGGATGCATCCTCTCGCACGTGTTTGTGCTCGACTAGCCTGCGGGATGCATCCTCTCGCACGTGTTTTTACTCGACTAGCCTGCGGGATGCATCCTCTCGCACGTGTTTTTGCTCGACTAGCCTGCGGGATGCATCCTCTCGCACGTGTTTTTGCTCGACTAGCCTGCGGGATGCATCCTCTCGCACGTGTTTTTACTCGACTAGCCTGCGGGATGCATCCTCTCGCACGTGTTTTTACTCGACTACCCTGCGGGATGCATCCTCTCGCACGTGTTTTTGCTCGACTAGCCATGCGCATCCCACAAAACCTGCGCATGCGCATCCCAAAAAATCTGCGCATGCGCATCCCACAAAACCTGCGCATGCGCATCCCACAAAACCTCGCACGTGTTTTTACTCGACTAGCCAGCGGGATGCATCCTCTCGCACGTGTTTGTGCTCGACTAGCCTTGCGGGATGCATCCTCTCGCACGTGTTTGTGCTCGACTAGCCTGCGGGATGCATCCTCTCGCACGTGTTTTTACTCGACTAGCCTGCGGGATGCATCCTCTCGCACGTGTTTTTGCTCGACTAGCCTGCGGGATGCATCCTCTAGCACGTGTTTTTGCTCGACTAGCCTGCGGGATGCATCCTCTCGCACGTGTTTTTACTCGACTAGCCTGCGGGATGCATCCTCTCGCACGTGTTTTTACTCGACTACCCTGCGGGATGCATCCTCTCGCACGTGTTTTTGCTCGACTAGCCATGCGCATCCCACAAAACCTGCGCATGCGCATCCCACAAAACCTCGCACGTGTTTTTACTCGACTAGCCTGCGGGATGCATCCTCTCGCACGTGTTTTTGCTCGACTAGCCATGCGCATCCCTAAAAACCTGCACATGCGCATCCCAAAAAACCTGCGCATGCGCATCCCACAAAACCTGCGCATGCGCATCCCACAAAACCTCGCACGTGTTTTTACTCGACTAGCCTGCGGGATGCATCCTCTCGCACGTGTTTTTACTCGACTAGCCTGCGGGATTCATCCTCTCGCACGTGTTTTTACTCGACTAGCCTGCGGGATGCATCGTCTCGCACGTGTTTTTGCTCGCCTAGCCTGCGGGATGCATCCTCTCGCACGTGTTTTTACTCGACTAGCCTGCGGGATTCATCCTCTCGCACGTGTTTTTACTCGACTAGCCTGCGGGATGCATCCTCTCGCACGTGTTTTTACTCGACTAGCCTGCGGGATGCATCCTCCCGCACGTGTTTTTACTCGACTAGCCTGCGGGATACATCCTCTCGCACGTGTTTTTGCTCGACTAGCCTGCGGGATGCATCCTCTCGCACGTGTTTTTGCTCGACTAGCCTGCGGGATGCATCCTCTCGCACGTGTTTTTGCTCGACTAGCCTGCGGGACGCATCCTCTCGCACGTGTTTTTACTCGACTAGCCTGCGGGATGCATCCTCTCGCACGTGTTTTTACTCGACTAGCCTGCGGGAAGCATCCTCTTGCACGTGTTTTTACTCGACTAGCATGCGGGATGCATCCTCTCGCACGTGTTTTTACTCGACTAGCCTGCGGGAAGCATCCTCTCGCACGTGTTTTTACTCGACTAGCCTGCGAGAAGCATCCTCTCGCACGTGTTTTTACTCGACTAGCCTGCGGGAAGCATCCTCTTGCACGTGTTTTTACTCGACTAGCCTGCGGGATGCATCCTCTCGCACGTGTTTTTACTCGACTAGCCTGCGGGATGCATCCTCTCGCACGTGTTTTTACTCGACTAGCCTGCGGGAAGCATCCTCTTGCACGTGTTTTTACTCGACTAGCCTGCGGGATGCATCCTCTCGCACGTGTTTTTACTCGACTAGCCTGCGGGATGCATCCTCTCGCACGTGTTTTTGCTCGACTAGCCATGCGCATCCCACAAAACCTGCGCATGCGCATCCCACAAAACCTCGCACGTGTTTTTACTCGACTAGCCTGCGGGATGCATCCTCTCGCACGTGTTTGTGCTCGACTAGCCTGCGGGATGCATCCTCTCGCACGTGTTTTTGCTCGACTAGCCTGCGGGATGCATCCTCTCGCACGTGTTTTTGCTCGACTAGCCATGCGCATCCCAAAAAATCTGCGCATGCGCATCCCACAAAACGTGCGCATGCGCATCCCACAAAACCTCGCACGTGTTTGTGCTCGACTAGACTGCGGGATGCATCCTTTCGCACGTGTTTTTACTCGACTAGCCTGCGGGATGCATCCTCTCGCACGTGTTTTTGCTCGACTAGCCATGCGCATCCCACAAAACCTGCGCATGCGCATCCCACAAAACCTCGCACGTGTTTTTACTCGACTAGCCTGCGGGATGCATCCTCTCGCACGTGTTTGTGCTCGACTAGCCTGCGGGATGCATCCTCTCGCACGTGTTTTTGCTCGACTAGCCTGCGGGATGCATCCTCTCGCACGTGTTTTTGCTCGACTAGCCATGCGCATCCCAAAAAACCTGCGCATGCGCATCCCAAAAAATCTGCGCATGCGCATCCCAAAAAATCTGCGCATGCGCATCCCACAAAACGTGCGCATGCGCATCCCACAAAACCTCGCACGTGTTTGTGCTCGACTAGACTGCGGGATGCATCCTTTCGCACGTGTTTTTACTCGACTAGCCTGCGGGATGCATCCTCTCGCACGTGTTTGTGCTCGACTAGCCTGCGGGATGCATCCTCTCGCACGTGTTTGTGCTCGACTAGCCTGCGGGATGCATCCTCTCGCACGTGTTTTTACTCGACTAGCCTGCGGGATGCATCCTCTCGCACGTGTTTTTACTCGACTACCCTGCGGGATGCATCCTCTCGCACGTGTTTTTGCTCGACTAGCCATGCGCATCCCACAAAACCTGCGCATGCGCATCCCACAAAACCTCGCACGTGTTTTTACTCGACTAGCCTGCGGGATGCATCCTCTCGCACGTGTTTTTACTCGACTAGCCTGCGGGATGCATCCTCTCGCACGTGTTTTTGCTCGACTAGCCATGCGCATGCCTAAAAACCTGCACATGCGCATCCCAAAAAACCTGCGCATGCGCATCCCACAAAACCTCGCACGTGTTTGTGCTCGACTAGCCTGCGGGATGCATCCTCTCGCACGTGTTTTTGCTCGACTAGCCTGCGGGATGCATCCTCTCGCACGTGTTTGTGCTCGACTAGCCTGCGGGATGCATCCTCTCGCACGTGTTTTTACTCGACTAGCCTGCGGGATGCATCCTCTCGCACGTGTTTTTGCTCGACTAGCCTGCGGGATGCATCCTCTCGCACGTGTTTTTGCTCGACTAGCCTGCGGGATGCATCCTCTCGCACGTGTTTTTACTCGACTAGCCTGCGGGATGCATCCTCTCGCACGTGTTTTTACTCGACTACCCTGCGGGATGCATCCACTCGCACGTGTTTTTGCTCGACTAGCCATGCGCATCCCACAAAACCTGCGCATGCGCATCCCACAAAACCTCGCACGTGTTTTTACTCGACTAGCCTGCGGGATGCATCCTCTCGCACGTGTTTGTGCTCGACTAGCCTGCGGGATGCATCCTCTCGCACGTGTTTTTGCTCGACTAGCATGCGGGATGCATCCTCTCGCACGTGTTTTTGCTCGACTAGCCATGCGCATCCCAAAAAACCTGCGCATGCGCATCCCAAAAAATCTGCGCATGCGCATCCCACAAAACGTGCGCATGCGCATCCCACAAAACCTCGCACGTGTTTGTGCTCGACTAGACTGCGGGATGCATCCTTTCGCACGTGTTTTTACTCGACTAGCCTGCGGGATGCATCCTCTCGCACGTGTTTTTACTCGACTAGCCTGCGGGATGCATCCTCTCGCACGTGTTTTTGCTCGACTAGCCATGCGCATGCCTAAAAACCTGCACATGCGCATCCCAAAAAACCTGCGCATGCGCATCCCACAAAACCTCGCACGTGTTTGTGCTCGACTAGCCTGCGGGATGCATCCTCTCGCACGTGTTTTTGCTCGACTAGCCTGCGGGATGCATCCTCTCGCACGTGTTTGTGCTCGACTAGCCTGCGGGATGCATCCTCTCGCACGTGTTTTTACTCGACTAGCCTGCGGGATGCATCCTCTCGCACGTGTTTTTGCTCGACTAGCCTGCGGGATGCATCCTCTCGCACGTGTTTTTGCTCGACTAGCCTGCGGGATGCATCCTCTCGCACGTGTTTTTACTCGACTAGCCTGCGGGATGCATCCTCTCGCACGTGTTTTTACTCGACTACCCTGCGGGATGCATCCACTCGCACGTGTTTTTGCTCGACTAGCCATGCGCATCCCACAAAACCTGCGCATGCGCATCCCACAAAACCTCGCACGTGTTTTTACTCGACTAGCCTGCGGGATGCATCCTCTCGCACGTGTTTGTGCTCGACTAGCCTGCGGGATGCATCCTCTCGCACGTGTTTTTGCTCGACTAGCATGCGGGATGCATCCTCTCGCACGTGTTTTTGCTCGACTAGCCATGCGCATCCCAAAAAACCTGCGCATGCGCATCCCAAAAAATCTGCGCATGCGCATCCCACAAAACGTGCGCATGCGCATCCCACAAAACCTCGCACGTGTTTGTGCTCGACTAGACTGCGGGATGCATCCTTTCGCACGTGTTTTTACTCGACTAGCCTGCGGGATGCATCCTCTCGCACGTGTTTTTGCTCGACTAGCCTGCGGGATGCATCCTCTCGCACGTGTTTGTGCTCGACTAGCCTGCGGGATGCATCCTCTCGCACGTGTTTTTACTCGACTAGCCTGCGGGATGCATCCTCTCGCACGTGTTTTTGCTCGACTAGCCTGCGGGATGCATCCTCTCGCACGTGTTTTTGCTCGACTAGCCTGCGGGATGCATCCTCTCGCACGTGTTTTTACTCGACTAGCCTGCGGGATGCATCCTCTCGCACGTGTTTTTACTCGACTACCCTGCGGGATGCATCCTCTCGCACGTGTTTTTGCTCGACTAGCCATGCGCATCCCACAAAACCTGCGCATGCGCATCCCACAAAACCTCGCACGTGTTTTTACTCGACTAGCCTGCGGGATGCATCCTCTCGCACGTGTTTGTGCTCGACTAGCCTTGCGGGATGCATCCTCTCGCACGTGTTTGTGCTCGACTAGCCTGCGGGATGCATCCTCTCGCACGTGTTTTTACTCGACTAGCCTGCGGGATGCATCCTCTCGCACGTGTTTTTGCTCGACTAGCCTGCGGGATGCATCCTCTCGCACGTGTTTTTGCTCGACTAGCCTGCGGGATGCATCCTCTCGCACGTGTTTTTACTCGACTAGCCTGCGGGATGCATCCTCTCGCACGTGTTTTTACTCGACTACCCTGCGGGATGCATCCTCTCGCACGTGTTTTTGCTCGACTATCCATGCGCATCCCACAAAACCTGCGCATGCGCATCCCACAAAACCTCGCACGTGTTTTTACTCGACTAGCCTGCGGGATGCATCCTCTCGCACGTGTTTTTGCTCGACTAGCCATGCGCATCCCTAAAAACCTGCACATGCGCATCCCAAAAAACCTGCGCATGCGCATCCCACAAAACCTGCGCATGCGCATCCCACAAAACCTCGCACGTGTTTTTACTCGACTAGCCTGCGGGATGCATCCTCTCGCACGTGTTTTTACTCGACTAGCCTGCGGATTCATCCTCTCGCACGTGTTTTTACTCGACTAGCCTGCGGGATGCATCGTCTCGCACGTGTTTTTGCTCGACTAGCCTGCGGGATGCATCCTCTCGCACGTGTTTTTACTCGACTAGCCTGCGGGATTCATCCTCTCGCACGTGTTTTTACTCGACTAGCCTGCGGGATGCATCCTCTCGCACGTGTTTTTACTCGACTAGCCTGCGGGATGCATCCTCCCGCACGTGTTTTTACTCGACTAGCCTGCGGGATACATCCTCTCGCACGTGTTTTTGCTCGACTAGCCTGCGGGATGCATCCTCTCGCACGTGTTTTTGCTCGACTAGCCTGCGGGATGCATCCTCTCGCACGTGTTTTTGCTCGACTAGCCTGCGGGACGCATCCTCTCGCACGTGTTTTTACTCGACTAGCCTGCGGGATGCATCCTCTCGCACGTGTTTTTACTCGACTAGCCTGCGGGAAGCATCCTCTTGCACGTGTTTTTACTCGACTAGCATGCGGGATGCATCCTCTCGCACGTGTTTTTACTCGACTAGCCTGCGGAAGCATCCTCTCGCACGTGTTTGTGCTCGACTAGCCTGCGGGATGCATCCTCTCGCACGTGTTTGTGCTCGACTAGCCTGCGGGATGCATCCTCTCGCACGTGTTTTTGCTCGACTAGCCTGCGGGATGCATCCTCTCGCACGTGTTTTTACTCGACTAGCCTGCGGGATGCATCCTCTCGCACGTGTTTTTGCTCGACTAGCCTGCGGGATGCATCCTCTCGCACGTGTTTTTGCTCGACTAGCCTGCGGGATGCATCCTCTCGCACGTGTTTTTACTCGACTAGCCTGCGGGATGCATCCTCTCGCACGTGTTTTTACTCGACTACCCTGCGGGATGCATCCTCTCGCACGTGTTTTTGCTCGACTAGCCATGCGCATCCCACAAAACCTGCGCATGCGCATCCCACAAAACCTCGCACGTGTTTTTACTCGACTAGCCTGCGGGATGCATCCTCTCGCACGTGTTTTTGCTCGACTAGCCATGCGCATCCCTAAAAACCTGCACATGCGCATCCCAAAAAACCTGCGCATGCGCATCCCACAAAACCTGCGCATGCGCATCCCACAAAACCTCGCACGTGTTTTTACTCGACTAGCCTGCGGGATGCATCCTCTCGCACGTGTTTTTACTCGACTAGCCTGCGGGATTCATCCTCTCGCACGTGTTTTTACTCGACTAGCCTGCGGGATGCATCGTCTCGCACGTGTTTTTGCTCGACTAGCCTGCGGGATGCATCCTCTCGCACGTGTTTTTACTCGACTAGCCTGCGGGATTCATCCTCTCGCACGTGTTTTTACTCGACTAGCCTGCGGGATGCATCCTCTCGCACGTGTTTTTACTCGACTAGCCTGCGGGATGCATCCTCCCGCACGTGTTTTTACTCGACTAGCCTGCGGGATACATCCTCTCGCACGTGTTTTTGCTCGACTAGCCTGCGGGATGCATCCTCTCGCACGTGTTTTTGCTCGACTAGCCTGCGGGATGCATCCTCTCGCACGTGTTTTTGCTCGACTAGCCTGCGGGACGCATCCTCTCGCACGTGTTTTTACTCGACTAGCCTGCGGGATGCATCCTCTCGCACGTGTTTTTACTCGACTAGCCTGCGGGAAGCATCCTCTTGCACGTGTTTTTACTCGACTAGCATGCGGGATGCATCCTCTCGCACATGTTTTTACTCGACTAGCCTGCGGGAAGCATCCTCTCGCACGTGTTTTTACTCGACTAGCCTGCGGGATGCATCCTCTCGCACGTGTTTTTACTCGACTAGCCTGCGGGAAGCATCCTCTTGCACGTGTTTTTACTCGACTAGCCTGCGGGATGCATCCTCTCGCACGTGTTTTTACTCGACTAGCCTGCGGGATGCATCCTCTCGCACGTGTTTTTACTCGACTAGCCTGCGGGAAGCATCCTCTTGCACGTGTTTTTACTCGACTAGCCTGCGGGATGCATCCTCTCGCACGTGTTTTTACTCGACTAGCCTGCGGGATGCATCCTCTCGCACGTGTTTTTGCTCGACTAGCCTGCGGGATGCATCCTCTCGCACGTGTTTTTGCTCGACTACCCTGCGGGATGCATCCTCTCGCACGTGTTTTTGCTCGACTAGCCATGCGCATCCCACAAAACCTGCGCATGCGCATCCCACAAAACCTCGCACGTGTTTTTACTCGACTAGCCTGCGGGATGCATCCTCTCGCACGTGTTTTTACTCGACTAGCCTGCGGGATGCATCCTCTCGCACGTGTTTTTACTCGACTAGCCTGCGGGATGCATCCTCTCGCACGTGTTTTTACTCGACTACCCTGCGGGATGCATCCTCTCGCACGTGTTTTTGCTCGACTAGCCATGCGCATCCCACAAAACCTGCGCATGCGCATCCCACAAAACCTCGCACGTGTTTTTACTCGACTAGCCTGCGGGATGCATCCTCTCGCACGTGTTTGTGCTCGACTAGCCTGCGGGATGCATCCTCTCGCACGTGTTTTTGCTCGACTAGCCTGCGGGATGCATCCTCTCGCACGTGTTTTTGCTCGACTAGCCATGCGCATCCCAAAAAATCTGCGCATGCGCATCCCAAAAAATCTGCGCATGCGCATCCCACAAAACGTGCGCATGCGCATCCCACAAAACCTCGCACGTGTTTGTGCTCGACTAGACTGCGGGATGCATCCTTTCGCACGTGTTTTTACTCGACTAGCCTGCGGGATGCATCCTCTCGCACGTGTTTTTGCTCGACTAGCCATGCGCATCCCACAAAACCTGCGCATGAGCATCCCACAAAACCTCGCACGTGTTTTTACTCGACTAGCCTGCGGGATGCATCCTCTCGCACGTGTTTGTGCTCGACTAGCCTGCGGGATGCATCCTCTCGCACGTGTTTTTGCTCGACTAGCCTGCGGGATGCATCCTCTCGCACGTGTTTTTGCTCGACTAGCCATGCGCATCCCAAAAAACCTGCGCATGCGCATCCCAAAAAATCTGCGCATGCGCATCCCAAAAAATCTGCGCATGCGCATCCCACAAAACGTGCGCATGCGCATCCCACAAAACCTCGCACGTGTTTGTGCTCGACTAGACTGCGGGATGCATCCTTTCGCACGTGTTTTTACTCGACTAGCCTGCGGGATGCATCCTCTCGCACGTGTTTTTGCTCGACTAGCATGCGGGATGCATCCTCTCGCACGTGTTTTTGCTCGACTAGCCTGCGGGATGCATCCTCTCGCACGTGTTTGTGCTCGACTAGCCTGCGGGATGCATCCTCTCGCACGTGTTTGTGCTCGACTAGCCTGCGGGATGCATCCTCTCGCACGTGTTTTTACTCGACTAGCCTGCGGGATGCATCCTCTCGCACGTGTTTTTACTCGACTACCCTGCGGGATGCATCCTCTCGCACGTGTTTTTGCTCGACTAGCCATGCGCATCCCACAAAACCTGCGCATGCGCATCCCACAAAACCTCGCACGTGTTTTTACTCGACTAGCCTGCGGGATGCATCCTCTCGCACGTGTTTTTACTCGACTAGCCTGCGGGATGCATCCTCTCGCACGTGTTTTTGCTCGACTAGCCATGCGCATCCCTAAAAACCTGCACATGCGCATCCCAAAAAACCTGCGCATGCGCATCCCACAAAACCTGCGCATGCGCATCCCACAAAACCTCGCACGTGTTTGTGCTCGACTAGACTGCGGGATGCATCCTTTCGCACGTGTTTTTACTCGACTAGCCTGCGGGATGCATCCTCTCGCACGTGTTTTTGCTCGACTAGCCTGCGGGATGCATCCTCTCGCACGTGTTTGTGCTCGACTAGCCTGCGGGATGCATCCTCTCGCACGTGTTTTTACTCGACTAGCCTGCGGGATGCATCCTCTCGCACGTGTTTTTGCTCGACTAGCCTGCGGGATGCATCCTCTCGCACGTGTTTTTGCTCGACTAGCCTGCGGGATGCATCCTCTCGCACGTGTTTTTACTCGACTAGCCTGCGGGATGCATCCTCTCGCACGTGTTTTTACTCGACTACCCTGCGGGATGCATCCTCTCGCACGTGTTTTTGCTCGACTAGCCATGCGCATCCCACAAAACCTGCGCATGCGCATCCCACAAAACCTCGCACGTGTTTTTACTCGACTAGCCTGCGGGATGCATCCTCTCGCACGTGGTTGTGCTCGACTAGCCTGCGGGATGCATCCTCTCGCGCGTGTTTTTGCTCGACTAGCATGCGGGATGCATCCTCTCGCACGTGTTTTTGCTCGACTAGCCATGCGCATCCCAAAAAACCTGCGCATGCGCATCCCAAAAAATCTGCGCATGCGCATCCCACAAAACGTGCGCATGCGCATCCCACAAAACCTCGCACGTGTTTGTGCTCGACTAGACTGCGGGATGCATCCTTTCGCACGTGTTTTTACTCGACTAGCCTGCGGGATGCATCCTCTCGCACGTGTTTTTGCTCGACTAGCCTGCGGGATGCATCCTCTCGCACGTGTTTGTGCTCGACTAGCCTGCGGGATGCATCCTCTCGCACGTGTTTTTACTCGACTAGCCTGCGGGATGCATCCTCTCGCACGTGTTTTTGCTCGACTAGCCTGCGGGATGCATCCTCTCGCACGTGTTTTTGCTCGACTAGCCTGCGGGATGCATCCTCTCGCACGTGTTTTTACTCGACTAGCCTGCGGGATGCATCCTCTCGCACGTGTTTTTACTCGACTACCCTGCGGGATGCATCCTCTCGCACGTGTTTTTGCTCGACTAGCCATGCGCATCCCACAAAACCTGCGCATGCGCATCCCACAAAACCTCGCACGTGTTTTTACTCGACTAGCCTGCGGGATGCATCCTCTCGCACGTGTTTGTGCTCGACTAGCCTTGCGGGATGCATCCTCTCGCACGTGTTTGTGCTCGACTAGCCTGCGGGATGCATCCTCTCGCACGTGTTTTTACTCGACTAGCCTGCGGGATGCATCCTCTCGCACGTGTTTTTGCTCGACTAGCCTGCGGGATGCATCCTCTCGCACGTGTTTTTGCTCGACTAGCCTGCGGGATGCATCCTCTCGCACGTGTTTTTACTCGACTAGCCTGCGGGATGCATCCTCTCGCACGTGTTTTTACTCGACTACCCTGCGGGATGCATCCTCTCGCACGTGTTTTTGCTCGACTAGCCATGCGCATCCCACAAAACCTGCGCATGCGCATCCCACAAAACCTCGCACGTGTTTTTACTCGACTAGCCTGCGGGATGCATCCTCTCGCACGTATTTTTGCTCGACTAGCCATGCGCATCCCTAAAAACCTGCACATGCGCATCCCAAAAAACCTGCGCATGCGCATCCCACAAAACCTGCGCATGCGCATCCCACAAAACCTCGCACGTGTTTTTACTCGACTAGCCTGCGGGATGCATCCTCTCGCACGTGTTTTTACTCGACTAGCCTGCGGGATTCATCCTCTCGCACGTGTTTTTACTCGACTAGCCTGCGGGATGCATCGTCTCGCACGTGTTTTTGCTCGACTAGCCTGCGGGATGCATCCTCTCGCACGTGTTTTTACTCGACTAGCCTGCGGGATTCATCCTCTCGCACGTGTTTTTACTCGACTAGCCTGCGGGATGCATCCTCTCGCACGTGTTTTTACTCGACTAGCCTGCGGGATGCATCCTCCCGCACGTGTTTTTACTCGACTAGCCTGCGGGATACATCCTCTCGCACGTGTTTTTGCTCGACTAGCCTGCGGGATGCATCCTCTCGCACGTGTTTTTGCTCGACTAGCCTGCGGGATGCATCCTCTCGCACGTGTTTTTGCTCGACTAGCCTGCGGGACGCATCCTCTCGCACGTGTTTTTACTCGACTAGCCTGCGGGATGCATCCTCTCGCACGTGTTTTTACTCGACTAGCCTGCGGGAAGCATCCTCTTGCACGTGTTTTTACTCGACTAGCATGCGGGATGCATCCTCTCGCACGTGTTTTTACTCGACTAGCCTGCGGGAAGCATCCTCTCGCACGTGTTTTTACTCGACTAGCCTGCGGGATGCATCCTCTCGCACGTGTTTTTACTCGACTAGCCTGCGGGAAGCATCCTCTTGCACGTGTTTTTACTCGACTAGCCTGCGGGATGCATCCTCTCGCACGTGTTTTTACTCGACTAGACTGCGGGATGCATCCTCTCGCACGTGTTTTTACTCGACTAGCCTGCGGGAAGCATCCTCTTGCACGTGTTTTTACTCGACTAGCCTGCGGGATGCATCCTCTCGCACGTGTTTTTACTCGACTAGCCTGCGGGATGCATCCTCTCGCACGTGTTTTTGCTCGACTAGCCTGCGGGATGCATCCTCTCGCACGTGTTTTTGCTCGACTACCCTGCAGGATGCATCCTCTCGCACGTGTTTTTGCTCGACTAGCCATGCGCATCCCACAAAACCTGCGCATGCGCATCCCACAAAACCTCGCACGTGTTTTTACTCGACTAGCCTGCGGGATGCATCCTCTCGCACGTGTTTTTACTCGACTAGCCTGCGGGATGCATCCTCTCGCACGTGTTTTTGCTCGACTAGCCATGCGCATCCCTAAAAACCTGCACATGCGCATCCCAAAAAACCTGCGCATGCGCATCCCACAAAACCTGCGCATGCGCATCCCACAAAACCTCGCACGTGTTTTTACTCGACTAGCCTGCGGGATGCATCCTCTCGCACGTGTTTTTACTCGACTAGCCTGCGGGATGCATCCTCTCGCACGTGTTTTTACTCGACTAGCCTGCGGGATGCATCGTCTCGCACGTGTTTTTGCTCGACTAGCCTGCGGGATGCATCCTCTCGCACGTGTTTTTACTCGACTAGCCTGCGGGATTCATCCTCTCGCACGTGTTTTTACTCGACTAGCCTGCGGGATACATCCTCCCGCACGTGTTTTTACTCGACTAGCCTGCGGGATACATCCTCTCGCACGTGTTTTTGCTCGACTAGCCTGCGGGATGCATCCTCTCGCACGTGTTTTTGCTCGACTAGCCTGCGGGATGCATTCTCTCGCACGTGTTTTTGCTCGACTAGCCTGCGGGACGCATCCTCTCGCACGTGTTTTTACTCGACTAGCCTGCGGGATGCATCCTCTCGCACGTGTTTTTACTCGACTAGCCTGCGGGAAGCATCCTCTTGCACGTGTTTTTACTCGACTAGCATGCGGGATGCATCCTCTCGCACGTGTTTTTACTCGACTAGCCTGCGGGAAGCATCCTCTCGCACGTGTTTTTACTCGACTAGCCTGCGGGATGCATCCTCTCGCACGTGTTTTTACTCGACTAGCCTGCGGGAAGTATCCTCTTGCACGTGTTTTTACTCGACTAGCCTGCGGGATGCATCCTCTCGCACGTGTTTTTACTCGACTAGCCTGCGGGATGCATCCTCTCGCACGTGTTTTTACTCGACTAGCCTGCGGGATGCATCCTCTCGCACGTGTTTTTACTCGACTACCCTGCGGGATGCATCCTCTCGCACGTGTTTTTGCTCGACTAGCCATGCGCATCCCACAAAACCTGCGCATGCGCATCCCACAAAACCTCGCACGTGTTTTTACTCGACTAGCCTGCGGGATGCATCCTCTCGCACGTGTTTGTGCTCGACTAGCCTTGCGGGATGCATCCTCTCGCACGTGTTTGTGCTCGACTAGCCTGCGGGATGCATCCTCTCGCACGTGTTTTTACTCGACTAGCCTGCGGGATGCATCCTCTCGCACGTGTTTTTGCTCGACTAGCCTGCGGGATGCATCCTCTCGCACGTGTTTTTGCTCGACTAGCCTGCGGGATGCATCCTCTCGCACGTGTTTTTACTCGACTAGCCTGCGGGATGCATCCTCTCGCACGTGTTTTTACTCGACTACCCTGCGGGATTCATCCTCTCGCACGTGTTTTTGCTCGACTAGCCATGCGCATCCCACAAAACCTGCGCATGCGCATCCCACAAAACCTCGCACGTGTTTTTACTCGACTAGCCTGCGGGATGCATCCTCTCGCACGTGTTTTTGCTCGACTAGCCATGCGCATCCCTAAAAACCTGCACATGCGCATCCCAAAAAACCTGCGCATGCGCATCCCACAAAACCTCGCACGTGTTTTTACTCGACTAGCCTGCGGGATTCATCCTCTCGCACGTGTTTTTACTCGACTAGCCTGCGGGATGCATCGTCTCGCACGTGTTTTTGCTCGACTAGCCTGCGGGATGCATCCTCTCGCACGTGTTTTTACTCGACTAGCCTGCGGGATTCATCCTCTCGCACGTGTTTTTACTCGACTAGCCTGCGGGATGCATCCTCTCGCACGTGTTTTTACTCGACTAGCCTGCGGGATGCATCCTCCCGCACGTGTTTTTACTCGACTAGCCTGCGGGATACATCCTCTCGCACGTGTTTTTGCTCGACTAGCCTGCGGGATGCATCCTCTCGCACGTGTTTTTGCTCGACTAGCCTGCGGGATGCATCCTCTCGCACGTGTTTTTGCTCGACTAGCCTGCGGGACGCATCCTCTCGCACGTGTTTTTACTCGACTAGCCTGCGGGATGCATCCTCTCGCACGTGTTTTTACTCGACTAGCCTGCTTGAAGCATCCTCTTGCACGTGTTTTTACTCGACTAGCATGCGGGATGCATCCTCTCGCACGTGTTTTTACTCGACTAGCCTGCGGGAAGCATCCTCTCGCACGTGTTTTTACTCGACTAGCCTGCGGGATGCATCCTCTCGCACGTGTTTTTACTCGACTAGCCTGCGGGAAGCATCCTCTTGCACGTGTTTTTACTCGACTAGCCTGCGGGATGCATCCTCTCGCACGTGTTTTTACTCGACTAGCCTGCGGGATGCATCCTCTCGCACGTGTTTTTACTCGACTAGCCTGCGGGAAGCATCCTCTTGCACGTGTTTTTACTCGACTAGCCTGCGGGATGCATCCTCTCGCACGTGTTTTTACTCGACTAGCCTGCGGGATGCATCCTCTCGCACGTGTTTTTGCTCGACTAGCCTGCGGGATGCATCCTCTCGCACGTGTTTTTGCTCGACTACCCTGCGGGATGCATCCTCTCGCACGTGTTTTTGCTCGACTAGCCATGCGCATCCCACAAAACCTGCGCATGCGCATCCCACAAAACCTCGCACGTGTTTTTACTCGACTAGCCTGCGGGATGCATCCTCTCGCACGTGTTTTTACTCGACTAGCCTGCGGGTTGCATCCTCTCGCACGTGTTTTTGCTCGACTAGCCATGCGCATCCCTAAAAACCTGCACATGCGCATCCCAAAAAACCTGCGCATGCGCATCCCACAAAACCTGCGCATGCGCATCCCACAAAACCTCGCACGTGTTTTTACTCGACTAGCCTGCGGGATGCATCCTCTCGCACGTGTTTTTACTCGACTAGCCTGCGGGATGCATCCTCTCGCACGTGTTTTTACTCGACTAGCCTGCGGGATGCATCGTCTCGCACGTGTTTTTGCTCGACTAGCCTGCGGGATGCATCCTCTCGCACGTGTTTTTACTCGACTAGCCTGCGGGATTCATCCTCTCGCACGTGTTTTTACTCGACTAGCCTGCGGGATACATCCTCCCGCACGTGTTTTTACTCGACTAGCCTGCGGGATACATCCTCTCGCACGTGTTTTTGCTCGACTAGCCTGCGGGATGCATCCTCTCGCACGTGTTTTTGCTCGACTAGCCTGCGGGATGCATTCTCTCGCACGTGTTTTTTGCTCGACTAGCCTGCGGGACGCATCCTCTCGCACGTGTTTTTACTCGACTAGCCTGCGGGATGCATCCTCTCGCACGTGTTTTTACTCGACTAGCCTGCGGGAAGCATCCTCTTGCACGTGTTTTTACTCGACTAGCATGCGGGATGCATCCTCTCGCACGTGTTTTTACTCGACTAGCCTGCGGGAAGCATCCTCTCGCACGTGTTTTTACTCGACTAGCCTGCGGGATGCATCCTCTCGCACGTGTTTTTACTCGACTAGCCTGCGGGAAGTATCCTCTTGCACGTGTTTTTACTCGACTAGCCTGCGGGATGCATCCTCTCGCACGTGTTTTTACTCGACTAGCCTGCGGGATGCATCCTCTCGCACGTGTTTTTACTCGACTAGCCTGCGGGAAGCATCCTCTCGCACGTGTTTTTACTCGACTAGCCTGCGGGATGCATCCTCGTGCACGTGTTTTTACTCGACTAGCCATGCGCATCCCAAAAAACCTGCGCATGCGCATCCCACAAAACCTGCGCATGCGCATCCCACAAAACCTGCGCATGCGCATCCCACAAAACCTCGCACGTGTTTTTACTCGACTAGCCTGCGGGATGCATCCTCTCGCACGTGTTTTTACTCGACTACCCTGCGGGATGCATCCTCTCGCACGTGTTTTTGCTCGACTAGCCATGCGCATCCCATAAAACCTGCGCATGCGCATCCCACAAAACCTCGCACGTGTTTTTACTCGACTAGCCTGCGGGATGCATCCTCTCGCACGTGTTTTTACTCGACTAGCCTGCGGGATGCATCCTCTCGCACGTGTTTCTACTCGACTAGCCTGCGGGATGCATCCTCTCGCACGTGTTTTTACTCGACTAGCCTGCGGGATGCATCGTCTCGCACGTGTTTTTACTCGACTAGCCTGCGGGATGCATCCTCTCGCACGTGTTTTTGCTCGACTAGCCATGCGCATCCCAAAAAACCTGCGCATGCGCATCCCAAAAAATCTGCGCATGCGCATCCCACAAAACCTGCGCATGCGCATCCCACAAAACCTCGCACGTGTTTGTGCTCGACTAGCCTGCGGGATGCATCCTTTCGCACGTGTTTTTACTCGACTAGCCTGCGGGATGCATCCTCTCGCACGTGTTTTTGCTCGACTAGCCTGCGGGATGCATCCTCTCGCACGTGTTTTTGCTCGACTAGCCATGCGCATCCCAAAAGACCTGCGCATGCGCATCCCACAAAACCTGCGCAT
Source organism: Lasioglossum baleicum (assembly GCF_051020765.1). Classification (NCBI taxonomy): domain Eukaryota; kingdom Metazoa; phylum Arthropoda; class Insecta; order Hymenoptera; family Halictidae; genus Lasioglossum; species Lasioglossum baleicum. The sequence goes on along the minus strand of NW_027469141.1, from coordinate 156,282 downwards.
GCGCATCCCACAAAACCTCGCACGTGTTTTTACTCGACTAGCCTGCGGGATGCATCCTCTCGCACGTGTTTTTACTCGACTACCCTGCGGGATGCATCCTCTCGCACGTGTTTTTGCTCGACTAGCCATGCGCATCCCATAAAACCTGCGCATGCGCATCCCACAAAACCTGCGCATGCGCATCCCACAAAACCTCGCACGTGTTTTTACTCGACTAGCCTGCGGGATGCATCCTCTCGCACGTGTTTTTACTCGACTAGCCTGCGGGATGCATCCTCTCGCACGTGTTTCTACTCGACTAGCCTGCGGGATGCATCCTCTCGCACGTGTTTTTACTCGACTAGCCTGCGGGATGCATCGTCTCGCACGTGTTTTTACTCGACTAGCCTGCGGGATGCATCCTCTCGCACGTGTTTTTGCTCGACTAGCCATGCGCATCCCAAAAAACCTGCGCATGCGCATCCCAAAAAATCTGCGCATGCGCATCCCACAAAACCTGCGCATGCGCATCCCACAAAACCTCACACGTGATTGTGCTCGACTAGCCTGCGGGATGCATCCTTTCGCACGTGTTTTTACTCGACTAGCCTGCGGGATGCATCCTCTCGCACGTGTTTTTGCTCGACTAGCCTGCGGGATGCATCCTCTCGCACGTGTTTTTGCTCGACTAGCCATGCGCATCCCAAAAAACCTGCGCATGCGCATCCCAAAAAATCTGCGCATGCGCATCCCACAAAACCTGCGCATGCGCATCCCACAAAACCTCGCACGTGTTTGTGCTCGACTAGCCTGCGGGATGCATCCTTTCGCACGTGTTTTTACTCGACTAGCCTGCGGGATGCATCCTCTCGCACGTGTTTTTGCTCGACTAGCCTGCGGGATGCATCCTCTCGCACGTGTTTGTGCTCGACTAGCCTGCGGGATGCATCCTCTCGCACGTGTTTTTACTCGACTAGCCTGCGGGATGCATCCTCTCGCACGTGTTTTTGCTCGACTAGCCTGCGGGATGCATCCTCTCGCACGTGTTTTTGCTCGACTAGACTGCGGGATGCATCCTCTCGCACGTGTTTTTACTCGACTAGCCTGCGGGATGCATCCTCTCGCACGTGTTTTTACTCGACTACCCAGCGGGATGCATCCTCTCGCACGTGTTTTTGCTCGACTAGGCATGCGCATCCCAAAAAACCTGCGCATGCGCATCCCACAAAACCTGCGCATGCGCAATCCCACAAAACCTCGCACGTGTTTTTACTCGACTAGCCTGCGGGATGCATCCTCTCGCACGAGTTTTTACTCGACTAGCCTGCGGGATGCATCCTCTCGCACGTGTTTCTACTCGACTAGCCTGCGGGATGCATCCTCTCGCACGTGTTTTTGCTCGACTAGCCATGCGCATCCCAAAAAACCTGCGCATGCGCATCCCAAAAAATCTGCGCATGCGCATCCCACAAAACCTGCGCATGCGCATCCAACAAAACCTCGCACGTTGTTTGTGCTCGACTAGCCTGCGGGATGCATCCTTTCGCACGTGTTTTTACTCGACTAGCCTGCGGGATGCATCCTCTCGCACGTGTTTTTGCTCGACTAGCCATGCGCATCCCATAAAACCTGCGCATGCGCATCCCACAAAACCTGCGCATGCGCATCCCACAAAACCTCGCACGTGTTTTTACTCGACTAGCCTGCGGGATGCATCCTCTCGCACGTGTTTTTACTCGACTAGCCTGCGGGATGCATCCTCTCGCACGTGTTTTTACTCGACTAGCCTGCGGGATGCATCCTCTCGCACGTGTTTTTGCTCGACTAGCCTGCGGGATGCATCCTCTCGCACGTGTTTTTGCTCGACTAGCCTGCGGGATGCATCCTCTCGCACGTGTTTTTACTCGACTAGCCTGCGGGATGCATCCTCTCGCACGTGTTTTTACTCGACTACCCAGCGGGATGCATCCTCTCGCACGTGTTTTTGCTCGACTAGCCTGCGGGATGCATCCTCTCGCACGTGTTTGTGCTCGACTAGCCTGCGGGATGCATCATCTCGCACGTGTTTTTACTCGACTAGCCTGCGGGATGCATCCTCTCGCACGTGTTTTTGCTCGACTAGCCTGCGGGATGCATCCTCTCGCACGTGTTTTTGCTCGACTAGCCTGCGGGATGCAACCTCTCGCACGTGTTTTTACTCGACTAGCCTGCGGGATGCATCCTCTCGCACGTGTTTTTACTCGACTACCCAGCGGGATGCATCCTCTCGCACGTGTTTTTGCTCGACTAGGCATGCGCATCCCAAAAAACCTGCGCATGCGCATCCCACAAAACCTGCGCATGCGCAATCCCACAAAACCTCGCACGTGTTTTTACTCGACTAGCCTGCGGGATGCATCCTCTCGCACGTGTTTTTACTCGACTAGCCTGCGGGATGCATCCTCTCGCACGTGTTTCTACTCGACTAGCCTGCGGGATGCATCCTCTCGCACGTGTTTTTGCTCGACTAGCCATGCGCATCCCAAAAAACCTGCGCATGCGCATCCCAAAAAATCTGCGCATGCGCATCCCACAAAACCTGCGCATGCGCATCCCACAAAACCTCGCACGTGTTTGTGCTCGACTAGCCTGCGGGATGCATCCTTTCGCACGTGTTTTTACTCGACTAGCCTGCGGGATGCATCCTCTCGCACGTGTTTTTGCTCGACTAGCCATGCGCATCCCATAAAACCTGCGCATGCGCATCCCACAAAACCTGCGCATGCGCATCCCACAAAACCTCGCACGTGTTTTTACTCGACTAGCCTGCGGGATGCATCCTCTCGCACGTGTTTTTACTCGACTAGCCTGCGGGATGCATCCTCTCGCACGTGTTTTTACTCGACTAGCCTGCGGGATGCATCCTCTCGCACGTGTTTTTGCTCGACTAGCCTGCGGGATGCATCCTCTCGCACGTGTTTTTGCTCGACTAGGCATGCGCATCCCAAAAAACCTGCGCATGCGCATCCCACAAAACCTGCGCATGCGCATCCCACAAAACCTCGCACGTGTTTTTACTCGACTAGCCTGCGGGATGCATCCTCTCGCACGTGTTTTTACTCGACTAGCCTGCGGGATGCATCCTCTCGCACGTGTTTTTACTCGACTAGCCTGCGGGATGCATCGTCTCGCACGTGTTTTTACTCGACTAGCCTGCGGGATGCATCCTCTCGCACGTGTTTTTATTCGACTAGCCTGCGGGATGCATCGTCTCGCACGTGTTTTTACTCGACTAGCCTGCGGGATGCATCCTCTCGCACGTGTTTTTGATCGACTAGCCATGCGCATCCCAAAAAACCTGCGCATGCGCATCCCAAAAAATCTGCGCATGCGCATCCCACAAAACCTGCGCATGCGCATCCCACAAAACCTCGCACGTGTTTGTGCTCGACTAGCCTGCGGGATGCATCCTCTCGCACGTGTTTTTACTCGACTACCCAGCGGGATGCATCCTCTCGCACGTGTTTTTGCTCGACTAGGCATGCGCATCCCAAAAAACCTGCGCATGCGCATCCCACAAAACCTGCGCATGCGCAATCCCACAAAACCTCGCACGTGTTTTTACTCGACTAGCCTGCGGGATGCATCCTCTCGCACGTGTTTTTACTCGACTAGCCTGCGGGTTGCATCCTCTCGCACGTGTTTTTGCTCGACTAGCCATGCGCATCCCTAAAAACCTGCACATGCGCATCCCAAAAAACCTGCGCATGCGCATCCCACAAAACCTGCGCATGCGCATCCCACAAAACCTCGCACGTGTTTTTACTCGACTAGCCTGCGGGATGCATCCTCTCGCACGTGTTTTTACTCGACTAGCCTGCGGGATGCATCCTCTCGCACGTGTTTTTACTCGACTAGCCTGCGGGATGCATCGTCTCGCACGTGTTTTTGCTCGACTAGCCTGCGGGATGCATCCTCTCGCACGTGTTTTTACTCGACTAGCCTGCGGGATTCATCCTCTCGCACGTGTTTTTACTCGACTAGCCTGCGGGATACATCCTCCCGCACGTGTTTTTACTCGACTAGCCTGCGGGATACATCCTCTCGCACGTGTTTTTGCTCGACTAGCCTGCGGGATGCATCCTCTCGCACGTGTTTTTGCTCGACTAGCCTGCGGGATGCATTCTCTCGCACGTGTTTTTGCTCGACTAGCCTGCGGGACGCATCCTCTCGCACGTGTTTTTACTCGACTAGCCTGCGGGATGCATCCTCTCGCACGTGTTTTTACTCGACTAGCCTGCGGGAAGCATCCTCTTGCACGTGTTTTTACTCGACTAGCATGCGGGATGCATCCTCTCGCACGTGTTTTTACTCGACTAGCCTGCGGGAAGCATCCTCTCGCACGTGTTTTTACTCGACTAGCCTGCGGGATGCATCCTCTCGCACGTGTTTTTACTCGACTAGCCTGCGGGAAGTATCCTCTTGCACGTGTTTTTACTCGACTAGCCTGCGGGATGCATCCTCTCGCACGTGTTTTTACTCGACTAGCCTGCGGGATGCATCCTCTCGCACGTGTTTTTACTCGACTAGCCTGCGGGAAGCATCCTCTCGCACGTGTTTTTACTCGACTAGCCTGCGGGATGCATCCTCGTGCACGTGTTTTTACTCGACTAGCCATGCGCATCCCAAAAAACCTGCGCATGCGCATCCCACAAAACCTGCGCATGCGCATCCCACAAAACCTGCGCATGCGCATCCCACAAAACCTCGCACGTGTTTTTACTCGACTAGCCTGCGGGATGCATCCTCTCGCACGTGTTTTTACTCGACTACCCTGCGGGATGCATCCTCTCGCACGTGTTTTTGCTCGACTAGCCATGCGCATCCCATAAAACCTGCGCATGCGCATCCCACAAAACCTCGCACGTGTTTTTACTCGACTAGCCTGCGGGATGCATCCTCTCGCACGTGTTTTTACTCGACTAGCCTGCGGGATGCATCCTCTCGCACGTGTTTCTACTCGACTAGCCTGCGGGATGCATCCTCTCGCACGTGTTTTTACTCGACTAGCCTGCGGGATGCATCGTCTCGCACGTGTTTTTACTCGACTAGCCTGCGGGATGCATCCTCTCGCACGTGTTTTTGCTCGACTAGCCATGCGCATCCCAAAAAACCTGCGCATGCGCATCCCAAAAAATCTGCGCATGCGCATCCCACAAAACCTGCGCATGCGCATCCCACAAAACCTCGCACGTGTTTGTGCTCGACTAGCCTGCGGGATGCATCCTTTCGCACGTGTTTTTACTCGACTAGCCTGCGGGATGCATCCTCTCGCACGTGTTTTTGCTCGACTAGCCATGCGCATCCCAAAAGACCTGCGCATGCGCATCCCACAAAACCTGCGCATGCGCATCCCACAAAACCTCGCACGTGTTTTTACTCGACTAGCCTGCGGGATGCATCCTCTCGCACGTGTTTTTACTCGACTACCCTGCGGGATGCATCCTCTCGCACGTGTTTTTGCTCGACTAGCCATGCGCATCCCATAAAACCTGCGCATGCGCATCCCACAAAACCTGCGCATGCGCATCCCACAAAACCTCGCACGTGTTTTTACTCGACTAGCCTGCGGGATGCATCCTCTCGCACGTGTTTTTACTCGACTAGCCTGCGGGATGCATCCTCTCGCACGTGTTTCTACTCGACTAGCCTGCGGGATGCATCCTCTCGCACGTGTTTTTACTCGACTAGCCTGCGGGATGCATCGTCTCGCACGTGTTTTTACTCGACTAGCCTGCGGGATGCATCCTCTCGCACGTGTTTTTGCTCGACTAGCCATGCGCATCCCAAAAAACCTGCGCATGCGCATCCCAAAAAATCTGCGCATGCGCATCCCACAAAACCTGCGCATGCGCATCCCACAAAACCTCACACGTGATTGTGCTCGACTAGCCTGCGGGATGCATCCTTTCGCACGTGTTTTTACTCGACTAGCCTGCGGGATGCATCCTCTCGCACGTGTTTTTGCTCGACTAGCCTGCGGGATGCATCCTCTCGCACGTGTTTTTGCTCGACTAGCCATGCGCATCCCAAAAAACCTGCGCATGCGCATCCCAAAAAATCTGCGCATGCGCATCCCACAAAACCTGCGCATGCGCAACCCACAAAACCTCGCACGTGTTTGTGCTCGACTAGCCTGCGGGATGCATCCTTTCGCACGTGTTTTTACTCGACTAGCCTGCGGGATGCATCCTCTCGCACGTGTTTTTGCTCGACTAGCCTGCGGGATGCATCCTCTCGCACGTGTTTGTGCTCGACTAGCCTGCGGGATGCATCCTCTCGCACGTGTTTTTACTCGACTAGCCTGCGGGATGCATCCTCTCGCACGTGTTTTTGCTCGACTAGCCTGCGGGATGCATCCTCTCGCACGTGTTTTTGCTCGACTAGACTGCGGGATGCATCCTCTCGCACGTGTTTTTACTCGACTAGCCTGCGGGATGCATCCTCTCGCACGTGTTTTTACTCGACTACCCAGCGGGATCCATCCTCTCGCACGTGTTTTTGCTCGACTAGGCATGCGCATCCCAAAAAACCTGCGCATGCGCATCCCACAAAACCTGCGCATGCGCAATCCCACAAAACCTCGCACGTGTTTTTACTCGACTAGCCTGCGGGATGCATCCTCTCGCACGAGTTTTTACTCGACTAGCCTGCGGGATGCATCCTCTCGCACGTGTTTCTACTCGACTAGCCTGCGGGATGCATCCTCTCGCACGTGTTTTTGCTCGACTAGCCATGCGCATCCCAAAAAAACTGCGCATGCGCATCCCAAAAAATCTGCGCATGCGCATCCCACAAAACCTGCGCATGCGCATCCAACAAAACCTCGCACGTTGTTTGTGCTCGACTAGCCTGCGGGATGCATCCTTTCGCACGTGTTTTTACTCGACTAGCCTGCGGGATGCATCCTCTCGCACGTGTTTTTGCTCGACTAGCCATGCGCATCCCATAAAACCTGCGCATGCGCATCCCACAAAACCTGCGCATGCGCATCCCACAAAACCTCGCACGTGTTTTTACTCGACTAGCCTGCGGGATGCATCCTCTCGCACGTGTTTTTACTCGACTAGCCTGCGGGATGCATCCTCTCGCACGTGTTTTTACTCGACTAGCCTGCGGGATGCATCCTCTCGCACGTGTTTTTGCTCGACTAGCCTGCGGGATGCATCCTCTCGCACGTGTTTTTGCTCGACTAGCCTGCGGGATGCATCCTCTCGCACGTGTTTTTACTCGACTAGCCTGCGGGATGCATCCTCTCGCACGTGTTTTTACTCGACTACCCAGCGGGATGCATCCTCTCGCACGTGTTTTTGCTCGACTAGACTGCGGGATGCATCCTCTCGCACGTGTTTGTGCTCGACTAGCCTGCGGGATGCATCCTCTCGCACGTGTTTTTACTCGACTAGCCTGCGGGATGCATCCTCTCGCACGTGTTTTTGCTCGACTAGCCATGCGCATCCCATAAAACCTGCGCATGCGCATCCCACAAAACCTGCGCATGCGCATCCCACAAAACCTCGCACGTGTTTTTACTCGACTAGCCTGCGGGATGCATCCTCTCGCACGTGTTTTTACTCGACTAGCCTGCGGGATGCATCCTCTCGCCCGTGTTTTTACTCGACTAGCCTGCGGGATGCATCCTCTCGCACGTGTTTTTGCTCGACTAGCCTGCGGGATGCATCCTCTCGCACGTGTTTTTGCTCGACTAGGCATGCGCATCCCAAAAAACCTGCGCATGCGCATCCCACAAAACCTGCGCATGCGCATCCCACAAAACCTCGCACGTGTTTTTACTCGACTAGCCTGCGGGATGCATCCTCTCGCACGTGTTTTTACTCGACTAGCCTGCGGGATGCATCCTCTCGCACGTGTTTTTACTCGACTAGCCTGCGGGATGCATCGTCTCGCACGTGTTTTTACTCGACTAGCCTGCGGGATGCATCCTCTCGCACGTGTTTTTATTCGACTAGCCTGCGGGATGCATCGTCTCGCACGTGTTTTTACTCGACTAGCCTGCGGGATGCATCCTCTCGCACGTGTTTTTGATCGACTAGCCATGCGCATCCCAAAAAACCTGCGCATGCGCATCCCAAAAAATCTGCGCATGCGCATCCCACAAAACCTGCGCATGCGCATCCCACAAAACCTCGCACGTGTTTGTGCTCGACTAGCCTGCGGGATGCATCCTTTCGCACGTGTTTTTACTCGACTAGCCTGCGGGATGCATCCTCTCGCACGTGTTTTTGCTCGACTAGCCTGCGGGATGCATCCTCTCGCACGTGTTTTTGCTCGACTAGCCTGCGGGATGCATCCTGTCGCACGTGTTTTTGCTCGACTAGCCATGCGCATCCCAAAAAACCTGCGCATGCGCATCCCAAAATATCTGCGCATGCGCATCCCACAAAACCTGCGCATGCGCATCCCACAAAACCTCGCACGTGTTTGTGCTCGACTAGCCTGCGGGATGCATCCTTTCGCACGTGTTTTTACTCGACTAGCCTGCGGGATGCATCCTCTCGCACGTGTTTTTGCTCGACTAGCCTGCGGGATGCATCCTCTCGCACGTGTTTTTGCTCGACTAGCCTGCGGGATGCATCCTCTCGCACGTGTTTTTGCTCGACTAGCCTGCGGGATGCATCCTCTCGCACGTGTTTTTGCTCGACTAGCCTGCGGGATGCATCCTCTCGCACGTGTTTGTGCTCGACTAGCCTGCGGGATGCATCCTCTCGCACGTGTTTTTACTCGACTAGCCTGCGGGATGCATCCTCTCGCATGTGTTTTTGCTCGACTAGCCTGCCGGATGCATCCTTTCGCACGTGTTTTTACTCGACTAGCCTGCGGGATGCATCCTCTCGCACGTGTTTTTGCTCGACTAGCCATGCGCATCCCATAAAACCTGCGCATGCGCATCCCACAAAACCTGCGCATGCGCATCCCACAAAACCTCGCACGTGTTTTTACTCGACTAGCCTGCGGGATGCATCCTCTCGCACGTGTTTTTACTCGACTAGCCTGCGGGATGCATCCTCTCGCACGTGTTTTTACTCGACTAGCCTGCGGGATGCATCCTCTCGCACGTGTTTTTGCTCGACTAGCCTGCGTTATGCATCCTCTCGCACGTGTTTTTGCTCGACTAGGCATGCGCATCCCAAAAAACCTGCGCATGCGCATCCCACAAAACCTGCGCATGCGCATCCCACAAAACCTCGCACGTGTTTTTACTCGACTAGCCTGCGGGATGCATCCTCTCGCACGTGTTTTTACTCGACTAGCCTGCGGGATGCATCGTCTCGCACGTGTTTTTACTCGACTAGCCTGCGGGATGCATCCTCTCGCACGTGTTTTTGATCGACTAGCCATGCGCATCCCAAAAAACCTGCGCATGCGCATCCCAAAAAATCTGCGCATGCGCATCCCACAAAACCTCGCACGTGTTTGTGCTCGACTAGCCTGCGGGATGCATCCTTTCGCACGTGTTTTTACTCGACTAGCCTGCGGGATGCATCCTCTCGCACGTGTTTTTGCTCGACTAGCCATGCGCATCCCATAAAACCTGCGCATGCGCATCCCACAAAACCTGCGCATGCGCATCCCACAAAACCTCGCACGTGTTTTTACTCGACTAGCCTGCGGGATGCATCCTCTCGCACGTGTTTTTACTCGACTAGCCTGCGGGATGCATCCTCTCGCACGTGTTTTTACTCGACTAGCCTGCGGGATGCATCCTCTCGCACGTGTTTTTGCTCGACTAGCCTGCGGGATGCATCCTCTCGCACGTGTTTTTGCTCGACTAGGCATGCGCATCCCAAAAAACCTGCGCATGCGCATCCCACAAAACCTGCGCATGCGCATCCCACAAAACCTCGCACGTGTTTTTACTCGACTAGCCTGCGGGATGCATCCTCTCGCACGTGTTTTTACTCGACTAGCCTGCGGGATGCATCCTCTCGCACGTGTTTCTACTCGACTAGCCTGCGGGATGCATCCTCTCGCACGTGTTTTTGCTCGACTAGCCATGCGCATCCCAAAAATCTGCGCATGCGCATCCCAAAAAATCTCTGCATGCGCATCCCACAAAACCTGCGCATGCGCATCCCACAAAACCTCGCACGTGTTTGTGCTCGACTAGCCTGCGGGATGCATCCTTTCGCACGTGTTTTTACTCGACTAGCCTGCGGGATGCATCCTCTCGCACGTGTTTTTGCTCGACTAGCCATGCGCATCCCATAAAACCTGCGCATGCGCATCCCACAAAACCTGCGCATGCGCATCCCACAAAACCTCGCACGTGTTTTTACTCGACTAGCCTGCGGGATGCATCCTCTCGCACGTGTTTTTACTCGACTAGCCTGCGGGATGCATCCTCTCGCACGTGTTTTTACTCGACTAGCCTGCGGGATGCATCCTCTCGCACGTGTTTTTGCTCGACTAGCCTGCGGGATGCATCCTCTCGCACGTGTTTTTGCTCGACTAGGCATGCGCATCCCAAAAAACCTGCGCATGCGCATACCACAAAACCTGCGCATGCGCATCCCACAAAACCTCGCACGTGTTTTTACTCGACTAGCCTGCGGGATGCATCCTCTCGCACGTGTTTTTACTCGACTAGCCTGCGGGATGCATCCTCTCGCACGTGTTTTTACTCGACTAGCCTGCGGGATGCATCGTCTCGCACGTGTTTTTACTCGACTAGCCTGCGGGATGCATCCTCTCGCACGTGTTTTTATTCGACTAGCCTGCGGGATGCATCGTCTCGCACGTGTTTTTACTCGACTAGCCTGCGGGATGCATCCTCTCGCACGTGTTTTTGATCGACTAGCCATGCGCATCCCAAAAAACCTGCGCATGCGCATCCCAAAAAATCTGCGCATGCGCATCCCACAAAACCTGCGCATGCGCATCCCACAAAACCTCGCACGTGTTTGTGCTCGACTAGCCTGCGGGATGCATCCTTTCGCACGTGTTTTTACTCGACTAGCCTGCGGGATGCATCCTCTCGCACGTGTTTTTGCTCGACTAGCCTGCGGGATGCATCCTCTCGCACGTGTTTTTGCTCGACTAGCCTGCGGGATGCATCCTGTCGCACGTGTTTTTGCTCGACTAGCCATGCGCATCCCAAAAAACCTGCGCATGCGCATCCCAAAATATCTGCGCATGCGCATCCCACAAAACCTGCGCATGCGCATCCCACAAAACCTCGCACGTGTTTGTGCTCGACTAGCCTGCGGGATGCATCCTTTCGCACGTGTTTTTACTCGACTAGCCTGCGGGATGCATCCTCTCGCACGTGTTTTTGCTCGACTAGCCTGCGGGATGCATCCTCTCGCACGTGTTTTTGCTCGACTAGCCTGCGGGATGCATCCTCTCGCACGTGTTTTTGCTCGACTAGCCTGCGGGATGCATCCTCTCGCACGTGTTTGTGCTCGACTAGCCTGCGGGATGCATCCTCTCGCACGTGTTTTTACTCGACTAGCCTGCGGGATGCATCCTCTCGCATGTGTTTTTGCTCGACTAGCCTGCCGGATGCATCCTTTCGCACGTGTTTTTACTCGACTAGCCTGCGGGATGCATCCTCTCGCACGTGTTTTTGCTCGACTAGCCATGCGCATCCCATAAAACCTGCGCATGCGCATCCCACAAAACCTGCGCATGCGCATCCCACAAAACCTCGCACGTGTTTTTACTCGACTAGCCTGCGGGATGCATCCTCTCGCACGTGTTTTTACTCGACTAGCCTGCGGGATGCATCCTCTCGCACGTGTTTTTACTCGACTAGCCTGCGGGATGCATCCTCTCGCACGTGTTTTTGCTCGACTAGCCTGCGTTATGCATCCTCTCGCACGTGTTTTTGCTCGACTAGGCATGCGCATCCCAAAAAACCTGCGCATGCGCATCCCACAAAACCTGCGCATGCGCATCCCACAAAACCTCGCACGTGTTTTTACTCGACTAGCCTGCGGGATGCATCCTCTCGCACGTGTTTTTACTCGACTAGCCTGCGGGATGCATCGTCTCGCACGTGTTTTTACTCGACTAGCCTGCGGGATGCATCCTCTCGCACGTGTTTTTGATCGACTAGCCATGCGCATCCCAAAAAACCTGCGCATGCGCATCCCAAAAAATCTGCGCATGCGCATCCCACAAAACCTCGCACGTGTTTGTGCTCGACTAGCCTGCGGGATGCATCCTTTCGCACGTGTTTTTACTCGACTAGCCTGCGGGATGCATCCTCTCGCACGTGTTTTTGCTCGACTAGCCATGCGCATCCCATAAAACCTGCGCATGCGCATCCCACAAAACCTGCGCATGCGCATCCCACAAAACCTCGCACGTGTTTTTACTCGACTAGCCAGCGGGATGCATCCTCTCGCACGTGTTTTTACTCGACTAGCCTGCGGGATGCATCCTCTCGCACGTGTTTTTACTCGACTAGCCTGCGGGATGCATCCTCTCGCACGTGTTTTTGCTCGACTAGCCTGCGGGATGCATCCTCTCGCACGTGTTTTTGCTCGACTAGGCATGCGCATCCCAAAAAACCTGCGCATGCGCATCCCACAAAACCTGCGCATGCGCATCCCACAAAACCTCGCACGTGTTTTTACTCGACTAGCCTGCGGGATGCATCCTCTCGCACGTGTTTTTACTCGACTAGCCTGCGGGATGCATCCTCTCGCACGTGTTTTTACTCGACTAGCCTGCCGGATGCATCCTTTCGCACGTGTTTTTACTCGACTAGCCTGCGGGATGCATCCTCTCGCACGTGTTTTTGCTCGACTAGCCATGCGCATCCCATAAAACCTGCGCATGCGCATCCCACAAAACCTGCGCATGCGCATCCCACAAAACCTCGCACGTGTTTTTACTCGACTAGCCTGCGGGATGCATCCTCTCGCACGTGTTTTTACTCGACTAGCCTGCGGGATGCATCCTCTCGCACGTGTTTTTACTCGACTAGCCTGCGGGATGCATCCTCTCGCACGTGTTTTTGCTCGACTAGCCTGCGTTATGCATCCTCTCGCACGTGTTTTTGCTCGACTAGGCATGCGCATCCCAAAAAACCTGCGCATGCGCATCCCACAAAACCTGCGCATGCGCATCCCACAAAACCTCGCACGTGTTTTTACTCGACTAGCCTGCGGGATGCATCCTCTCGCACGTGTTTTTACTCGACTAGCCTGCGGGATGCATCGTCTCGCACGTGTTTTTACTCGACTAGCCTGCGGGATGCATCCTCTCGCACGTGTTTTTGATCGACTAGCCATGCGCATCCCAAAAAACCTGCGCATGCGCATCCCAAAAAATCTGCGCATGCGCATCCCACAAAACCTCGCACGTGTTTGTGCTCGACTAGCCTGCGGGATGCATCCTTTCGCACGTGTTTTTACTCGACTAGCCTGCGGGATGCATCCTCTCGCACGTGTTTTTGCTCGACTAGCCATGCGCATCCCATAAAACCTGCGCATGCGCATCCCACAAAACCTGCGCATGCGCATCCCACAAAACCTCGCACGTGTTTTTACTCGACTAGCCTGCGGGATGCATCCTCTCGCACGTGTTTTTACTCGACTAGCCTGCGGAATGCATCCTCTCGCACGTGTTTTTACTCGACTAGCCTGCGGGATGCATCCTCTCGCACGTGTTTTTGCTCGACTAGCCTGCGGGATGCATCCTCTCGCACGTGTTTTTACTCGACTAGCCTGCGGGATGCATCCTCTCGCACGTGTTTTTGCTCGACTAGCCTGCGGGATGCATCCTCTCGCACGTGTTTTTGCTCGACTAGCCTGCGGGATGCATCCTGTCGCACGTGTTTTTGCTCGACTAGCCATGCGCATCCCAAAAAACCTGCGCATGCGCATCCCAAAATATCTGCGCATGCGCATCCCACAAAACCTGCGCATGCGCATCCCACAAAACCTCGCACGTGTTTGTGCTCGACTAGCCTGCGGGATGCATCCTTTCGCACGTGTTTTTACTCGACTAGCCTGCGGGATGCATCCTCTCGCACGTGTTTTTGCTCGACTAGCCTGCGGGATGCATCCTCTCGCACGTGTTTTTGCTCGACTAGCCTGCGGGATGCATCCTCTCGCACGTGTTTTTGCTCGACTAGCCTGCGGGATGCATCCTCTCGCACGTGTTTTTGCTCGACTAGCCTGCGGGATGCATCCTCTCGCACGTGTTTGTGCTCGACTAGCCTGCGGGATGCATCCTCTCGCACGTGTTTTTACTCGACTAGCCTGCGGGATGCATCCTCTCGCATGTGTTTTTGCTCGACTAGCCTGCCGGATGCATCCTTTCGCACGTGTTTTTACTCGACTAGCCTGCGGGATGCATCCTCTCGCACGTGTTTTTGCTCGACTAGCCATGCGCATCCCATAAAACCTGCGCATGCGCATCCCACAAAACCTGCGCATGCGCATCCCACAAAACCTCGCACGTGTTTTTACTCGACTAGCCTGCGGGATGCATCCTCTCGCACGTGTTTTTACTCGACTAGCCTGCGGGATGCATCCTCTCGCACGTGTTTTTACTCGACTAGCCTGCGGGATGCATCCTCTCGCACGTGTTTTTGCTCGACTAGCCTGCGTTATGCATCCTCTCGCACGTGTTTTTGCTCGACTAGGCATGCGCATCCCAAAAAACCTGCGCATGCGCATCCCACAAAACCTGCGCATGCGCATCCCACAAAACCTCGCACGTGTTTTTACTCGACTAGCCTGCGGGATGCATCCTCTCGCACGTGTTTTTACTCGACTAGCCTGCGGGATGCATCGTCTCGCACGTGTTTTTACTCGACTAGCCTGCGGGATGCATCCTCTCGCACGTGTTTTTGATCGACTAGCCATGCGCATCCCAAAAAACCTGCGCATGCGCATCCCAAAAAATCTGCGCATGCGCATCCCACAAAACCTCACACGTGTTTGTGCTCGACTAGCCTGCGGGATGCATCCTTTCGCACGTGTTTTTACTCGACTAGCCTGCGGGATGCATCCTCTCGCACGTGTTTTTGCTCGACTAGCCTGCGGGATGCATCCTCTCGCACGTGTTTTTGCTCGACTAGCCATGCGCATCCCAAAAAACCTGCGCATGCGCATCCCAAAAAATCTGCGCATGCGCATCCCACAAAACCTCGCACGTGTTTGTGCTCGACTAGCCTGCGGGATGCATCCTTTCGCACGTGTTTTTACTCGACTAGCCTGCGGGATGCATCCTCTCGCACGTGTTTTTGCTCGACTAGCCTGCGGGATGCATCCTCTCGCACGTGTTTGTGCTCGACTAGCCTGCGGGATGCATCCTCTCGCACGTGTTTTTACTCGCCTAGCCTGCGGGATGCATCCTCTCGCACGTGTTTTTGCTCGACTAGCCTGCGGGATGCATCCTCTCGCACGTGTTTTTGCTCGACTAGCCTGCGGGATGCATCCTCTCGCACGTGTTTTTGCTCGACTAGCCTGCGGGATGCATCCTCTCGCACGTGTTTTTGCTCGACTAGCCTGCGGTATGCATCCTGTCGCACGTGTTTTTGCTCGACTAGCCATGCGCATCCCAAAAAACCTGCGCATGCGCATCCCAAAAAATCTGCGCATGCGCATCCCACAAAACCTGCGCATGCGCATCCCACAAAACCTCGCACGTGTTTGTGCTCGACTAGCCTGCGGGATGCATCCTTTCGCACGTGTTTTTACTCGACTAGCCTGCGGGATGCATCCTCTCGCACGTGTTTTTGCTCGACTAGCCTGCGGGATGCATCCTCTCGCACGTGTTTTTGCTCGACTAGCCTGCGGGATGCATCCTCTCGCACGTGTTTTTGCTCGACTAGCCTGCGGGATGCATCCTCTCGCACGTGTTTTTGCTCGACTAGCCTGCGGGATGCATCCTCTCGCACGTGTTTGTGCTCGACTAGCCTGCGGGATGCATCCTCTCGCACGTGTTTTTACTCGACTAGCCTGCGGGATGCATCCTCTCGCATGTGTTTTTGCTCGACTAGCCTGCGGGATGCATCCTTTCGCACGTGTTTTTACTCGACTAGCCTGCGGGATGCATCCTCTCGCACGTGTTTTTGCTCGACTAGCCATGCGCATCCCATAAAACCTGCGCATGCGCATCCCACAAAACCTGCGCATGCGCATCCCACAAAACCTCGCACGTGTTTTTACTCGACTAGCCTGCGGGATGCATCCTCTCGCACGTGTTTTTACTCGACTAGCCTGCGGGATGCATCCTCTCGCACGTGTTTTTACTCGACTAGCCTGCGGGATGCATCCTCTCGCACGTGTTTTTGCTCGACTAGCCTGCGTTATGCATCCTCTCGCACGTGTTTTTGCTCGACTAGGCATGCGCATCCCAAAAAACCTGCGCATGCGCATCCCACAAAACCTGCGCATGCGCATCCCACAAAACCTCGCACGTGTTTTTACTCGACTAGCCTGCGGGATGCATCCTCTCGCACGTGTTTTTGCTCGACTAGCCATGCGCATCCCATAAAACCTGCGCATGCGCATCCCACAAAACCTGCGCATGCGCATCCCACAAAACCTCGCACGTGTTTTTACTCGACTAGCCTGCGGGATGCATCCTCTCGCACGTGTTTTTACTCGACTAGCATGCGGGATGCATCCTCTCGCACGTGTTTTTACTCGACTAGCCTGCGGGATGCATCCTCTCGCACGTGTTTTTGCTCGACTAGCCTGCGTTATGCATCCTCTCGCACGTGTTTTTGCTCGACTAGGCATGCGCATCCCAAAAAACCTGCGCATGCGCATCCCACAAAACCTGCGCATGCGCATCCCACAAAACCTCGCACGTGTTTTTACTCGACTAGCCTGCGGGATGCATCCTCTCGCACGTGTTTTTACTCGACTAGCCTGCGGGATGCATCGTCTCGCACGTGTTTTTACTCGACTAGCCTGCGGGATGCATCCTCTCGCACGTGTTTTTGATCGACTAGCCATGCGCATCCCAAAAAACCTGCGCATGCGCATCCCAAAAAATCTGCGCATGCGCATCCCACAAAACCTCACACGTGTTTGTGCTCGACTAGCCTGCGGGATGCATCCTTTCGCACGTGTTTTTACTCGACTAGCCTGCGGGATGCATCCTCTCGCACGTGTTTTTGCTCGACTAGCCTGCGGGATGCATCCTCTCGCACGTGTTTTTGCTCGACTAGCCTGCGGGATGCATCCTCTCGCACGTGTTTTTGCTCGACTAGCCATGCGCATCCCAAAAAACCTGCGCATGCGCATCCCAAAAAATCTGCGCATGCGCATCCCACAAAACCTCGCACGTGTTTGTGCTCGACTAGCCTGCGGGATGCATCCTTTCGCACGTGTTTTTACTCGACTAGCCTGCGGGATGCATCCTCTCGCACGTGTTTTTACTCGACTACCCTGCGGGATGCATCCTCTCGCACGTGTTTTTGCTCGACTAGGCATGCGCATCCCAAAAAACCTGCGCATGCGCATCCCAAAAAACCTGCGCATGCGCATCCCACAAAACCTGCGCATGCGCATCCCACAAAACCTCGCACGTGTTTTTACTCGACTAGCCTGCGGGATGCATCCTCTCGCACGTGTTTTTACTCGACTAGCCTGCGGGATGCATCCTCTCGCACGTGTTTCTACTCGACTAGCCTGCGGGATGCATCCTCTCGCACGTGTTTTTGCTCGACTAGCCATGCGCATCCCAAAAAACCTGCGCATGCGCATCCCAAAAAATCTGCGCATGCGCATCCCACAAAACCTGCGCATGCGCATCCCACAAAACCTCGCACGTGTTTGTGCTCGACTAGCCTGCGGGATGCATCCTCTCGCACGTGTTTTTGCTCGACTAGCCTGCGGGATGCATCCTCTCGCACGTGTTTTTACTCGACTAGCCTGCGGGATGCATCCTCTCGCACGTGTTTTTACTCGACTACCCTGCGGTATGCATCCTCTCGCACGTGTTTTTGCTCGACTAGGCATGCGCATCCCAAAAAACCTGCGCATGCGCATCCCAAAAAACCTGCCCATGCGCATCCCACAAAACCTGCGCATGCGCATCCCACAAAACCTCGCACGTGTTTTTACTCGACTAGCCTGCGGGATGCATCCTCTCGCACGTGTTTTTACTCGACTAGCCTGCGGGATGCATCCTCTCGCACGTGTTTCTACTCGACTAGCCTGCGGGATGCATCCTCTCGCACGTGTTTTTGCTCGACTAGCCATGCGCATCCCAAAAAACCTGCGCATGCGCATCCCAAAAAATCTGCGCATGCGCATCCCACAAAACCTGCGCATGCGCATCCCACAAAACCTCGCACGTGTTTGTGCTCGACTAGCCTGCGGGATGCATCCTTTCGCACGTGTTTTTACTCGACTAGCCTGCGGGATGCATCCTCTCGCACGTGTTTTTGCTCGACTAGCCATGCGCATCCCATAAAACCTGCGCATGCGCATCCCACAAAACCTGCGCATGCGCATCCCACAAAACCTCGCACGTGTTTTTACTCGACTAGCCTGCGGGATGCATCCTCTCGCACGTGTTTTTACTCGACTAGCCTGCGGGATGCATCCTCTCGCACGTGTTTTTACTCGACTAGCCTGCGGGATGCATCCTCTCGCACGTGTTTTTGCTCGACTAGCCTGCGGGATGCATCCTCTCGCACGTGTTTTTGCTCGACTAGGCATGCGCATCCCAAAAAACCTGCGCATGCGCATCCCAAAAAACCTGCGCATGCGCATCCCACAAAACCTCGCACGTGTTTTTACTCGACTAGCCTGCGGGATGCATCCTCTCGCACGTGTTTCTACTCGACTAGCCTGCGGGATGCATCCTCTCGCACGTGTTTTTACTCGACTAGCCTGCGGGATGCATCGTCTCGCACGTGTTTTTACTCGACTAGCCTGCGGGATGCATCCTCTCGCACGTGTTTTTGCTCGACTAGCCATGCGCATCCCAAAAAACCTGCGCATGCGCATCCCACAAAACCTGCGCATGCGCATCCCACAAAACCTCGCACGTGTTTGTGCTCGACTAGCCTGCGGGATGCATCCTTTCGCACGTGTTTTTACTCGACTAGCTTGCGGGATGCATCCTCTCGCACGTGTTTTTGCTCGACTAGCCTGCGGGATGCATCCTCTCGCACGTGTTTTTACTCGACTAGCCTGCGGGATGCATCCTCTCGCACGTGTTTTTGCTCGACTAGCCATGCGCATCCCAAAAAACCTGCGCATGCGCATCCCACAAAACCTGCGCATGCGCATCCCACAAAACCTCGCACGTGTTTGTGCTCGACTAGCCTGCGGGATGCATCCTTTCGCACGTGTTTTTACTCGACTAGCCTGCGGGATGCATCCTCTCGCACGTGTTTTTGCTCGACTAGCCTGCGGGATGCATCCTCTCGCACGTGTTTTTGCTCGACTAGCCTGCGGGATGCATCCTCTCGCACGTGTTTTTACTCGACTAGCCTGCGGGATGCATCCTCTCGCACGTGTTTTTACTCGACTACCCTGCGGGATGCATCCTCTCGCACGTGTTTTTGCTCGACTAGGCATGCGCATCCCAAAAAACCTGCGCATGCGCATCCCACAAAACCTGCGCATGCGCATCCCACAAAACCTCGCACGTGTTTTTACTCGACTAGCCTGCGGGATGCATCCTCTCGCACGTGTTTTTACTCGACTAGCCTGCGGGATGCATCCTCTCGCACGTGTTTTTACTCGACTACCCTGCGGGATGCATCCTCTCGCACGTGTTTTTGCTCGACTAGCCATGCGCATCCCAAAAAACCTGCGCATGCGCATCCCACAAAACCTGCGTATGCGCATCCCACAAAACCTCGCACGTGTTTTTACTCGACTAGCCTGCGGGATGCATCCTCTCGCACGTGTTTTTGCTCGACTAGGCATGCGCATCCCAAAAAACCTGCGCATGCGCATCCCAAAAAACCTGCGCATGCGCATCCCACAAAACCTCGCACGTGTTTTTACTCGACTAGCCTGCGGGATGCATCCTCTCGCACGTGTTTTTACTCGACTAGCCTGCGGGATGCATCGTCTCGCACGTGTTTTTACTCGACTTGCCTGCGGGATGCATCCTCTCGCACGTGTTTTTGATCGACTAGCCATGCGCATCCCAAAAAACCTGCGCATGCGCATCCCAAAAAATCTGCGCATGCGCATCCCACAAAACCTCACACGTGTTTGTGCTCGACTAGCCTGCGGGATGCATCCTTTCGCACGTGTTTTTACTCGACTAGCCTGCGGGATGCATCCTCTCGCACGTGTTTTTGCTCGACTAGCCTGCGGGATGCATCCTCTCGCACGTGTTTTTGCTCGACTAGGCATGCGCATCCCAAAAAACCTGCGCATGCGCATCCCAAAAAACCTGCGCATGCGCATCCCACAAAACCTCGCACGTGTTTTTACTCGACTAGCCTGCGGGATGCATCCTCTCGCACGTGTTTTTACTCGACTAGCCTGCGGGATGCATCCTCTCGCACGTGTTTTTACTCGACTAGCCTGCGGGATGCATCCTCTCGCACGTGTTTTTGCTCGACTAGCCTGCGTTATGCATCCTCTCGCACGTGTTTTTGCTCGACTAGGCATGCGCATCCCAAAAAACCTGCGCATGCGCATCCCACAAAACCTGCGCATGCGCATCCCACAAAACCTCGCACGTGTTTTTACTCGACTAGCCTGCGGGATGCATCCTCTCGCACGTGTTTTTACTCGACTAGCCTGCGGGATGCATCGTCTCGCACGTGTTTTTACTCGACTAGCCTGCGGGATGCATCCTCTCGCACGTGTTTTTGATCGACTAGCCATGCGCATCCCAAAAAACCTGCGCATGCGCATCCCAAAAAATCTGCGCATGCGCATCCCACAAAACCTCACACGTGTTTGTGCTCGACTAGCCTGCGGGATGCATCCTTTCGCACGTGTTTTTACTCGACTAGCCTGCGGGATGCATCCTCTCGCACGTGTTTTTGCTCGACTAGCCTGCGGGATGCATCCTCTCGCACGTGTTTTTGCTCGACTAGCCTGCGGGATGCATCCTCTCGCACGTGTTTTTGCTCGACTAGCCATGCGCATCCCAAAAAACCTGCGCATGCGCATCCCAAAAAATCTGCGCATGCGCATCCCACAAAACCTCGCACGTGTTTGTGCTCGACTAGCCTGCGGGATGCATCCTTTCGCACGTGTTTTTACTCGACTAGCCTGCGGGATGCATCCTCTCGCACGTGTTTTTGCTCGACTAGCCTGCGGGATGCATCCTCTCGCACGTGTTTGTGCTCGACTAGCCTGCGGGATGCATCCTCTCGCACGTGTTTTTACTCGCCTAGCCTGCGGGATGCATCCTCTCGCACGTGTTTTTGCTCGACTAGCCTGCGGGATGCATCCTCTCGCACGTGTTTTTGCTCGACTAGCCTGCGGAATGCATCCTCTCGCACGTGTTTTTACTCGACTAGCCTGCGGGATGCATCCTCTCGCACGTGTTTTTACTCGACTACCCTGCGGGATGCATCCTCTCGCACGTGTTTTTGCTCGACTAGGCATGCGCATCCCAAAAAACCTGCGCATGCGCATCCCAAAAAACCTGCGCATGCGCATCCCACAAAACCTGCGCATGCGCATCCCACAAAACCTCGCACGTGTTTTTACTCGACTAGCCTGCGGGATGCATCCTCTCG
Organism: Lasioglossum baleicum; assembly: GCF_051020765.1. Taxonomy (NCBI): domain Eukaryota; kingdom Metazoa; phylum Arthropoda; class Insecta; order Hymenoptera; family Halictidae; genus Lasioglossum; species Lasioglossum baleicum. Next base: position 134,600 of record NW_027469141.1, on the reverse strand, counting down.
CACGTGTTTTTACTCGACTAGCCTGCGAGATGCATCCTCTCGCACGTGTTTCTACTCGACTAGCCTGCGGGATGCATCCTCTCGCACGTGTTTTTGCTCGACTAGCCATGCGCATCCCAAAAAACCTGCGCATGCGCATCCCAAAAAATCTGCGCATGCGCATCCCACAAAACCTGCGCATGCGCATCCCACAATACCTCGCACGTGTTTGTGCTCGACTAGCCTGCGGGATGCATCCTCTCGCACGTGTTTTTGCTCGACTAGCCTGCGGGATGCATCCTCTCGCACGTGTTTTTACTCGACTAGCCTGCGGGATGCATCCTCTCGCACGTGTTTTTACTCGACTACCCTGCGGTATGCATCCTCTCGCACGTGTTTTTGCTCGACTAGGCATGCGCATCCCAAAAAACCTGCGCATGCGCATCCCAAAAAACCTGCGCATGCGCATCCCACAAAACCTGCGCATGCGCAGCCCACAAAACCTCGCACGTGTTTTTACTCGACTAGCCTGCGGGATGCATCCTCTCGCACGTGTTTTTACTCGACTAGCCTGCGGGATGCATCCTCTCGCACGTGTTTCTACTCGACTAGCCTGCGGGATGCATCCTCTCGCACGTGTTTTTGCTCGACTAGCCATGCGCATCCCAAAAAACCTGCGCATGCGCATCCCAAAAAATCTGCGCATGCGCATCCCACAAAACCTGCGCATGCGCATCCCACAAAACCTCGCACGTGTTTGTGCTCGACTAGCCTGCGGGATGCATCCTTTCGCACGTGTTTTTACTGGACTAGCCTGCGGGATGCATCCTCTCGCACGTGTTTTTGCTCGACTAGCCATGCGCATCCCATAAAACCTGCGCATGCGCATCCCACAAAACCTGCGCATGCGCATCCCACAAAACCTCGCACGTGTTTTTACTCGACTAGCCTGCGGGATGCATCCTCTCGCACGTGTTTTTACTCGACTAGCCTGCGGGATGCATCCTCTCGCACGTGTTTTTACTCGACTAGCCTGCGGGATGCATCCTCTCGCACGTGTTTTTGCTCGACTAGCCTGCGGGATGCATCCTCTCGCACGTGTTTTTGCTCGACAAGGCATGCGCATCCCAAAAAACCTGCGCATGCGCATCCCAAAAAACCTGCGCATGCGCATCCCAAAAAACCTGCGCATGCGCATCCCACAAAACCTCGCACGTGTTTTTACTCGACTAGCCTGCGGGATGCATCCTCTCGCACGTGTTTCTACTCGACTAGCCTGCGGGATGCATCCTCTCGCACGTGTTTTTACTCGACTAGCCTGCGGGATGCATCGTCTCGCACGTGTTTTTACTCGACTAGCCTGCGGGATGCATCCTCTCGCACGTATTTTGCTCGACTAGCCATGCGCATCCCAAAAAACATGCGCATGCGCATCCCACAAAACGTGCGCATGCGCATCCCACAAAACCTCGCACGTGTTTGTGCTCGACTAGCCTGCGGGATGCATCCTTTCGCACGTGTTTTTACTCGACTAGCTTGCGGGATGCATCCTCTCGCACGTGTTTTTGCTCGACTAGCCTGCGGGATGCATCCTCTCGCACGTGTTTTTACTCGACTAGCCTGCGGGATGCATCCTCTCGCACGTGTTTTTGCTCGACTAGCCATGCGCATCCCAAAAAACCTGCGCATGCGCATCCCACAAAACCTGCGCATGCGCATCCCACAAAACCTCGCACGTGTTTGTGCTCGACTAGCCTGCGGGATGCATCCTTTCGCACGTGTTTTTACTCGACTAGCCTGCGGGATGCATCCTCTCGCACGTGTTTTTGCTCGACTAGCCTGCGGGATGCATCCTCTCGCACGTGTTTTTGCTCGACTAGCCTGCGGGATGCATCCTCTCGCACGTGTTTTTACTCGACTAGCCTGCGGGATGCATCCTCTCGCACGTGTTTTTACTCGACTACCCTGCGGGATGCATCCTCTCGCACGTGTTTTTGCTCGACTAGGCATGCGCATCCCAAAAAACCTGCGCATGCGCATCCCACAAAACCTGCGCATGCGCATCCCACAAAACCTCGCACGTGTTTTTACTCGACTAGCCTGCGGGATGCATCCTCTCGCACGTGTTTTTACTCGACTAGCCTGCGGGATGCATCCTCTCGCACGTGTTTTTACTCGACTACCCTGCGGGATGCATCCTCTCGCACGTGTTTTTGCTCGACTAGCCATGCGCATCCCAAAAAACCTGCGCATGCGCATCCCACAAAACCTGCGTATGCGCATCCCACAAAACCTCGCACGTGTTTTTACTCGACTAGCCTGCGGGATGCATCCTCTCGCACGTGTTTTTACTCGACTAGCCTGCGGGATGCATCCTCTCGCACGTGTTTGTGCTCGACTAGCCTGCGGGATGCATCCTCTCGCACGTGTTTTTACTCGACTAGCCTGCGGGATGCATCCTCTCGCACGTGTTTTTGCTCGACTAGCCTGCGGGATGCATCCTCTCGCACGTGTTTTTGCTCGACTAGCCTGCGGGATGCATCCTCTCGCACGTGTTTTTACTCGACTAGCCTGCGGGATGCATCCTCTCGCACGTGTTTTTGCTCGACTAGCCTGCGGGATGCATCCTCTCGCACGTGTTTTTGCTCGACTAGGCATGCGCATCCCAAAAAACCTGCGCATGCGCATCCCAAAAAACCTGCGCATGCGCATCCCACAAAACCTGCGCATGCGCATCCCACAAAACCTCGCACGTGTTTTTACTCGACTAGCCTGCGGGATGCATCCTCTCGCACGTGTTTTTACTCGACTAGCCTGCGGGATGCATCCTCTCGCACGTGTTTCTACTCTACTAGCCTGCGGGATGCATCCTCTCGCACGTGTTTTTACTCGACTAGCCTGCGGGATGCATCCTCTCGCACGTGTTTTTGCTCGACTAGCCTGCGGGATGCTTCCTCTCGCACGTGTTTTTGCTCGACTAGCCATGCGCATCCCAAAAAACCTGCGCATGCGCATCCCAAAAAATCTGCGCATGCGCATCCCACAAAACCTGCGCATGCGCATCCCACAAAACCTCGCACGTGTTTGTGCTCGACTAGCCTGCGGGATGCATCCTTTCGCACGTGTTTTTACTCGACTAGCCTGCGGGATGCATCCTATCGCACGTGTTTTTGCTCGACTAGCCTGCGGGATGCATCCTCTCGCACGTGTTTGTACTCGACTAGCCTGCGGGATGCATCCTCTCGCACGTGTTTTTACTCGACTAGCCTGCGTGATGCATCCTCTCGCACGTGTTTTTGCTCGACTAGCCTGCGGGATGCATCCTCTCGCACGTGTTTTTGCTCGACTAGCCTGCGGGATGCATCCTCTCGCACGTGTTTTTACTCGACTAGCCTGCGGGATGCATCCTCTCGCACGTGTTTTTACTCGACTAGCCTGCGGGATGCATCCTCTCGCACGTGTTTTTGCTCGACTAGCCATGCGCATCCCAAAAAACCTGCACATGCGCATCCCAAAAAACCTGCGCATGCGCATCCCACAAAACCTGCGCATGCGCATCCCACAAAACCTCGCACGTGTTTTTACTCGACTAGCCTGCGGGATGCATCCTCTCGCACGTGTTTTTGCTCGGCTAGCCTGCGGGATGCATCCTCTCGCACGTGTTTTTGCTCGACTAGCCATGCGCATCCCAAAAAACCTGCGCATGCGCATCCCAAAAAAACCTTCGCATGCGCATCCCACAAAACCTCGCACGTGTTTTTACTCGACTAACCTGCGGGATGCATAGTCTCGCACGTGTTTTTACTCGACTAGCCTGCGGGATGCATCCTCTCACACGTGTTTTTACTCGACTAGCCTGCGGGATACATCGTCTCGCACGTGTTTTTACTCGACTAGCCTGCGGGATGCATCCTCTCGCACGTGTTTTTGCTCGACTAGCCATGCGCATCCCAAAAAACCTGGGCATGCGCATCCCAAAAAATCTGCGCATGCGCATCCCACAAAACCTGCGCATGCGCATCCCACAAAACCTCGCATGCGCATCCCACAAAACCTCGCACGTGTTTTTACTCGACTAGCCTGCGGGATGCATCCTCTCGCACGTGTTTTTACTCGACTAGCCTGCGGGATGCATCGTCTCGCACGTGTTTTTGATCGACTAGCCATGCGCATCCCAAAAAACCTGCGCATGCGCATCCCAAAAAATCTGCGCATGCGCATCCCACAAAACCTGCGCATGCGCATCCCACAAAACCTCGCACGTGTTTGTGCTCGACTAGCCTGCGGGATGCATCCTTTCGCACGTGTTTTTACTCGACTAGCCTGCGGGATGCATCCTCTCGCACGTGTTTTCGCTCGACTAGCCTGCGGGATGCATCCTCTCGCACGTGTTTTTGCTCGACTAGCCTGCGGGATGCATCCTCTCGCACGTGTTTTTGCTCGACTAGCCATGCGCATCCCAAAAAACCTGCGCATGCGCATCCCAAAAAATCTGCGCATGCGCATCCCACAAAACCTCGCACGTGTTTGTGCTCGACTAGCCTGCGGGATGCATCCTTTCGCACGTGTTTTTACTCGACTAGCCTGCGGGATGCATCCTCTCGCACGTGTTTTTGCTCGACTAGCCTGCGGGATGCATCCTCTCGCACGTGTTTGTGCTCGACTAGCCTGCGGGATGCATCCTCTCGCACGTGTTTTTACTCGCCTAGCCTGCGGATGCATCCTCTCGCACGTGTTTTTACTCGACTAGCCTGCGGGATGCATCGTCTCGCACGTGTTTTTACTCGACTAGCCTGCGGGATGCATCCTCTCGCACGTGTTTTTGATCGACTAGCCATGCGCATCCCAAAAAACCTGCGCATGCGCATCCCAAAAAATCTGCGCATGCGCATCCCACAAAACCTCACACGTGTTTGTGCTCGACTAGCCTGCGGGATGCATCCTTTCGCACGTGTTTTTACTCGACTAGCCTGCGGGATGCATCCTCTCGCACGTGTTTTTGCTCGACTAGCCTGCGGGATGCATCCTCTCGCACGTGTTTTTGCTCGACTAGCCTGCGGGATGCATCCTCTCGCACGTGTTTTTGCTCGACTAGCCATGCGCATCCCAAAAAACCTGCGCATGCGCATCCCAAAAAATCTGCGCATGCGCATCCCACAAAACCTCGCACGTGTTTGTGCTCGACTAGCCTGCGGGATGCATCCTTTCGCACGTGTTTTTACTCGACTAGCCTGCGGGATGCATCCTCTCGCACGTGTTTTTGCTCGACTAGCCTGCGGGATGCATCCTCTCGCACGTGTTTGTGCTCGACTAGCCTGCGGGATGCATCCTCTCGCACGTGTTTTTACTCGCCTAGCCTGCGGGATGCATCCTCTCGCACGTGTTTTTGCTCGACTAGCCTGCGGGATGCATCCTCTCGCACGTGTTTTTGCTCGACTAGCCTGCGGAATGCATCCTCTCGCACGTGTTTTTACTCGACTAGCCTGCGGGATGCATCCTCTCGCACGTGTTTTTACTCGACTACCCTGCGGGATGCATCCTCTCGCACGTGTTTTTGCTCGACTAGGCATGCGCATCCCAAAAAACCTGCGCATGCGCATCCCAAAAAACCTGCGCATGCGCATCCCACAAAACCTGCGCATGCGCATCCCACAAAACCTCGCACGTGTTTTTACTCGACTAGCCTGCGGGATGCATCCTCTCGCACGTGTTTTTACTCGACTAGCCTGCGGGATGCATCCTCTCGCACGTGTTTCTACTCGACTAGCCTGCGGGATGCATCCTCTCGCACGTGTTTTTGCTCGACTAGCCATGCGCATCCCAAAAAACCTGCGCATGCGCATCCCAAAAAATCTGCGCATGCGCATCCCACAAAACCTGCGCATGCGCATCCCACAAAACCTCGCACGTGTTTGTGCTCGACTAGCCTGCGGGATGCATCCTCTCGCACGTGTTTTTGCTCGACTAGCCTGCGGGATGCATCCTCTCGCACGTGTTTTTACTCGACTAGCCTGCGGGATGCATCCTCTCGCACGTGTTTTTACTCGACTACCCTGCGGTATGCATCCTCTCGCACGTGTTTTTGCTCGACTAGGCATGCGCATCCCAAAAAACCTGCGCATGCGCATCCCAAAAAACCTGCGCATGCGCATCCCACAAAACCTGCGCATGCGCATCCCACAAAACCTCGCACGTGTTTTTACTCGACTAGCCTGCGGGATGCATCCTCTCGCACGTGTTTTTACTCGACTAGCCTGCGGGATGCATCCTCTCGCACGTGTTTCTACTCGACTAGCCTGCGGGATGCATCCTCTCGCACGTGTTTTTGCTCGACTAGCCATGCGCATCCCAAAAAACCTGCGCATGCGCATCCCAAAAAATCTGCGCATGCGCATCCCACAAAACCTCGCACGTGTTTGTGCTCGACTAGCCTGCGGGATGCATCCTTTCGCACGTGTTTTTACTCGACTAGCCTGCGGGATGCATCCTCTCGCACGTGTTTTTGCTCGACTAGCCTGCGGGATGCATCCTCTCGCACGTGTTTGTGCTCGACTAGCCTGCGGGATGCATCCTCTCGCACGTGTTTTTACTCGCCTAGCCTGCGGATGCATCCTCTCGCACGTGTTTTTACTCGACTAGCCTGCGGGATGCATCGTCTCGCACGTGTTTTTACTCGACTAGCCTGCGGGATGCATCCTCTCGCACGTGTTTTTGATCGACTAGCCATGCGCATCCCAAAAAACCTGCGCATGCGCATCCCAAAAAATCTGCGCATGCGCATCCCACAAAACCTCACACGTGTTTGTGCTCGACTAGCCTGCGGGATGCATCCTTTCGCACGTGTTTTTACTCGACTAGCCTGCGGGATGCATCCTCTCGCACGTGTTTTTGCTCGACTAGCCTGCGGGATGCATCCTCTCGCACGTGTTTTTGCTCGACTAGCCTGCGGGATGCATCCTCTCGCACGTGTTTTTGCTCGACTAGCCATGCGCATCCCAAAAAACCTGCGCATGCGCATCCCAAAAAATCTGCGCATGCGCATCCCACAAAACCTCGCACGTGTTTGTGCTCGACTAGCCTGCGGGATGCATCCTTTCGCACGTGTTTTTACTCGACTAGCCTGCGGGATGCATCCTCTCGCACGTGTTTTTGCTCGACTAGCCTGCGGGATGCATCCTCTCGCACGTGTTTGTGCTCGACTAGCCTGCGGGATGCATCCTCTCGCACGTGTTTTTACTCGCCTAGCCTGCGGGATGCATCCTCTCGCACGTGTTTTTGCTCGACTAGCCTGCGGGATGCATCCTCTCGCACGTGTTTTTGCTCGACTAGCCTGCGGAATGCATCCTCTCGCACGTGTTTTTACTCGACTAGCCTGCGGGATGCATCCTCTCGCACGTGTTTTTACTCGACTACCCTGCGGGATGCATCCTCTCGCACGTGTTTTTGCTCGACTAGGCATGCGCATCCCAAAAAACCTGCGCATGCGCATCCCAAAAAACCTGCGCATGCGCATCCCACAAAACCTGCGCATGCGCATCCCACAAAACCTCGCACGTGTTTTTACTCGACTAGCCTGCGGGATGCATCCTCTCGCACGTGTTTTTACTCGACTAGCCTGCGGGATGCATCCTCTCGCACGTGTTTCTACTCGACTAGCCTGCGGGATGCATCCTCTCGCACGTGTTTTTGCTCGACTAGCCATGCGCATCCCAAAAAACCTGCGCATGCGCATCCCAAAAAATCTGCGCATGCGCATCCCACAAAACCTGCGCATGCGCATCCCACAAAACCTCGCACGTGTTTGTGCTCGACTAGCCTGCGGGATGCATCCTCTCGCACGTGTTTTTGCTCGACTAGCCTGCGGGATGCATCCTCTCGCACGTGTTTTTACTCGACTAGCCTGCGGGATGCATCCTCTCGCACGTGTTTTTACTCGACTACCCTGCGGTATGCATCCTCTCGCACGTGTTTTTGCTCGACTAGGCATGCGCATCCCAAAAAACCTGCGCATGCGCATCCCAAAAAACCTGCGCATGCGCATCCCACAAAACCTGCGCATGCGCATCCCACAAAACCTCGCACGTGTTTTTACTCGACTAGCCTGCGGGATGCATCCTCTCGCACGTGTTTTTACTCGACTAGCCTGCGGGATGCATCCTCTCGCACGTGTTTCTACTCGACTAGCCTGCGGGATGCATCCTCTCGCACGTGTTTTTGCTCGACTAGCCATGCGCATCCCAAAAAACCTGCGCATGCGCATCCCAAAAAATCTGCGCATGCGCATCCCACAAAACCTCGCACGTGTTTGTGCTCGACTAGCCTGCGGGATGCATCCTTTCGCACGTGTTTTTACTCGACTAGCCTGCGGGATGCATCCTCTCGCACGTGTTTTTGCTCGACTAGCCTGCGGGATGCATCCTCTCGCACGTGTTTGTGCTCGACTAGCCTGCGGGATGCATCCTCTCGCACGTGTTTTTACTCGCCTAGCCTGCGGATGCATCCTCTCGCAAGTGTTTTTACTCGACTAGCCTGCGGGATGCATCGTCTCGCACGTGTTTTTACTCGACTAGCCTGCGGGATGCATCCTCTCGCACGTGTTTTTGCTCGACTAGCCTGCGGGATGCATCCTCTCGCACGTGTTTGTGCTCGACTAGCCTGCGGGATGCATCCTCTCGCACGTGTTTTTACTCGCCTAGCCTGCGGGATGCATCCTCTCGCACGTGTTTTTGCTCGACTAGCCTGCGGGATGCATCCTCTCGCACGTGTTTTTGCTCGACTAGCCTGCGGAATGCATCCTCTCGCACGTGTTTTTACTCGACTAGCCTGCGGGATGCATCCTCTCGCACGTGTTTTTACTCGACTACCCTGCGGGATGCATCCTCTCGCACGTGTTTTTGCTCGACTAGGCATGCGCATCCCAAAAAACCTGCGCATGCGCATCCCAAAAAACCTGCGCATGCGCATCCCACAAAACCTGCGCATGCGCATCCCACAAAACCTCGCACGTGTTTTTACTCGACTAGCCTGCGGGATGCATCCTCTCGCACGTGTTTTTACTCGACTAGCCTGCGGGATGCATCCTCTCGCACGTGTTTCTACTCGACTAGCCTGCGGGATGCATCCTCTCGCACGTGTTTTTGCTCGACTAGCCATGCGCATCCCAAAAAACCTGCGCATGCGCATCCCAAAAAATCTGCGCATGCGCATCCCACAAAACCTGCGCATGCGCATCCCACAAAACCTCGCACGTGTTTGTGCTCGACTAGCCTGCGGGATGCATCCTCTCGCACGTGTTTTTGCTCGACTAGCCTGCGGGATGCATCCTCTCGCACGTGTTTTTACTCGACTAGCCTGCGGGATGCATCCTCTCGCACGTGTTTTTACTCGACTACCCTGCGGTATGCATCCTCTCGCACGTGTTTTTGCTCGACTAGGCATGCGCATCCCAAAAAACCTGCGCATGCGCATCCCAAAAAACCTGCGCATGCGCATCCCACAAAACCTGCGCATGCGCATCCCACAAAACCTCGCACGTGTTTTTACTCGACTAGCCTGCGGGATGCATCCTCTCGCACGTGTTTTTACTCGACTAGCCTGCGGGATGCATCCTCTCGCACGTGTTTCTACTCGACTAGCCTGCGGGATGCATCCTCTCGCACGTGTTTTTGCTCGACTAGCCATGCGCATCCCAAAAAACCTGCGCATGCGCATCCCAAAAAATCTGCGCATGCGCATCCCACAAAACCTCGCACGTGTTTGTGCTCGACTAGCCTGCGGGATGCATCCTTTCGCACGTGTTTTTACTCGACTAGCCTGCGGGATGCATCCTCTCGCACGTGTTTTTGCTCGACTAGCCTGCGGGATGCATCCTCTCGCACGTGTTTGTGCTCGACTAGCCTGCGGGATGCATCCTCTCGCACGTGTTTTTACTCGCCTAGCCTGCGGATGCATCCTCTCGCACGTGTTTTTACTCGACTAGCCTGCGGGATGCATCGTCTCGCACGTGTTTTTACTCGACTAGCCTGCGGGATGCATCCTCTCGCACGTGTTTTTGATCGACTAGCCATGCGCATCCCAAAAAACCTGCGCATGCGCATCCCAAAAAATCTGCGCATGCGCATCCCACAAAACCTCACACGTGTTTGTGCTCGACTAGCCTGCGGGATGCATCCTTTCGCACGTGTTTTTACTCGACTAGCCTGCGGGATGCATCCTCTCGCACGTGTTTTTGCTCGACTAGCCTGCGGGATGCATCCTCTCGCACGTGTTTTTGCTCGACTAGCCTGCGGGATGCATCCTCTCGCACGTGTTTTTGCTCGACTAGCCATGCGCATCCCAAAAAACCTGCGCATGCGCATCCCAAAAAATCTGCGCATGCGCATCCCACAAAACCTCGCACGTGTTTGTGCTCGACTAGCCTGCGGGATGCATCCTTTCGCACGTGTTTTTACTCGACTAGCCTGCGGGATGCATCCTCTCGCACGTGTTTTTGCTCGACTAGCCTGCGGGATGCATCCTCTCGCACGTGTTTGTGCTCGACTAGCCTGCGGGATGCATCCTCTCGCACGTGTTTTTACTCGCCTAGCCTGCGGGATGCATCCTCTCGCACGTGTTTTTGCTCGACTAGCCTGCGGGATGCATCCTCTCGCACGTGTTTTTGCTCGACTAGCCTGCGGAATGCATCCTCTCGCACGTGTTTTTACTCGACTAGCCTGCGGGATGCATCCTCTCGCACGTGTTTTTACTCGACTACCCTGCGGGATGCATCCTCTCGCACGTGTTTTTGCTCGACTAGGCATGCGCATCCCAAAAAACCTGCGCATGCGCATCCCAAAAAACCTGCGCATGCGCATCCCACAAAACCTGCGCATGCGCATCCCACAAAACCTGAGCATGCGCATCCCACAAAACCTCGCACGTGTTTTTACTCGACTAGCCTGCGGGATGCATCCTCTCGCACGTGTTTTTACTCGACTAGCCTGCGGGATGCATCCTCTCGCACGTGTTTCTACTCGACTAGCCTGCGGGATGCATCCTCTCGCACGTGTTTTTGCTCGACTAGCCATGCGCATCCCAAAAAACCTGCGCATGCGCATCCCAAAAAATCTGCGCATGCGCATCCCACAAAACCTGCGCATGCGCATCCCACAAAACCTCGCACGTGTTTGTGCTCGACTAGCCTGCGGGATGCATCCTCTCGCACGTGTTTTTGCTCGACTAGCCTGCGGGATGCATCCTCTCGCACGTGTTTTTACTCGACTAGCCTGCGGGATGCATCCTCTCGCACGTGTTTTTACTCGACTACCCTGCGGTATGCATCCTCTCGCACGTGTTTTTGCTCGACTAGGCATGCGCATCCCAAAAAACCTGCGCATGCGCATCCCAAAAAACCTGCGCATGCGCATCCCACAAAACCTGCGCATGCGCATCCCACAAAACCTCGCACGTGTTTTTACTCGACTAGCCTGCGGGATGCATCCTCTCGCACGTGTTTTTACTCGACTAGCCTGCGGGATGCATCCTCTCGCACGTGTTTCTACTCGACTAGCCTGCGGGATGCATCCTCTCGCACGTGTTTTTGCTCGACTAGCCATGCGCATCCCAAAAAACCTGCGCATGCGCATCCCAAAAAATCTGCGCATGCGCATCCCACAAAACCTCGCACGTGTTTGTGCTCGACTAGCCTGCGGGATGCATCCTTTCGCACGTGTTTTTACTCGACTAGCCTGCGGGATGCATCCTCTCGCACGTGTTTTTGCTCGACTAGCCTGCGGGATGCATCCTCTCGCACGTGTTTGTGCTCGACTAGCCTGCGGGATGCATCCTCTCGCACGTGTTTTTACTCGCCTAGCCTGCGGATGCATCCTCTCGCACGTGTTTTTACTCGACTAGCCTGCGGGATGCATCGTCTCGCACGTGTTTTTACTCGACTAGCCTGCGGGATGCATCCTCTCGCACGTGTTTTTGATCGACTAGCCATGCGCATCCCAAAAAACCTGCGCATGCGCATCCCAAAAAATCTGCGCATGCGCATCCCACAAAACCTCACACGTGTTTGTGCTCGACTAGCCTGCGGGATGCATCCTTTCGCACGTGTTTTTACTCGACTAGCCTGCGGGATGCATCCTCTCGCACGTGTTTTTGCTCGACTAGCCTGCGGGATGCATCCTCTCGCACGTGTTTTTGCTCGACTAGCCTGCGGGATGCATCCTCTCGCACGTGTTTTTGCTCGACTAGCCATGCGCATCCCAAAAAACCTGCGCATGCGCATCCCAAAAAATCTGCGCATGCGCATCCCACAAAACCTCGCACGTGTTTGTGCTCGACTAGCCTGCGGGATGCATCCTTTCGCACGTGTTTTTACTCGACTAGCCTGCGGGATGCATCCTCTCGCACGTGTTTTTGCTCGACTAGCCTGCGGGATGCATCCTCTCGCACGTGTTTGTGCTCGACTAGCCTGCGGGATGCATCCTCTCGCACGTGTTTTTACTCGCCTAGCCTGCGGGATGCATCCTCTCGCACGTGTTTTTGCTCGACTAGCCTGCGGGATGCATCCTCTCGCACGTGTTTTTGCTCGACTAGCCTGCGGAATGCATCCTCTCGCACGTGTTTTTACTCGACTAGCCTGCGGGATGCATCCTCTCGCACGTGTTTTTACTCGACTACCCTGCGGGATGCATCCTCTCGCACGTGTTTTTGCTCGACTAGGCATGCGCATCCCAAAAAACCTGCGCATGCGCATCCCAAAAAACCTGCGCATGCGCATCCCACAAAACCTGCGCATGCGCATCCCACAAAACCTCGCACGTGTTTTTACTCGACTAGCCTGCGGGATGCATCCTCTCGCACGTGTTTTTACTCGACTAGCCTGCGGGATGCATCCTCTCGCACGTGTTTCTACTCGACTAGCCTGCGGGATGCATCCTCTCGCACGTGTTTTTGCTCGACTAGCCATGCGCATCCCAAAAAACCTGCGCATGCGCATCCCAAAAAATCTGCGCATGCGCATCCCACAAAACCTGCGCATGCGCATCCCACAAAACCTCGCACCTGTTTGTGCTCGACTAGCCTGCGGGATGCATCCTCTCGCACGTGTTTTTGCTCGACTAGCCTGCGGGATGCATCCTCTCGCACGTGTTTTTACTCGACTAGCCTGCGGGATGCATCCTCTCGCACGTGTTTTTACTCGACTACCCTGCGGTATGCATCCTCTCGCACGTGTTTTTGCTCGACTAGGCATGCGCATCCCAAAAAACCTGCGCATGCGCATCCCAAAAAACCTGCGCATGCGCATCCCACAAAACCTGCGCATGCGCATCCCACAAAACCTCGCACGTGTTTTTACTCGACTAGCCTGCGGGATGCATCCTCTCGCACGTGTTTTTACTCGACTAGCCTGCGGGATGCATCCTCTCGCACGTGTTTCTACTCGACTAGCCTGCGGGATGCATCCTCTCGCACGTGTTTTTGCTCGACTAGCCATGCGCATCCCAAAAAACCTGCGCATGCGCATCCCAAAAAATCTGCGCATGCGCATCCCACAAAACCTCGCACGTGTTTGTGCTCGACTAGCCTGCGGGATGCATCCTTTCGCACGTGTTTTTACTCGACTAGCCTGCGGGATGCATCCTCTCGCACGTGTTTTTGCTCGACTAGCCTGCGGGATGCATCCTCTCGCACGTGTTTGTGCTCGACTAGCCTGCGGGATGCATCCTCTCGCACGTGTTTTTACTCGCCTAGCCTGCGGATGCATCCTCTCGCACGTGTTTTTACTCGACTAGCCTGCGGGATGCATCGTCTCGCACGTGTTTTTGCTCGACTAGCCTGCGGGATGCATCCTCTCGCACGTGTTTTTGATCGACTAGCCATGCGCATCCCAAAAAACCTGCGCATGCGCATCCCACAAAACCTCACACGTGTTTGTGCTCGACTAGCCTGCGGGATGCATCCTTTCGCACGTGTTTTTACTCGACTAGCCTGCGGGATGCATCCTCTCGCACGTGTTTTTGCTCGACTAGCCTGCGGGATGCATCCTCTCGCACGTGTTTTTGCTCGACTAGCCTGCGGGATGCATCCTCTCGCACGTGTTTTTGCTCGACTAGCCATGCGCATCCCAAAAAACCTGCGCATGCGCATCCCAAAAAATCTGCGCATGCGCATCCCACAAAACCTCGCACGTGTTTGTGCTCGACTAGCCTGCGGGATGCATCCTTTCGCACGTGTTTTTACTCGACTAGCCTGCGGGATGCATCCTCTCGCACGTGTTTTTGCTCGACTAGCCTGCGGGATGCATCCTCTCGCACGTGTTTGTGCTCGACTAGCCTGCGGGATGCATCCTCTCGCACGTGTTTTTACTCGCCTAGCCTGCGGGATGCATTCTCTCGCACGTGTTTTTGCTCGACTAGCCTGCGGGATGCATCCTCTCGCACGTGTTTTTGCTCGACTAGCCTGCGGAATGCATCCTCTCGCACGTGTTTTTACTCGACTAGCCTGCGGGATGCATCCTCTCGCACGTGTTTTTACTCGACTACCCTGCGGGATGCATCCTCTCGCACGTGTTTTTGCTCGACTAGGCATGCGCATCCCAAAAAACCTGCGCATGCGCATCCCAAAAAACCTGCGCATGCGCATCCCACAAAACCTGCGCATGCGCATCCCACAAAACCTCGCACGTGTTTTTACTCGACTAGCCTGCGGGATGCATCCTCTCGCACGTGTTTTTACTCGACTAGCCTGCGGGATGCATCCTCTCGCACGTGTTTCTACTCGACTAGCCTGCGGGATGCATCCTCTCGCACGTGTTTTTGCTCGACTAGCCATGCGCATCCCAAAAAACCTGCGCATGCGCATCCCAAAAAATCTGCGCATGCGCATCCCACAAAACCTCGCACGTGTTTGTGCTAGACTAGCCTGCGGGATGCATCCTTTCGCACGTGTTTTTACTCGACTAGCCTGCGGGATGCATCCTCTCGCACGTGTTTTTGCTCGACTAGCCTGCGGGATGCATCCTCTCGCACGTGTTTGTGCTCGACTAGCCTGCGGGATGCATCCTCTCGCACGTGTTTTTACTCGCCTAGCCTGCGGATGCATCCTCTCGCACGTGTTTTTACTCGACTAGCCTGCGGGATGCATCGTCTCGCACGTGTTTTTACTCGACTAGCCTGCGGGATGCATCCTCTCGCACGTGTTTTTGATCGACTAGCCATGCGCATCCCAAAAAACCTGCGCATGCGCATCCCAAAAAATCTGCGCATGCGCATCCCACAAAACCTCACACGTGTTTGTGCTCGACTAGCCTGCGGGATGCATCCTTTCGCACGTGTTTTTACTCGACTAGCCTGCGGGATGCATCCTCTCGCACGTGTTTTTGCTCGACTAGCCTGCGGGATGCATCCTCTCGCACGTGTTTTTGCTCGACTAGCCTGCGGGATGCATCCTCTCGCACGTGTTTTTGCTCGACTAGCCATGCGCATCCCAAAAAACCTGCGCATGCGCATCCCAAAAAATCTGCGCATGCGCATCCCACAAAACCTCGCACGTGTTTGTGCTCGACTAGCCTGCGGGATGCATCCTTTCGCACGTGTTTTTACTCGACTAGCCTGCGGGATGCATCCTCTCGCACGTGTTTTTGCTCGACTAGCCTGCGGGATGCATCCTCTCGCACGTGTTTGTGCTCGACTAGCCTGCGGGATGCATCCTCTCGCACGTGTTTTTACTCGCCTAGCCTGCGGGATGCATCCTCTCGCACGTGTTTTTGCTCGACTAGCCTGCGGGATGCATCCTCTCGCACGTGTTTTTGCTCGACTAGCCTGCGGAATGCATCCTCTCGCACGTGTTTTTACTCGACTAGCCTGCGGGATGCATCCTCTCGCACGTGTTTTTACTCGACTACCCTGCGGGATGCATCCTCTCGCACGTGTTTTTGCTCGACTAGGCATGCGCATCCCAAAAAACCTGCGCATGCGCATCCCAAAAAACCTGCGCATGCGCATCCCACAAAACCTGCGCATGCGCATCCCACAAAACCTCGCACGTGTTTTTACTCGACTAGCCTGCGGGATGCATCCTCTCGCACGTGTTTTTACTCGACTAGCCTGCGGGATGCATCCTCTCGCACGTGTTTCTACTCGACTAGCCTGCGGGATGCATCCTCTCGCACGTGTTTTTGCTCGACTAGCCATGCGCATCCCAAAAAACCTGCGCATGCGCATCCCAAAAAATCTGCGCATGCGCATCCCACAAAACCTGCGCATGCGCATCCCACAAAACCTCGCACGTGTTTGTGCTCGACTAGCCTGCGGGATGCATCCTCTCGCACGTGTTTTTGCTCGACTAGCCTGCGGGATGCATCCTCTCGCACGTGTTTTTACTCGACTAGCCTGCGGGATGCATCCTCTCGCACGTGTTTTTACTCGACTACCCTGCGGTATGCATCCTCTCGCACGTGTTTTTGCTCGACTAGGCATGCGCATCCCAAAAAACCTGCGCATGCGCATCCCAAAAAACCTGCGCATGCGCATCCCACAAAACCTGCGCATGCGCATCCCACAAAACCTCGCACGTGTTTTTACTCGACTAGCCTGCGGGATGCATCCTCTCGCACGTGTTTTTACTCGACTAGCCTGCGGGATGCATCCTCTCGCACGTGTTTCTACTCGACTAGCCTGCGGGATGCATCCTCTCGCACGTGTTTTTGCTCGACTAGCCATGCGCATCCCAAAAAACCTGCGCATGCGCATCCCAAAAAATCTGCGCATGCGCATCCCACAAAACCTCGCACGTGTTTGTGCTCGACTAGCCTGCGGGATGCATCCTTTCGCACGTGTTTTTACTCGACTAGCCTGCGGGATGCATCCTCTCGCACGTGTTTTTGCTCGACTAGCCTGCGGGATGCATCCTCTCGCACGTGTTTGTGCTCGACTAGCCTGCGGGATGCATCCTCTCGCACGTGTTTTTACTCGCCTAGCCTGCGGATGCATCCTCTCGCACGTGTTTTTACTCGACTAGCCTGCGGGATGCATCGTCTCGCACGTGTTTTTACTCGACTAGCCTGCGGGATGCATCCTCTCGCACGTGTTTTTGATCGACTAGCCATGCGCATCCCAAAAAACCTGCGCATGCGCATCCCAAAAAATCTGCGCATGCGCATCCCACAAAACCTCACACGTGTTTGTGCTCGACTAGCCTGCGGGATGCATCCTTTCGCACGTGTTTTTACTCGACTAGCCTGCGGGATGCATCCTCTCGCACGTGTTTTTGCTCGACTAGCCTGCGGGATGCATCCTCTCGCACGTGTTTTTGCTCGACTAGCCTGCGGGATGCATCCTCTCGCACGTGTTTTTGCTCGACTAGCCATGCGCATCCCAAAAAACCTGCGCATGCGCATCCCAAAAAATCTGCGCATGCGCATCCCACAAAACCTCGCACGTGTTTGTGCTCGACTAGCCTGCGGGATGCATCCTTTCGCACGTGTTTTTACTCGACTAGCCTGCGGGATGCATCCTCTCGCACGTGTTTTTGCTCGACTAGCCTGCGGGATGCATCCTCTCGCACGTGTTTGTGCTCGACTAGCCTGCGGGATGCATCCTCTCGCACGTGTTTTTACTCGCCTAGCCTGCGGGATGCATCCTCTCGCACGTGTTTTTGCTCGACTAGCCTGCGGGATGCATCCTCTCGCACGTGTTTTTGCTCGACTAGCCTGCGGAATGCATCCTCTCGCACGTGTTTTTACTCGACTAGCCTGCGGGATGCATCCTCTCGCACGTGTTTTTACTCGACTACCCTGCGGGATGCATCCTCTCGCACGTGTTTTTGCTCGACTAGGCATGCGCATCCCAAAAAACCTGCGCATGCGCATCCCAAAAAACCTGCGCATGCGCATCCCACAAAACCTGCGCATGCGCATCCCACAAAACCTCGCACGTGTTTTTACTCGACTAGCCTGCGGGATGCATCCTCTCGCACGTGTTTTTACTCGACTAGCCTGCGGGATGCATCCTCTCGCACGTGTTTCTACTCGACTAGCCTGCGGGATGCATCCTCTCGCACGTGTTTTTGCTCGACTAGCCTGCGGGATGCTTCCTCTCGCACGTGTTTTTGCTCGACTAGCCATGCGCATCCCAAAAAACCTGCGCATGCGCATCCCAAAAAATCTGCGCATGCGCATCCCACAAAACCTGCGCATGCGCATCCCCAAACCTCGCACGTGTTTGTGCTCGACTAGCCTGCGGGATGCATCCTTTCGCACGTGTTTTTACTCGACTAGCCTGCGGGATGCATCCTATCGCACGTGTTTTTGCTCGACTAGCCTGCGGGATGCATCCTCTCGCACGTGTTTGTACTCGACTAGCCTGCGGGATGCATCCTCTCGCACGTGTTTTTACTCGACTAGCCTGCGTGATGCATCCTCTCGCACGTGTTTTTGCTCGACTAGCCTGCGGGATGCATCCTCTCGCACGTGTTTTTGCTCGACTAGCCTGCAGGATGCATCCTCTCGCACGTGTTTTTACTCGACTAGCCTGCGGGATGCATCCTCTCGCACGTGTTTTTACTCGACTAGCCTGCGGGATGCATCCTCTCGCACGTGTTTTTGCTCGACTAGCCATGCGCATCCCAAAAAACCTGCACATGCGCATCCCAAAAAACCTGCGCATGCGCATCCCACAAAACCTGCGCATGCGCATCCCACAAAACCTCGCACGTGTTTTTACTCGACTAGCCTGCGGGATGCATCCTCTCGCACGTGTTTTTGCTCGGCTAGCCTGCGGGATGCATCCTCTCGCACGTGTTTTTGCTCGACTAGCCATGCGCATCCCAAAAAACCTGCGCATGCGCATCCCAAAAAAACCTTCGCATGCGCATCCCACAAAACCTCGCACGTGTTTTTACTCGACTAGCCTGCGGGATGCATAGTCTCGCACGTGTTTTTACTCGACTAGCCTGCGGGATGCATCCTCTCACACGTGTTTTTACTCGACTAGCCTGCGGGATACATCGTCTCGCACGTGTTTTTACTCGACTAGCCTGCGGGATGCATCCTCTCGCACGTGTTTTTGCTCGACTAGCCATGCGCATCCCAAAAAACCTGGGCATGCGCATCCCAAAAAATCTGCGCATGCGCATCCCACAAAACCTGCGCATGCGCATCCCACAAAACCTCGCATGCGCATCCCACAAAACCTCGCACGTGTTTTTACTCGACTAGCCTGCGGGATGCATCCTCTCGCACGTGTTTTTACTCGACTAGCCTGCGGGATGCATCGTCTCGCACGTGTTTTTGATCGACTAGCCATGCGCATCCCAAAAAACCTGCGCATGCGCATCCCAAAAAATCTGCGCATGCGCATCCCACAAAACCTGCGCATGCGCATCCCACAAAACCTCGCACGTGTTTGTGCTCGACTAGCCTGCGGGATGCATCCTTTCGCACGTGTTTTTACTCGACTAGCCTGCGGGATGCATCCTCTCGCACGTGTTTTTGCTCGACTAGCCTGCGGGATGCATCCTCTCGCACGTGTTTTTGCTCGACTAGCCTGCGGGATGCATCCTCTCGCACGTGTTTTTGCTCGACTAGCCATGCGCATCCCAAAAAACCTGCGCATGCGCATCCCAAAAAATCTGCGCATGCGCATCCCACAAAACCTCGCACGTGTTTGTGCTCGACTAGCCTGCGGGATGCATCCTTTCGCACGTGTTTTTACTCGACTAGCCTGCGGGATGCATCCTCTCGCACGTGTTTTTGCTCGACTAGCCTGCGGGATGCATCCTCTCGCACGTGTTTGTGCTCGACTAGCCTGCGGGATGCATCCTCTCGCACGTGTTTTTACTCGCCTAGCCTGCGGGATGCATCCTCTCGCACGTGTTTTTACTCGACTAGCCTGCGGGATGCATCGTCTCGCACGTGTTTTTACTCGACTAGCCTGCGGGATGCATCCTCTCGCACGTGTTTTTGATCGACTAGCCATGCGCATCCCAAAAAACCTGCGCATGCGCATCCCAAAAAATCTGCGCATGCGCATCCCACAAAACCTCACACGTGTTTGTGCTCGACTAGCCTGCGGGATGCATCCTTTCGCACGTGTTTTTACTCGACTAGCCTGCGGGATGCATCCTCTCGCACGTGTTTTTGCTCGACTAGCCTGCGGGATGCATCCTCTCGCACGTGTTTTTGCTCGACTAGCCTGCGGGATGCATCCTCTCGCACGTGTTTTTGCTCGACTAGCCATGCGCATCCCAAAAAACCTGCGCATGCGCATCCCAAAAAATCTGCGCATGCGCATCCCACAAAACCTCGCACGTGTTTGTGCTCGACTAGCCTGCGGGATGCATCCTTTCGCACGTGTTTTTACTCGACTAGCCTGCGGGATGCATCCTCTCGCACGTGTTTTTGCTCGACTAGCCTGCGGGATGCATCCTCTCGCACGTGTTTGTGCTCGACTAGCCTGCGGGATGCATCCTCTCGCACGTGTTTTTACTCGCCTAGCCTGCGGGATGCATCCTCTCGCACGTGTTTTTGCTCGACTAGCCTGCGGGATGCATCCTCTCGCACGTGTTTTTGCTCGACTAGCCTGCGGAATGCATCCTCTCGCACGTGTTTTTACTCGACTAGCCTGCGGGATGCATCCTCTCGCACGTGTTTTTACTCGACTACCCTGCGGGATGCATCCTCTCGCACGTGTTTTTGCTCGACTAGGCATGCGCATCCCAAAAAACCTGCGCATGCGCATCCCAAAAAACCTGCGCATGCGCATCCCACAAAACCTGCGCATGCGCATCCCACAAAACCTGCGCATGCGCATCCCACAAAACCTCGCACGTGTTTTTACTCGACTAGCCTGCGGGATGCATCCTCTCGCACGTGTTTTTACTCGACTAGCCTGCGGGATGCATCCTCTCGCACGTGTTTTTACTCGACTAGCCTGCGGGATGCATCCTCTCGCACGTGTTTTTGCTCGACTAGCCTGCGGGATGCATCCTCTCGCACGTGTTTTTGCTCGACTAGGCATGCGCATCCCAAAAAACCTGCGCATGCGCATCCCAAAAAACCTGCGCATGCGCATCCCACAAAACCTCGCACGTGTTTTTACTCGACTAGCCTGCGGGATGCATCCTCTCGCACGTGTTTCTACTCGACTAGCCTGCGGGATGCATCCTCTCGCACGTGTTTTTACTCGACTAGCCTGCGGGATGCATCGTCTCGCACGTGTTTTTACTCGACTAGCCTGCGGGATGCATCCTCTCGCACGTGTTTTTTGCTCGACTAGCCATGCGCATCCCAAAAAACATGCGCATGCGCATCCCACAAAACCTGCGCATGCGCATCTCACAAAACCTCGCACGTGTTTGTGCTCGACTAGCCTGCGGGATGCATCCTTTCGCACGTGTTTTTACTCGACTAGCTTGCGGGATGCATCCTCTCGCACGTGTTTTTGCTCGACTAGCCTGCGGGATGCATCCTCTCGCACGTGTTTTTACTCGACTAGCCTGCGGGATGCATCCTCTCGCACGTGTTTTTGCTCGACTAGCCATGCGCATCCCAAAAAACCTGCGCATGCGCATCCCACAAAACCTGCGCATGCGCATCCCACAAAACCTGCGCATGCGCATCCCACAAAACCTCGCACGTGTTTGTGCTCGACTAGCCTGCGGGATGCATCCTTTCGCACGTGTTTTTACTCGACTAGCCTGCGGGATGCATCCTCTCGCACGTGTTTTTGCTCGACTAGCCTGCGGGATGCATCCTCTCGCACGTGTTTTTGCTCGACTAGCCTGCGGGATGCATCCTCTCGCACGTGTTTTTACTCGACTAGCCTGCGGGATGCATCCTCTCGCATGTGTTTTTACTCGACTACCCTGCGGGATGCATCCTCTCGCACGTGTTTTTGCTCGACTAGGCATGCGCATCCCAAAAAACCTGCGCATGCGCATCCCACAAAACCTGCGCATGCGCATCCCACAAAACCTCGCACGTGTTTTTACTCGACTAGCCTGCGGGATGCATCCTCTCGCACGTGTTTTTACTCGACTAGCCTGCGGGATGCATCCTCTCGCACGTGTTTTTACTCGACTACCCTGCGGGATGCATCCTCTCGCACGTGTTTTTGCTCGACTAGCCATGCGCATCCCAAAAAACCTGCGCATGCGCATCCCACAAAACCTGCGTATGCGCATCCCACAAAACCTCGCACGTGTTTTTACTCGACTAGCCTGCGGGATGCATCCTCTCGCACGTGTTTTTACTCGACTAGCCTGCGGGATGCATCCTCTCGCACGTGTTTGTGCTCGACTAGCCTGCGGGATGCATCCTCTCGCACGTGTTTTTACTCGACTAGCCTGCGGGATGCATCCTCTCGCACGTGTTTTTGCTCGACTAGCCTGCGGGATGCATCCTCTCGCACGTGTTTTTGCTCGACTAGCCTGCGGGATGCATCCTCTCGCACGTGTTTTTACTCGACTAGCCTGCGGGATGCATCCTCTCGCACGTGTTTTTGCTCGACTAGCCTGCGGGATGCATCCTCTCGCACGTGTTTTTGCTCGACTAGGCATGCGCATCCCAAAAAACCTGCGCATGCCCATCCCAAAAAACCTGCGCATGCGCATCCCACAAAACCTGCGCATGCGCATCCCACAAAACCTCGCACGTGTTTTTACTCGACTAGCCTGCGGGATGCATCCTCTCGCACGTGTTTTTACTCGACTAGCCTGCGGGATGCATCCTCTCGCACGTGTTTCTACTCTACTAGCCTGCGGGATGCATTCTCTCGCACGTGTTTTTACTCGACTAGCCTGCGGGATGCATCCTCTCGCACGTGTTTTTGCTCGACTAGCCTGCGGGATGCTTCCTCTCGCACGTGTTTTTGCTCGACTAGCCATGCGCATCCCAAAAAACCTGCGCATGCGCATCCCAAAAAATCTGCGCATGCGCATCCCACAAAACCTGCGCATGCGCATCCCACAAAACCTCGCACGTGTTTGCGCTCGACTAGCCTGCGGGATGCATCCTTTCGCACGTGTTTTTACTCGACTAGCCTGCGGGATGCATCCTATCGCACGTGTTTTTGCTCGACTAGCCTGCGGGATGCATCCTCTCGCACGTGTTTGTACTCGACTAGCCTGCGGGATGCATCCTCTCGCACGTGTTTTTACTCGACTAGCCTGCGGGATGCATCCTCTCGCACGTGTTTTTGCTCGACTAGCCTGCGGGATGCATCCTCTCGCACGTGTTTTTGCTCGACTAGCCTGCGGGATGCATCCTCTCGCACGTGTTTTTACTCGACTAGCCTGCGGGATGCATCCTCTCGCACGTGTTTTTACTCGACTAGCCTGCGGGATGCATCCTCTCGCACGTGTTTTTGCTCGACTAGCCATGCGCATCCCAAAAAACTTGCACATGCGCATCCCAAAAAACCTGCGCATGCGCATCCCACAAAACCTGCGCATTGCGCATCCCACAAAACCTCGCACGTGTTTTTACTCGACTAGCCTGCGGGATGCATCCTCTCGCACGTGTTTTTGCTCGGCTAGCCTGCGGGATGCATCCTCTCGCACGTGTTTTTGCTCGACTAGCCATGCGCATCCCAAAAAACCTGCGCATGCGCATCCCAAAAAAACCTTCGCATGCGCATCCCACAAAACCTCGCACGTGTTTTTACTCGACTAGCCTGCGGGATGCATAGTCTCGCACGTGTTTTTACTCGACTAGCCTGCGGGATGCATCCTCTCGCACGTGTTTTTACTCGACTAGCCTGCGGGATACATCGTCTCGCACGTGTTTTTACTCGACTAGCCTGCGGGATGCATCCTCTCGCACGTGTTTTTGCTCGACTAGCCATGCGCATCCCAAAAAACCTGGGCATGCGCATCCCAAAAAATCTGCGCATGCGCATCCCACAAAACCTGCGCATGCGCATCCCACAAAACCTCGCATGCGCATCCCACAAAACCTCGCACGTGTTTTTACTCGACTAGCCTGCGGGATGCATCCTCTCGCACGTGTTTTTACTCGACTAGCCTGCGGGATGCATCGTCTCGCACGTGTTTTTACTCGACTAGCCTGCGGGATGCATCCTCTCGCACGTGTTTTTGATCGACTAGCCATGCGCATCCCAAAAAACCTGCGCATGCGCATCCCAAAAAATCTGCGCATGCGCATCCCACAAAACCTGCGCATGCGCATCCCACAAAACCTCGCACGTGTTTGTGCTCGACTAGCCTGCGGGATGCATCCTTTCGCACGTGTTTTTACTCGACTAGCCTGCGGGATGCATCCTCTCGCACGTGTTTTTGCTCGACTAGCCTGCGGGATGCATCCTCTCGCACGTGTTTTTGCTCGACTAGCCTGCGGGATGCATCCTGTCGCACGTGTTTTTGCTCGACTAGCCATGCGCATCCCAAAAAACCTGCGCATGCGCATCCCAAAAAATCTGCGCATGCGCATCCCACAAAACCTGCGCATGCGCATCCCACAAAACCTCGCACGTGTTTGTGCTCGACTAGCCTGCGGGATGCATCCTTTCGCACGTGTTTTTACTCGACTAGCCTGCGGGATGCATCCTCTCGCACGTGTTTTTGCTCGACTAGCCTGCGGGATGCATCCTCTCGCACGTGTTTTTGCTCGACTAGCCTGCGGGATGCATCCTCTCGCACGTGTTTTTGCTCGACTAGCCTGCGGGATGCATCCTCTCGCACGTGTTTTTGCTCGACTAGCCTGCGGGATGCATCCTCTCGCACGTGTTTGTGCTCGACTAGCCTGCGGGATGCATCCTCTCGCACGTGTTTTTACTCGACTAGCCTGCGGGATGCATCCTCTCGCATGTGTTTTTGCTCGACTAGCCTGCGGGATGCATCCTTTCGCACGTGTTTTTACTCGACTAGCCTGCGGGATGCATCCTCTCGCACGTGTTTTTGCTCGACTAGCCATGCGCATCCCATAAAACCTGCGCATGCGCATCCCACAAAACCTGCGCATGCGCATCCCACAAAACCTCGCACGTGTTTTTACTCGACTAGCCTGCGGGATGCATCCTCTCGCACGTGTTTTTACTCGACTAGCCTGCGGGATGCATCCTCTCGCACGTGTTTTTACTCGACTAGCCTGCGGGATGCATCCTCTCGCACGTGTTTTTGCTCGACTAGCCTGCGGGATGCATCCTCTCGCACGTGTTTTTGCTCGACTAGGCATGCGCATCCCAAAAAACCTGCGCATGCGCATCCCACAAAACCTGCGCATGCGCATCCCACAAAACCTCGCACGTGTTTTTACTCGACTAGCCTGCGGGATGCATCCTCTCGCACGTGTTTTTACTCGACTAGCCTGCGGGATGCATCCTCTCGCACGTGTTTTTACTCGACTAGCCTGCGGGATGTATCGTCTCGCACGTGTTTTTACTCGACTAGCCTGCGGGATGCATCCTCTCGCACGTGTTTTTGATCGACTAGCCATGCGCATCCCAAAAAACCTGCGCATGCGCATCCCAAAAAAACCTTCGCATGCGCATCCCACAAAACCTCGCACGTGTTTTTACTCGACTAGCCTGCGGGATGCATCCTCTCGCACGTGTTTTTACTCGACTAGCCTGCGGGATGCATCCTCTCGCACGTGTTTTTGCTCGACTAGCCTGCGGGATACATCGTCTCGCACGTGTTTTTACTCGACTAGCCTGCGGGATGCATCCTCTCGCACGTGTTTTTGCTCGACTAGCCATGCGCATCCCAAAAAACCTGGGCATGCGCATCCCAAAAAATCTGCGCATGCGCATCCCACAAAACCTGCGCATGCGCATCCCACAAAACCTCGCATGCGCATCCCACAAAACCTCGCACGTGTTTTTACTCGACTAGCCTGCGGGATGCATCCTCTCGCACGTGTTTTTACTCGACTAGCCTGCGGGATGCATCGTCTCGCACGTGTTTTTACTCGACTAGCCTGCGGGATGCATCCTCTCGCACGTGTTTTTGATCGACTAGCCATGCGCATCCCAAAAAACCTGCGCATGCGCATCCCAAAAAATCTGCGCATGCGCATCCCACAAAACCTGCGCATGCGCATCCCACAAAACCTCGCACGTGTTTGTGCTCGACTAGCCTGCGGGATGCATCCTTTCGCACGTGTTTTTACTCGACTAGCCTGCGGGATGCATCCTCTCGCACGTGTTTTTGCTCGACTAGCCTGCGGGATGCATCCTCTCGCACGTGTTTTTGCTCGACTAGCCTGCGGGATGCATCCTGTCGCACGTGTTTTTGCTCGACTAGCCATGCGCATCCCAAAAAACCTGCGCATGCGCATCCCAAAAAATCTGCGCATGCGCATCCCACAAAACCTGCGCATGCGCATCCCACAAAACCTCGCACGTGTTTGTGCTCGACTAGCCTGCGGGATGCATCCTTTCGCACGTGTTTTTACTCGACTAGCCTGCGGGATGCATCCTCTCGCACGTGTTTTTGCTCGACTAGCCTGCGGGATGCATCCTCTCGCACGTGTTTTTGCTCGACTAGCCTGCGGGATGCATCCTCTCGCACGAGTTTTTGCTCGACTAGCCTGCGGGATGCATCCTCTCGCACGTGTTTTTGCTCGACTAGCCTGCGGGATGCATCCTCTCGCACGTGTTTGTGCTCGACTAGCCTGCGGGATGCATCCTCTCGCACGTGTTTTTACTCGACTAGCCTGCGGGATGCATCCTCTCGCATGTGTTTTTGCTCGACTAGCCTGCGGGATGCATCCTTTCGCACGTGTTTTTACTCGACTAGCCTGCGGGATGCATCCTCTCGCACGTGTTTTTGCTCGACTAGCCATGCGCATCCCATAAAACCTGCGCATGCGCATCCCACAAAACCTGCGCATGCGCATCCCACAAAACCTCGCACGTGTTTTTACTCGACTAGCCTGCGGGATGCATCCTCTCGCACGTGTTTTTACTCGACTAGCCTGCGGGATGCATCCTCTCGCACGTGTTTTTACTCGACTAGCCTGCGGGATGCATCCTCTCGCACGTGTTTTTGCTCGACTAGCCTGCGGGATGCATCCTCTCGCACGTGTTTTTGCTCGACTAGGCATGCGCATCCCAAAAAACCTGCGCATGCGCATCCCACAAAACCTGCGCATGCGCATCCCACAAAACCTCGCACGTGCTTTTACTCGACTAGCCTGCGGGATGCATCCTCTCGCACGTGTTTTTACTCGACTAGCCTGCGGGATGCATCCTCTCGCACGTGTTTTTACTCGACTAGCCTGCGGGATGCATCGTCTCGCACGTGTTTTTACTCGACTAGCCTGCGGGATGCATCCTCTCGCACGTGTTTTTACTCGACTAGCCTGCGGGATGCATCCTCTCGCACGTGTTTTTGATCGACTAGCCATGCGCATCCCAAAAAACCTGCGCATGCGCATCCCAAAAAATCTGCGCATGCGCATCCCACAAAACCTCGCACGTGTTTGTGCTCGACTAGCCTGCGGGATGCATCCTTTCGCACGTGTTTTTACTCGACTAGCCTGCGGGATGCATCCTCTCGCACGTGTTTTTGCTCGACTAGCCTGCGGGATGCATCCTCTCGCACGTGTTTTTGCTCGACTAGCCTGCGGGATGCATCCTCTCGCACGTGTTTTTGCTCGACTAGCCATGCGCATCCCAAAAAACCTGCGCATGCGCATCCCAAAAAATCTGCGCATGCGCATCCCACAAAACCTGCGCATGCGCATCCCACAAAACCTCGCACGTGTTTGTGCTCGACTAGCCTGCGGGATGCATCCTTTCGCACGTGTTTTTACTCGACTAGCCTGCGGGATGCATCCTCTCGCACGTGTTTTTACTCGACTAGCCTGCGGGATGCATCCTCTCGCACGTGTTTCTACTCGACTAGCCTGCGGGATGCATCCTCTCGCACGTGTTTTTGCTCGACTAGCCATGCGCATCCCAAAAAACCTGCGCATGCGCATCCCACAAAACCTCGCACGTGTTTGTGCTCGACTAGCCTGCGGGATGCATCCTCTCGCACGTGTTTTTGCTCGACTAGCCTGCGGGATGCATCCTCTCGCACGTGTTTTTACTCGACTAGCCTGCGGGATGCATCCTCTCGCACGTGTTTTTACTCGACTACCCTGCGGTATGCATCCTCTCGCACGTGTTTTTGCTCGACTAGGCATGCGCATCCCAAAAAACCTGCGCATGCGCATCCCAAAAAACCTGCGCATGCGCATCCCACAAAACCTGCGCATGCGCATCCCACAAAACCTCGCACGTGTTTTTACTCGACTAGCCTGCGGGATGCATCCTCTCGCACGTGTTTTTACTCGACTAGCCTGCGGGATGCATCCTCTCGCACGTGTTTCTACTCGACTAGCCTGCGGGATGCATCCTCTCGCACGTGTTTTTGCTCGACTAGCCATGCGCATCCCAAAAAACCTGCGCATGCGCATCCCACAAAACCTCGCACGTGTTTGTGCTCGACTAGCCTGCGGGATGCATCCTCTCGCACGTGTTTTTACTCGACTAGCCTGCGGGATGCATCCTCTCGCACGTGTTTCTACTCGACTAGCCTGCGGGATGCATCCTCTCGCACGTGTTTTTGCTCGACTAGCCATGCGCATCCCATAAAACCTGCGCATGCGCATCCCACAAAACCTGCGCATGCGCATCCCACAAAACCTCGCACGTGTTTTTACTCGACTAGCCTGCGGGATGCATCCACTCGCACGTGTTTTTACTCGACTAGCCTGCGGGATGCATCCTCTCGCACGTGTTTTTACTCGACTAGCCTGCGGGATGCATCCTCTCGCACGTGTTTTTGCTCGACTAGCCTGCGGGATGCATCCTCTCGCACGTGTTTTTGCTCGACTAGGCATGCGCATCCCAAAAAACCTGCGCATGCGCATCCCAAAAAACCTGCGCATGCGCATCCCAAAAAACCTGCGCATGCGCATCCCACAAAACCTCGCACGTGTTTTTACTCGACTAGCCTGCGGGATGCATCCTCTCGCACGTGTTTCTACTCGACTAGCCTGCGGGATGCATCCTCTCGCACGTGTTTTTACTCGACTAGCCTGCGGGATGCATCGTCTCGCACGTGTTTTTACTCGACTAGCCTGCGGGATGCATCCTCTCGCACGTGTTTTTGCTCGACTAGCCATGCGCATCCCAAAAAACCTGCGCATGCGCATCCCACAAAACCTGCGCATGCGCATCCCACAAAACCTCGCACGTGTTTGTGCTCGACTAGCCTGCGGGATGCATCCTTTCGCACGTGTTTTTACTCGACTAGCCTGCGGGATGCATCCTCTCGCACGTGTTTTTGCTCGACTAGCCTGCGGGATGCATCCTCTCGCACGTGTTTTTACTCGACTAGCCTGCGGGATGCATCCTCTCGCACGTGTTTTTGCTCGACTAGCCATGCGCATCCCAAAAAACCTGCGCATGCGCATCCCACAAAACCTGCGCATGCGCATCCCACAAAACCTCGCACGTGTTTGTGCTCGACTAGCCTGCGGGATGCATCCTTTCGCACGTGTTTTTACTCGACTAGCCTGCGGGATGCATCCTCTCGCACGTGTTTTTGCTCGACTAGCCTGCGGGATGCATCCTCTCGCACGTGTTTTTGCTCGACTAGCCTGCGGGATGCATCCTCTCGCACGTGTTTTTGCTCGACTAGGCATGCGCATCCCAAAAAACCTGCGCATGCGCATCCCACAAAACCTCGCACGTGTTTTTACTCGACTAGCCTGCGGGATGCATTCTCTCGCACGTGTTTTTACTCGACTAGCCTGCGGGATGCATCCTCTCGCACGTGTTTTTACTCGACTAGCCTGCGGGATGCATCCTCTCGCACGTGTTTCTACTCGACTAGCCTGCGGGATGCATCCTCTCACACGTGTTTTTGCTCGACTAGCCATGCGCATCCCAAAAAACCTGCGCATGCGCATCCCAAAAAATCTGCGCATGCGCATCCCACAAAACCTGCGCATGCGCATCCCACAAAACCTCGCACGTGTTTGTGCTCGACTAGCCTGCGGGATGCATCCTTTCGCACGTGTTTTTACTCGACTAGCCTGCGGGATGCATCCTCTCGCACGTGTTTTTGCTCGACTAGCCATGCGCATCCCATAAAACCTGCGCATGCGCATCCCACAAAACCTGCGCATGCGCATCCCACAAAACCTCGCACGTGTTTTTACTCGACTAGCCTGCGGGATGCATCCTCTCGCACGTGTTTTTACTCGACTAGCCTGCGGGATGCATCCTCTCGCACGTGTTTTTACTCGACTAGCCTGCGGGATGCATCCTCTCGCACGTGTTTTTGCTCGACTAGCCTGCGGGATGCATCCTCTCGCACGTGTTTTTGCTCGACTAGCCATGCGCATCCCAAAAAACCTGCGCATGCGCATCCCAAAAAATCTGCGCATGCGCATCCCACAAAACCTGCGCATGCGCATCCCACAAAACCTCGCATGCGCATCCCACAAAACCTCGCACGTGTTTTTACTCGACTAGCCTGCGGGATGCATCCTCTCGCACGTGTTTTTACTCGACTAGCCTGCGGGATACATCGTCTCGCACGTGTTTTTACTCGACTAGCCTGCGGGATGCATCCTCTCGCACGTGTTTTTGATCGACTAGCCATGCGCATCCCAAAAAATCTGCGCATGCGCATCCCACAAAACCTGCGCATGCGCATCCCACAAAACCTCGCACGTGTTTGTGCTCGACTAGCCTGCGGGATGCATCCTTTCGCACGTGTTTTTACTCGACTAGCCTGCGGGATGCATCCTCTCGCACGTGTTTTTGCTCGACTAGCCTGCGGGATGCATCCTCTCGCACGTGTTTTTGCTCGACTAGCCTGCGGGATGCATCCTGTCGCACGTGTTTTTGCTCGACTAGCCATGCGCATCCCAAAAAACCTGCGCATGCGCATCCCAAAAAATCTGCGCATGCGCATCCCACAAAACCTGCGCATGCGCATCCCACAAAACCTCGCACGTGTTTGTGCTCGACTAGCCTGCGGGATGCATCCTTTCGCACGTGTTTTTACTCGACTAGCCTGCGGGATGCATCCTCTCGCACGTGTTTTTGCTCGACTAGCCATGCGCATCCCATAAAACCTGCGCATGCGCATCCCACAAAACCTGCGCATGCGCATCCCACAAAACCTCGCACGTGTTTTTACTCGACTAGCCTGCGGGATGCATCCTCTCGCACGTGTTTTTACTCGACTAGCCTGCGGGATGCATCCTCTCGCACGTGTTTTTGCTCGACTAGCCTGCGGGATGCATCCTCTCGCACGTGTTTTTGCTCGACTAGCCATGCGCATCCCAAAAAACCTGCGCATGCGCATCCCAAAAAATCTGCGCATGCGCATCCCACAAAACCTGCGCATGCGCATCCCACAAAACCTCGCATGCGCATCCCACAAAACCTCGCACGTGTTTTTACTCGACTAGCCTGCGGGATGCATCCTCTCGCACGTGTTTTTACTCGACTAGCCTGCGGGATACATCGTCTCGCACGTGTTTTTACTCGACTAGCCTGCGGGATGCATCCTCTCGCACGTGTTTTTGATCGACTAGCCATGCGCATCCCAAAAAACCTGCGCATGCGCATCCCAAAAAATCTGCGTATGCGCATCCCACAAAACCTGCGCATGCGCATCCCACAAAACCTCGCACGTGTTTGTGCTCGACTAGCCTGCGGGATGCATCCTTTCGCACGTGTTTTTACTCGACTAGCCTGCGGGATGCATCCTCTCGCACGTGTTTTTGCTCGACTAGCCTGCGGGATGCATCCTCTCGCACGTGTTTTTGCTCGACTAGCCTGCGGGATGCATCCTGTCGCACGTGTTTTTGCTCGACTAGCCATGCGCATCCCAAAAAACCTGCGCATGCGCATCCCAAAAAATCTGCGCATGCGCATCCCACAAAACCTGCGCATGCGCATCCCACAAAACCTCGCACGTGTTTGTGCTCGACTAGCCTGCGGGATGCATCCTTTCGCACGTGTTTTTACTCGACTAGCCTGCGGGATGCATCCTCTCGCACGTGTTTTTGCTCGACTAGCCTGCGGGATGCATCCTCTCGCACGTGTTTTTGCTCGACTAGCCTGCGGGATGCATCCTCTCGCACGTGTTTTTGCTCGACTAGGCATGCGCATCCCAAAAAACCTGCGCATGCGCATCCCAAAAAACCTGCGCATGCGCATCCCACAAAACCTGCGCATGCGCATCCCACAAAACCTCGCACGTGTTTTTACTCGACTAGCCTGCGGGATGCATTCTCTCGCACGTGTTTTTACTCGACTAGCCTGCGGGATGCATCCTCTCGCACGTGTTTTTACTCGACTAGCCTGCGGGATGCATCCTCTCGCACGTGTTTCTACTCGACTAGCCTGCGGGATGCATCCTCTCGCACGTGTTTTTGCTCGACTAGCCATGCGCATCCCAAAAAACCTGCGCATGCGCATCCCAAAAAATCTGCGCATGCGCATCCCACAAAACCTGCGCATGCGCATCCCACAAAACCTCGCACGTGTTTGTGCTCGACTAGCCTGCGGGATGCATCCTTTCGCACGTGTTTTTACTCGACTGGCCTGCGGGATGCATCCTCTCGCACGTGTTTTTGCTCGACTAGCCATGCGCATCCCATAAAACCTGCGCATGCGCATCCCACAAAACCTGCGCATGCGCATCCCACAAAACCTCGCACGTGTTTTTACTCGACTAGCCTGCGGGATGCATCCTCTCGCACGTGTTTTTACTCGACTAGCCTGCGGGATGCATCCTCTCGCACGTGTTTTTACTCGACTAGCCTGCGGGATGCATCCTCTCGCACGTGTTTTTGCTCGACTAGCCTGCGGGATGCATCCTCTCGCACGTGTTTTTGCTCGACTAGCCATGCGCATCCCAAAAAACCTGCGCATGCGCATCCCAAAAAATCTGCGCATGCGCATCCCACAAAACCTGCGCATGCGCATCCCACTGTTGAGATTAAATAAATTGAGAGGACTTCTTTATCACAATACTTTATTATATATTAAAGATATAATAACGTCTACTAATTACATCACGTGTCTTAACGGCGACGGTTCAAACCAGAAAGTGAAACAGAACAAAGGATGCGCAATAGAGTCGCACAATTTCGGAGTCTCGCGCATTCACGCAGCAAGCATATCCACACCGTAAGGAGGGGGCTCCTACGTATTCCCTTCTGCTTCATACAATATACATGTATCATATTACATTATATCTCAATACGCCTCCTTACATTTATATTGTATATGTAACTACACTCCTTCGTTTCATATTACATTCAATTGCCTTCTGAAATTTTCAAACTTCTCCTTACATAATGCCTTAGTACAGATATCCGCAACATTTTTACTTGAGTCGATTTTACAAACATCTATCAGTTTCTCTTTTACATTTTCATGTACAAAATGGTAATGTATCTCTATATGTTTCGAGTTTTTCGTAAAGTTACCGTTATTCGCAATATTGATCGCTCCTAAGTTATCTTCGTAAATTTTTATTGGTTTATTTATATTTATGTCGTATATCTTTACTAACTCTCTAATATACTTTATCTCACTTACTACCTCGGATAGTGCTACGTATTCTGCATATGTCGAAGCTTTGGTTACACATTTTTGTTTTCTTGACTTCCAATCAACTACATTTCCATACAGCTTTATTATATATCCGGACGTGGATTTTCGATCCACATTATCGCCGGCCCAATCGGCGTCTACATAACAGTCTATACTATCACATTTTTCATTTCTTTTATAATGTAAATTTAAATCTTTTGTTAAAAGCAAATACTTTAAGATTCTCAGTGCGTATTTCCAGTGAGTTTCACTGTAACTATTTTGGTATCTACTAAGATAATTCACGCTGTAACTTATATCTGGTCTTGTACTTGAGCTGATATATAACAGGGCACCTATTAGGTTTCTGTATTGAATATTCGATTCACAGATTTCAGCCTTCATAAGTTTTAAACTAGTCTCCATTGGAGTACTATATAATCTACTGTCCTGTATTCTGTATTTGTCGGCTAATGACTCTATATATTTTGTTTGGCTTAAGGTGAGTTCATTATCTAGATAGTTGTACTTTATATTTATTCCGAGATATTCTTTAATTTCCCCTAACTCTTTCATTTTAAATTTGGCTGACAAGAGTTTCTTAATACCTTGTATATTTTCGTTACATTTACTACAAATTAATAAATCATCTACGTAAACTAATACATAAATTTCATCGTTTACTTTTCCTTTTTTATACAAACAGAGATCTACCTTACTTCTTTCAAACCCTAATTTTGTAACATACTCATCAAAACATTCATACCAGTCTCTAGGACTCTCTCTCAAACCATACAATGCTTTAGACAATTTATACACTCTGTTCGTTCCATCCTCATAGCCCTTTGGTTGATTGACATATACCTCCGAGTTAATTTTGCCATTTAAAAAGGCAGATTCTACGTCCATTTGTTCAATTTTTAAGCCATTTTGACAACAATAAGAAAGTAAGATTCTTAACGTTTGATTCTTTGCGACTGGAGCGTATGTGTCATCAATTACATCAGTTTGTTGAAAGCCCCTGACTACTAGCCTAGCTTTGTACCTGTCGTCTGATTTTTTTGTATAAACCCATTTTACGTCTAAAACTTGTTTACCTTTTATTTTATTAACTAATTTCCAGGTTTTATTTTTATTTATGCAACTTATTTCTTGATTCATTGCTTTTTCCCAATTCTTACCATCAATACTGTTTAACGCCTCCTCAAATGTACAAGGCGTATCAATTTTACTGTAATTTACATATATGTTATGACTTTCATCTTCGGGGTATCTTACTGGACTTTTTCTTTCTCGTGTCGATCTTCTAGGAGCTTGCAACCCAAATTTCTCTGTCCCGTTTTCCTGTATTTTACAATTTTCTTCGTCGGTTTCCTCTGAACTTTCAAAAACACTATCATTTGAATTTTCATCCGTGTTAGCATTGCTTTCATTCACATAATCTTTTTCATAATCAATACCAATACATTTTATATCTTTTTCTATGATATCTACGTGTCTTGCAACTATTATCTTACTGTTCATGAGTACTCTATATCCTACATCACTATAACCTAGCAGAATACCCATACTTGCCTTTTTTTCCCATTTCGATACTCTCTTCTGTTCTGGTTGTCTTACAAAAACTTTACTACCATACAATCGTAGATGTTCAACATTTGGTTTCTTTTTAAAAAATATTTCGTACGGTGTTTTCCTCTCTACTGTATTAGCTAACGTACGATTTTTTAAATAAGTCGCTGCGCATATAATTTCGGGCCAATATCTTTTATGCACTTGTGCCTCTTCTAGCAAACAACGCGCCATATTCATTATCGTTCTATTGAACCGTTCTGCTGTACCGTTTAGCTCATGTACGTACGCGGGGCAATTATTTATCACAATACCTTTTCCTTTAGCAAAGTTATAAAAGCGATTATTCAAATACTCTTTCCCGTTGTCACATCTTATTATCTTTACTTTTTTTCCCGTTAAATTCTCACTTTCATTGATGTATTTAACCAAACAATCAAAAACTTCGTCTTTCGTTTTAATACAGTAAACTTTAGCTATTTTGCTGTAATCATCGATAAGGGAAACAAAGTACCTTTCTCCGTTAAAACCAGTGGTTTTAAAGCTACCGCACACATCAGTGTGTACAATCTCTAAAATATCAGTTGCTCGAGTTCTATTGTTTTTAAACGGTAGGTTGTGCATTTTGTTCTCTATGCAAGTTTTACATTTCATAAATTCAGACTCAAGTTCGTGTGGAATACCTTCTAGCAACTGTTGTGAACATAACGTATTTAAATAGCTAAAGTTTACATGACCTAAGATTCTATGCCACTTTTCCTTTTGGCTCATTTTACCATTTCGCTCAGCACTATTTACAAAAGTCTCATTATTTTTCAATTTGCTTTTCATCTTAAATACTTGATTTTCTTTGAAAGCTACTGCAATTACTCTATCGTTTTCATCAATAATCTTTGTAATATTTCTTTTAGAAACAATGGTATTGTTATCTGTTAATTTACCATAACTTATCAAATTTGCATTCATCTCTTTGGCATAGAATACGTTACTTATATTTACTTCATTCTTTTTACCAAACGCGTCGAAGTAACTTACAACATTTCCAATTTTTGTTGCCTTTATCGACCGATTATCGCCTAAATAAATGTTAACAGGTTCTTTAAGTACAATTGACTTTTCAAAATAATTCTCATTGTTTACAATATGATCACTACAACCGCTATCTAGTAACCATTCTATCTCATGATTTCCTAACCTGTTTATCTCACTGCTGTCGCTGCTGTATGCCGCATGCGCAGTTGCCACCCATGCGCTCGGTCCTGGTCCACTCTGCTCGCCTATGCCTGATCCTTGATGCCCACGGAAGTTACTGCGCCCTCTGTAGTAGATGCCTCTTCCGCCTCGTCCACGTCCTCGACCACGTGTTGAATTTCGCCATGTTACCAGGTTGCCGCTATTCCGTCCTGCTTGGCCACCATCTTGGCAATCACGTGCGAGATGCCCAATTTTTCCGCATTTGTAACAGCTTCCCCTTTGATTCCTCTTAGCAGTAAAGACATTGGATCTTCTTTCATCATGGTCATCATTATTTTTCATTTCAGCGATTTGGATTTTATTTTTTACGTAGGCTGCTGTTTGATCTTCCTTTCTTAATGTGTCTATTAAATCCCCGATGTAGCTATACTGACTCGGCAGAGTGTTCAGCATGTAGTTCAATTTTTCTGTCTCACTGATTTTCGCTCCAGCGCCTTTTAAATCATTTACGGCTTTTTCAAATTCACTAAAGAACGTCGCCGAATCCGTGTATTTTTCTAGTCTCATCTTTTCTAATTTGTTTCGACAAACAATTTGCAGCGCTGTGGACTCCTTTAAATATATTTCGTCCAATTTCTTTATTATTTTATAAGCTGAATTTTCCTCACAAACAAATTCCAATTGCTTATTGGATATGGCACTATAAATAAAATTTATTGCCTTTAAATCTTGCTCATCCCAGTCTTCTTTATCCGCTGCGAGTTTTTCTCTTTTTATAACTACTTCACATTTTTTTAACTTTAACAGCATTGTGATTCTTTTCTTCCACATACTGTAATCCTCTCCATCAAACACCGGTATTTTAGTTTCCACTTTCTCCATATTTTCTTCTTTATTCTCGAACGTTCCTTCGTGTTCGGCTTTTGGTTTTACTTCCGGCGTTTCCACTTTTTCCATGAATGTTCTCTTATTCACTTAGAACACTTTTTCACTCTCTATGTTCTCCCTAACTTCACAACCATGCTCTGCTACCATGTTGAGATTAAATAAATTGAGAGGACTTCTTTATCACAATACTTTATTATATATTAAAGATATAATAACGTCTACTAATTACATCACGTGTCTTAACGGCGACGGTTCAAACCAGAAAGTGAAACAGAACAAAGGATGCGCAATAGAGTCGCACAATTTCGGAGTCTCGCGCATTCACGCAGCAAGCATATCCACACCGTAAGGAGGGGGCTCCTACGTATTCCCTTCTGCTTCATACAATATACATGTATCATATTACATTATATCTCAATACCCACAAAACCTCGCATGCGCATCCCACAAAACCTCGCACGTGTTTTTACTCGACTAGCCTGCGGGATGCATCCTCTCGCACGTGTTTTTACTCGACTAGCCTGCGGGATACATCGTCTCGCACGTGTTTTTACTCGACTAGCCTGCGGGATGCATCCTCTCGCACGTGTTTTTGATCGACTAGCCATGCGCATCCCAAAAAACCTGCGCATGCGCATCCCAAAAAATCTGCGCATGCGCATCCCACAAAACCTGCGCATGCGCATCCCACAAAACCTCGCACGTGTTTGTGCTCGACTAGCCTGCGGGATGCATCCTTTCGCACGTGTTTTTACTCGACTAGCCTGCGGGATGCATCCTCTCGCACGTGTTTTTGCTCGACTAGCCTGCGGGATGCATTCTCTCGCACGTGTTTTTGCTCGACTAGCCTGCGGGATGCATCCTGTCGCACGTGTTTTTGCTCGACTAGCCATGCGCATCCCAAAAAACCTGCGCATGCGCATCCCAAAAAATCTGCGCATGCGCATCCCACAAAACCTGCGCATGCGCATCCCACAAAACCTCGCACGTGTTTGTGCTCGACTAGCCTGCGGGATGCATCCTTTCGCACGTGTTTTTACTCGACTAGCCTGCGGGATGCATCCTCTCGCACGTGTTTTTGCTCGACTAGCCTGCGGGATGCATCCTCTCGCACGTGTTTTTGCTCGACTAGCCTGCGGGATGCATCCTCTCGCACGTGTTTTTGCTCGACTAGGCATGCGCATCCCAAAAAACCTGCGCATGCGCATCCCAAAAAACCTGCGCATGCGCATCCCACAAAACCTGCGCATGCGCATCCCACAAAACCTCGCACGTGTTTTTACTCGACTAGCCTGCGGGATGCATTCTCTCGCACGTGTTTTTACTCGACTAGCCTGCGGGATGCATCCTCTCGCACGTGTTTCTACTCGACTAGCCTGCGGGATGCATCCTCTCGCACGTGTTTTTACTCGACTAGCCTGCGGGATGCATCCTCTCGCACGTGTTTTTGCTCGACTAGCCTGCGGGATGCATCCTCTCGCACGTGTTTTTGCTCGACTAGCCATGCGCATCCCAAAAAACCTGCGCATGCGCATCCCAAAAAATCTGCGCATGCGCATCCCACAAAACCTGCGCATGCGCATCCCACAAAACCTCGCACGTGTTTGTGCTCGACTAGCCTGCGGGATGCATCCTTTCGCACGTGTTTTTACTCGACTAGCCTGCGGGATGCATCCTCTCGCACGTGTTTTTGCTCGACTAGCCTGCGGGATGCATCCTCTCGCACGTGTTTGTACTCGACTAGCCTGCGGGATGCATCCTCTCGCACGTGTTTTTACTCGACTAGCCTGCGGGATGCATCCTCTCGCACGTGTTTTTGCTCGACTAGCCTGCGGGATGCATCCTCTCGCACGTGTTTTTGCTCGACTAGCCTGCGGGATGCATCCTCTCGCACGTGTTTTTACTCGACTAGCCTGCGGGATGCATCCTCTCGCACGTGTTTTTACTCGACTAGCCTGCGGGATGCATCCTCTCGCACGTGTTTTTGCTCGACTAGCCATGCGCATCCCAAAAAACCTGCACATGCGCATCCCAAAAAACCTGCGCATGCGCATCCCACAAAACCTGCGCATGCGCATCCCACAAAACCTCGCACGTGTTTTTACTCGACTAGCCTGCGGGATGCATCCTCTCGCACGTGTTTTTGCTCGGCTAGCCTGCGGGATGCATCCTCTCGCACGTGTTTTTGCTCGACTAGCCATGCGCATCCCAAAAAACCTGCGCATGCGCATCCCAAAAAAACCTTCGCATGCGCATCCCACAAAACCTCGCACGTGTTTTTACTCGACTAGCCTGCGGGATGCATAGTCTCGCACGTGTTTTTACTCGACTAGCCTGCGGGATGCATCCTCTCGCACGTGTTTTTACTCGACTAGCCTGCGGGATACATCGTCTCGCACGTGTTTTTACTCGACTAGCCTGCGGGATGCATCCTCTCGCACGTGTTTTTGCTCGACTAGCCATGCGCATCCCAAAAAACCTGCGCATGCGCATCCCAAAAAATCTGCGCATGCGCATCCCACAAAACCTGCGCATGCGCATCCCACAAAACCTCGCATGCGCATCCCACAAAACCTCGCACGTGTTTTTACTCGACTAGCCTGCGGGATGCATCCTCTCGCACGTGTTTTTACTCGACTAGCCTGCGGGATGCATCGTCTCGCACGTGTTTTTACTCGACTAGCCTGCGGGATGCATCCTCTCGCACGTGTTTTTGATCGACTAGCCATGCGCATCCCAAAAAACCTGCGCATGCGCATCCCAAAAAATCTGCGCATGCGCATCCCACAAAACCTGCGCATGCGCATCCCACAAAACCTCGCACGTGTTTGTGCTCGACTAGCCTGCGGGATGCATCCTTTCGCACGTGTTTTTACTCGACTAGCCTGCGGGATGCATCCTCTCGCACGTGTTTTTGCTCGACTAGCCTGCGGGATGCATCCTCTCGCACGTGTTTTTGCTCGACTAGCCTGCGGGATGCATCCTGTCGCACGTGTTTTTGCTCGACTAGCCATGCGCATCCCAAAAAACCTGCGCATGCGCATCCCAAAAAATCTGCGCATGCGCATCCCACAAAACCTGCGCATGCGCATCCCACAAAACCTCGCACGTGTTTGTGCTCGACTAGCCTGCGGGATGCATCCTTTCGCACGTGTTTTTACTCGACTAGCCTGCGGGATGCATCCTCTCGCACGTGTTTTTGCTCGACTAGCCTGCGGGATGCATCCTCTCGCAGGTGTTTTTGCTCGACTAGCCTGCGGGATGCATCCTCTCGCACGAGTTTTTGCTCGACTAGCCTGCGGGATGCATCCTCTCGCACGTGTTTTTGCTCGACTAGCCATGCGCATCCCAAAAAACCTGCGCATGCGCATCCCAAAAAACCTCGCACGTGTTTGTGCTCGACTAGCCTGCGGGATGCATCCTCTCGCACGTGTTTTTACTCGACTAGCCTGCGGGATGCATCCTCTCGCACGTGTTTCTACTCGACTAGCCTGCGGGATGCATCCTCTCGCACGTGTTTTTGCTCGACTAGCCTGCGGGATGCATCCTCTCGCACGTGTTTTTGCTCGACTAGCCTGCGGGATGCATCCTCTCGCACGTGTTTCTACTCGACTAGCCTGCGGGATGCATCCTCTCGCACGTGTTTTTGCTCGACTAGCCATGCGCATCCCAAAAAACCTGCGCATGCGCATCCCACAAAACCTCGCACGTGTTTGTGCTCGACTAGCCTGCGGGATGCATCCTCTCGCACGTGTTTTTACTCGACTAGCCTGCGGGATGCATCCTCTCGCACGTGTTTCTACTCGACTAGCCTGCGGGATGCATCCTCTCGCACGTGTTTTTGCTCGACTAGCCATGCGCATCCCATAAAACCTGCGCATGCGCATCCCACAAAACCTGCGCATGCGCATCCCACAAAACCTCGCACGTGTTTTTACTCGACTAGCCTGCGGGATGCATCCTCTCGCACGTGTTTTTACTCGACTAGCCTGCGGGATGCATCCTCTCGCACGTGTTTTTACTCGACTAGCCTGCGGGATGCATCCTCTCGCACGTGTTTGTGCTCGACTAGCCTGCGGGATGCATCCTCTCGCACGTGTTTTTACTCGACTAGCCTGCGGGATGCATCCTCTCGCACGTGTTTTTACTCGACTAGCCTGCGGGATGCATCCTCTCGCACGTGTTTTTGCTCGACTAGCCATGCGCATCCCATAAAAACTGCGCATGCGCATCCCACAAAACCTGCGCATGCGCATCCCACAAAACCTCGCACGTGTTTTTACTCGACTAGCCTGCGGGATGCATCCTCTCGCACGTGTTTTTACTCGACTAGCCTGCGGGATGCATCCTCTCGCACGTGTTTCTACTCGACTAGCCTGCGGGATGCATCCTCTCGCACGTGTTTTTACTCGACTAGCCTGCGGGATGCATCGTCTCGCACGTGTTTTTACTCGACTAGCCTGCGGGATGCATCCTCTCGCACGTGTTTTTGCTCGACTAGCCATGCGCATCCCAAAAAACCTGCGCATGCGCATCCCACAAAACCTGCGCATGCGCATCCCACAAAACCTCGCACGTGTTTTTGCTCGACTAGCCTGCGGGATACATCGTCTCGCACGTGTTTTTACTCGACTAGCCTGCGGGATGCATCCTCTCGCACGTGTTTTTGATCGACTAGCCATGCGCATCCCAAAAAACCTGCGCATGCGCATCCCAAAAAATCTGCGCATGCGCATCCCACAAAACCTGCGCATGCGCATCCCACAAAACCTCGCACGTGTTTGTGCTCGACTAGCCTGCGGGATGCATCCTTTCGCACGTGTTTGTGCTCGACTAGCCTGCGGGATGCATCCTTTCGCACGTGTTTTTACTCGACTAGCCTGCGGGATGCATCCTCTCGCACGTGTTTTTGCTCGACTAGCCTGCGGGATGCATCCTCTCGCACGTGTTTTTGCTCGACTAGCCTGCGGGATGCATCCTCTCGCACGTGTTTTTGCTCGACTAGGCATGCGCATCCCAAAAAACCTGCGCATGCGCATCCCAAAAAACCTGCGCATGCGCATCCCACAAAACCTGCGCATGCGCATCCCACAAAACCTCGCACGTGTTTTTACTCGACTAGCCTGCGGGATGCATTCTCTCGCACGTGTTTTTACTCGACTAGCCTGCGGGATGCATCCTCTCGCACGTGTTTCTACTCGACTAGCCTGCGGGATGCATCCTCTCGCACGTGTTTTTACTCGACTAGCCTGCGGGATGCATCCTCTCGCACGTGTTTTTGCTCGACTAGCCTGCGGGATGCATCCTCTCGCACGTGTTTTTGCTCGACTAGCCATGCGCATCCCAAAAAACCTGCGCATGCGCATCCCAAAAAATCTGCGCATGCGCATCCCACAAAACCTGCGCATGCGCATCCCACAAAACCTCGCACGTGTTTTTGCTCGACTAGCCTGCGGGATGCATCCTCTCGCACGTGTTTGTACTCGACTAGCCTGCGGGATGCATCCTCTCGCACGTGTTTTTACTCGACTAGCCTGCGGGATGCATCCTCTCGCACGTGTTTTTGCTCGACTAGCCTGCGGGATGCATCCTCTCGCACGTGTTTTTGCTCGACTAGCCTGCGGGATGCATCCTCTCGCACGTGTTTTTACTCGACTAGCCTGCGGGATGCATCCTCTCGCACGTGTTTTTACTCGACTAGCCTGCGGGATGCATCCTCTCGCACGTGTTTTTGCTCGACTAGCCATGCGCATCCCAAAAAACCTGCACATGCGCATCCCAAAAAACCTGCGCATGCGCATCCCACAAAACCTGCGCATGCGCAT
This sequence comes from Lasioglossum baleicum, assembly GCF_051020765.1. Lineage (NCBI taxonomy): Eukaryota > Metazoa > Arthropoda > Insecta > Hymenoptera > Halictidae > Lasioglossum > Lasioglossum baleicum. The sequence goes on along the minus strand of NW_027469141.1, from coordinate 91,579 downwards.
CCCACAAAACCTCGCACGTGTTTTTACTCGACTAGCCTGCGGGATGCATCCTCTCGCACGTGTTTTTGCTCGGCTAGCCTGCGGGATGCATCCTCTCGCACGTGTTTTTGCTCGACTAGCCATGCGCATCCCAAAAAACCTGCGCATGCGCATCCCAAAAAAACCTTCGCATGCGCATCCCACAAAACCTCGCACGTGTTTTTACTCGACTAGCCTGCGGGATGCATAGTCTCGCACGTGTTTTTACTCGACTAGCCTGCGGGATGCATCCTCTCGCACGTGTTTTTACTCGACTAGCCTGCGGGATACATCGTCTCGCACGTGTTTTTACTCGACTAGCCTGCGGGATGCATCCTCTCGCACGTGTTTTTGCTCGACTAGCCATGCGCATCCCAAAAAACCTGCGCATGCGCATCCCAAAAAATCTGCGCATGCGCATCCCACAAAACCTGCGCATGCGCATCCCACAAAACCTCGCATGCGCATCCCACAAAACCTCGCACGTGTTTTTACTCGACTAGCCTGCGGGATGCATCCTCTCGCACGTGTTTTTACTCGACTAGCCTGCGGGATGCATCGTCTCGCACGTGTTTTTACTCGACTAGCCTGCGGGATGCATCCTCTCGCACGTGTTTTTGATCGACTAGCCATGCGCATCCCAAAAAACCTGCGCATGCGCATCCCAAAAAATCTGCGCATGCGCATCCCACAAAACCTGCGCATGCGCATCCCACAAAACCTCGCACGTGTTTGTGCTCGACTAGCCTGCGGGATGCATCCTTTCGCACGTGTTTTTACTCGACTAGCCTGCGGGATGCATCCTCTCGCACGTGTTTTTGCTCGACTAGCCTGCGGGATGCATCCTCTCGCACGTGTTTTTGCTCGACTAGCCTGCGGGATGCATCCTGTCGCACGTGTTTTTGCTCGACTAGCCATGCGCATCCCAAAAAACCTGCGCATGCGCATCCCAAAAAATCTGCGCATGCGCATCCCACAAAACCTGCGCATGCGCATCCCACAAAACCTCGCACGTGTTTGTGCTCGACTAGCCTGCGGGATGCATCCTTTCGCACGTGTTTTTACTCGACTAGCCTGCGGGATGCATCCTCTCGCACGTGTTTTTGCTCGACTAGCCTGCGGGATGCATCCTCTCGCACGTGTTTTTGCTCGACTAGCCTGCGGGATGCATCCTCTCGCACGAGTTTTTGCTCGACTAGCCTGCGGGATGCATCCTCTCGCACGTGTTTTTGCTCGACTAGCCATGCGCATCCCAAAAAACCTGCGCATGCGCATCCCAAAAAACCTCGCACGTGTTTGTGCTCGACTAGCCTGCGGGATGCATCCTCTCGCACGTGTTTTTACTCGACTAGCCTGCGGGATGCATCCTCTCGCACGTGTTTCTACTCGACTAGCCTGCGGGATGCATCCTCTCGCACGTGTTTTTGCTCGACTAGCCTGCGGGATGCATCCTCTCGCACGTGTTTTTGCTCGACTAGCCTGCGGGATGCATCCTCTCGCACGTGTTTCTACTCGACTAGCCTGCGGGATGCATCCTCTCGCACGTGTTTTTGCTCGACTAGCCATGCGCATCCCAAAAAACCTGCGCATGCGCATCCCACAAAACCTCGCACGTGTTTGTGCTCGACTAGCCTGCGGGATGCATCCTCTCGCACGTGTTTTTACTCGACTAGCCTGCGGGATGCATCCTCTCGCACGTGTTTCTACTCGACTAGCCTGCGGGATGCATCCTCTCGCACGTGTTTTTGCTCGACTAGCCATGCGCATCCCATAAAACCTGCGCATGCGCATCCCACAAAACCTGCGCATGCGCATCCCACAAAACCTCGCACGTGTTTTTACTCGACTAGCCTGCGGGATGCATCCTCTCGCACGTGTTTTTACTCGACTAGCCTGCGGGATGCATCCTCTCGCACGTGTTTTTACTCGACTAGCCTGCGGGATGCATCCTCTCGCACGTGTTTGTGCTCGACTAGCCTGCGGGATGCATCCTCTCGCACGTGTTTTTACTCGACTAGCCTGCGGGATGCATCCTCTCGCACGTGTTTTTACTCGACTAGCCTGCGGGATGCATCCTCTCGCACGTGTTTTTGCTCGACTAGCCATGCGCATCCCATAAAAACTGCGCATGCGCATCCCACAAAACCTGCGCATGCGCATCCCACAAAACCTCGCACGTGTTTTTACTCGACTAGCCTGCGGGATGCATCCTCTCGCACGTGTTTTTACTCGACTAGCCTGCGGGATGCATCCTCTCGCACGTGTTTCTACTCGACTAGCCTGCGGGATGCATCCTCTCGCACGTGTTTTTACTCGACTAGCCTGCGGGATGCATCGTCTCGCACGTGTTTTTACTCGACTAGCCTGCGGGATGCATCCTCTCGCACGTGTTTTTGCTCGACTAGCCATGCGCATCCCAAAAAACCTGCGCATGCGCATCCCACAAAACCTGCGCATGCGCATCCCACAAAACCTCGCACGTGTTTTTGCTCGACTAGCCTGCGGGATACATCGTCTCGCACGTGTTTTTACTCGACTAGCCTGCGGGATGCATCCTCTCGCACGTGTTTTTGATCGACTAGCCATGCGCATCCCAAAAAACCTGCGCATGCGCATCCCAAAAAATCTGCGCATGCGCATCCCACAAAACCTGCGCATGCGCATCCCACAAAACCTCGCACGTGTTTGTGCTCGACTAGCCTGCGGGATGCATCCTTTCGCACGTGTTTGTGCTCGACTAGCCTGCGGGATGCATCCTTTCGCACGTGTTTTTACTCGACTAGCCTGCGGGATGCATCCTCTCGCACGTGTTTTTGCTCGACTAGCCTGCGGGATGCATCCTCTCGCACGTGTTTTTGCTCGACTAGCCTGCGGGATGCATCCTCTCGCACGTGTTTTTGCTCGACTAGGCATGCGCATCCCAAAAAACCTGCGCATGCGCATCCCACAAAACCTGCGCATGCGCATCCCACAAAACCTCGCACGTGTTTTTACTCGACTAGCCTGCGGGATGCATTCTCTCGCACGTGTTTTTACTCGACTAGCCTGCGGGATGCATCCTCTCGCACGTGTTTCTACTCGACTAGCCTGCGGGATGCATCCTCTCGCACGTGTTTTTACTCGACTAGCCTGCGGGATGCATCCTCTCGCACGTGTTTTTGCTCGACTAGCCTGCGGGATGCATCCTCTCGCACGTGTTTTTGCTCGACTAGCCATGCGCATCCCAAAAAACCTGCGCATGCGCATCCCAAAAAATCTGCGCATGCGCATCCCACAAAACCTGCGCATGCGCATCCCACAAAACCTCGCACGTGTTTTTGCTCGACTAGCCTGCGGGATGCATCCTCTCGCACGTGTTTGTACTCGACTAGCCTGCGGGATGCATCCTCTCGCACGTGTTTTTACTCGACTAGCCTGCGGGATGCATCCTCTCGCACGTGTTTTTGCTCAACTAGCCTGCGGGATGCATCCTCTCGCACGTGTTTTTGCTCGACTAGCCTGCGGGATGCATCCTCTCGCACGTGTTTTTACTCGACTAGCCTGCGGGATGCATCCTCTCGCACGTGTTTTTACTCGACTAGCCTGCGGGATGCATCCTCTCGCACGTGTTTTTGCTCGACTAGCCATGCGCATCCCAAAAAACCTGCACATGCGCATCCCAAAAAACCTGCGCATGCGCATCCCACAAAACCTGCGCATGCGCATCCCACAAAACCTCGCACGTGTTTTTACTCGACTAGCCTGCGGGATGCATCCTCTCGCACGTGTTTTTGCTCGGCTAGCCTGCGGGATGCATCCTCTCGCACGTGTTTTTGCTCGACTAGCCATGCGCATCCCAAAAAACCTGCGCATGCGCATCCCAAAAAAACCTTCGCATGCGCATCCCACAAAACCTCGCACGTGTTTTTACTCGACTAGCCTGCGGGATGCATAGTCTCGCACGTGTTTTTACTCGACTAGCCTGCGGGATGCATCCTCTCGCACGTGTTTTTACTCGACTAGCCTGCGGGATACATCGTCTCGCACGTGTTTTTACTCGACTAGCCTGCGGGATGCATCCTCTCGCACGTGTTTTTGCTCGACTAGCCATGCGCATCCCAAAAAACCTGCGCATGCGCATCCCAAAAAATCTGCGCATGCGCATCCCACAAAACCTGCGCATGCGCATCCCACAAAACCTCGCATGCGCATCCCACAAAACCTCGCACGTGTTTTTACTCGACTAGCCTGCGGGATGCATCCTCTCGCACGTGTTTTTACTCGACTAGCCTGCGGGATGCATCGTCTCGCACGTGTTTTTACTCGACTAGCCTGCGGGATGCATCCTCTCGCACGTGTTTTTGATCGACTAGCCATGCGCATCCCAAAAAACCTGCGCATGCGCATCCCAAAAAATCTGCGCATGCGCATCCCACAAAACCTGCGCATGCGCATCCCACAAAACCTCGCACGTGTTTGTGCACGACTAGCCTGCGGGATGCATCCTTTCGCACGTGTTTTTACTCGACTAGCCTGCGGGATGCATCCTCTCGCACGTGTTTTTGCTCGACTAGCCTGCGGGATGCATCCTCTCGCACGTGTTTTTGCTCGACTAGCCTGCGGGATGCATCCTGTCGCACGTGTTTTTGCTCGACTAGCCATGCGCATCCCAAAAAACCTGCGCATGTGCATCCCAAAAAATCTGCGCATGCGCATCCCACAAAACCTGCGCATGCGCATCCCACAAAACCTCGCACGTGTTTGTGCTCGACTAGCCTGCGGGATGCATCCTTTCGCACGTGTTTTTACTCGACTAGCCTGCGGGATGCATCCTCTCGCACGTGTTTTTACTCGACTAGCCTGCGGGATGCATCCTCTCGCACGTGTTTTTACTCGACTAGCCTGCGGGATGCATCCTCTCGCACGTGTTTTTGCTCGACTAGCCTGCGGGATGCATCCTCTCGCACGTGTTTTTGCTCGACTAGGCATGCGCATCCCAAAAAACCTGCGCATGCGCATCCCACAAAACCTGCGCATGCGCATCCCACAAAACCTCGCACGTGTTTTTACTCGACTAGCCTGCGGGATGCATCCTCTCGCACGTGTTTTTACTCGACTAGCCTGCGGGATGCATCCTCTCGCACGTGTTTTTACTCGACTAGCCTGCGGGATGCATCGTCTCGCACGTGTTTTTACTCGACTAGCCTGCGGGATGCATCCTCTCGCACGTGTTTTTGATCGACTAGCCATGCGCATCCCAAAAAACCTGCGCATGCGCATCCCAAAAAATCTGCGCATGCGCATCCCACAAAACCTCGCACGTGTTTGTGCTCGACTAGCCTGCGGGATGCATCCTTTCGCACGTGTTTTTACTCGACTAGCCTGCGGGATGCATCCTCTCGCACGTGTTTTTGCTCGACTAGCCTGCGGGATGCATCCTCTCGCACGTGTTTTTGCTCGACTAGCCATGCGCATCCCAAAAAACCTGCGCATGCGCATCCCAAAAAATCTGCGCATGCGCATCCCACAAAACCTGCGCATGCGCATCCCACAAAACCTCGCACGTGTTTGTGCTCGACTAGCCTGCGGGATGCATCCTTTCGCACGTGTTTTTACTCGACTAGCCAGCGGGATGCATCCTCTCGCACGTGTTTTTGCTCGACTAGCCTGCGGGATGCATCCTCTCGCACGTGTTTGTGCTCGACTAGCCTGCGGGATGCATCCTCTCGCACGTGTTTTTACTCGCCTAGCCTGCGGGATGCATCCTCTCGCACGTGTTTTTGCTCGACTAGCCTGCGGGATGCATCCTCTCGCACGTGTTTTTGCTCGACTAGCCTGCGGAATGCATCCTCTCGCACGTGTTTTTACTCGACTAGCCTGCGGGATGCATCCTCTCGCACGTGTTTTTACTCGACTACCCTGCGGGATGCATCCTCTCGCATGTGTTTTTGCTCGACTAGGCATGCGCATCCCAAAAAACCTGCGCATGCGCATCCCAAAAAACCTGCGCATGTACATCCCACAAAACCTGCGCATGCGCATCCCACAAAACCTCGCACGTGTTTTTACTCGACTAGCCTGCGGGATGCATCCTCTCGCACGTGTTTTTACTCGACTAGCCTGCGGGATGCATCCTCTCGCACGTGTTTCTACTCGACTAGCCTGCGGGATGCATCCTCTCGCACGTGTTTTTGCTCGACTAGCCATGCGCATCCCAAAAAACCTGCGCATGCGCATCCCAAAAAATCTGCGCATGCGCATCCCACAAAACCTGCGCATGCGCATCCCACAAAACCTCGCACGTGTTTGTGCTCGACTAGCCTGCGGGATGCATCCTCTCGCACGTGTTTTTGCTCGACTAGCCTGCGGGATGCATCCTCTCGCACGTGTTTTTACTCGACTAGCCTGCGGGATGCATCCTCTCGCACGTGTTTTTACTCGACTACCCTGCGGTATGCATCCTCTCGCACGTGTTTTTGTTCGACTAGGCATGCGCATCCCAAAAAACCTGCGCATGCGCATCCCAAAAAACCTGCGCATGCGCATCCCACAAAACCTGCGCATGCGCATCCCACAAAACCTCGCACGTGTTTTTACTCGACTAGCCTGCGGGATGCATGCTCTCGCACGTGTTTTTACTCGACTAGCCTGCGGGATGCATCCTCTCGCACGTGTTTCTACTCGACTAGCCTGCGGGATGCATCCTCTCGCACGTGTTTTTGCTCGACTAGCCATGCGCATCCCAAAAAATCTGCGCATGCGCATCCCACAAAACCTGCGCATGCGCATCCCACAAAACCTCGCACGTGTTTGTGCTCGACTAGCCTGCGGGATGCATCCTTTCGCACGTGTTTTTACTCGACTAGCCTGCGGGATGCATCCTCTCGCACGTGTTTTTGCTCGACTAGCCATGCGCATCCCATAAAACCTGCGCATGCGCATCCCACAAAACCTGCGCATGCGCATCCCACAAAACCTCGCACGTGTTTTTACTCGACTAGCCTGCGGGATGCATCCTCTCGCACGTGTTTTTACTCGACTAGCCTGCGGGATGCATCCTCTCGCACGTGTTTTTACTCGACTAGCCTGCGGGATGCATCGTCTCGCACGTGTTTTTACTCGACTAGCCTGCGGGATGCATCCTCTCGCACGTGTTTTTGCTCGACTAGCCATGCGCATCCCAAAAAACCTGCGCATGCGCATCCCAAAAAACCTGCGCATGCGCATCCCAAAAAACCTGCGCATGCGCATCCCACAAAACCTCGCACGTGTTTTTACTCGACTAGCCTGCGGGATGCATCCTTTCGCACGTGTTTTTACTCGACTAGCCAGCGGGATGCATCCTCTCGCACGTGTTTTTGCTCGACTAGCCTGCGGGATGCATCCTCTCGCACGTGTTTTTACTCGACTAGCCTGCGGGATGCATCCTCTCGCACGTGTTTTTGCTCGACTAGCCATGCGCATCCCAAAAAACCTGCGCATGCGCATCCCACAAAACCTGCGCATGCGCATCCCACAAAACCTCGCACGTGTTTGTGCTCGACTAGCCTGCGGGATGCATCCTTTCGCACGTGTTTTTACTCGACTAGCCTGCGGGATGCATCCTCTCGCACGTGTTTTTGCTCGACTAGCCTGCGGGATGCATCCTCTCGCACGTGTTTTTGCTCGACTAGCCTGCGGGATGCATCCTCTCGCACGTGTTTTTACTCGACTAGCCTGCGGGATGCATCCTCTCGCACGTGTTTTTACTCGACTACCCTGCGGTATGCATCCTCTCGCACGTGTTTTTGCTCGACTAGGCATGCGCATCCCAAAAAACCTGCGCATGCGCATCCCAAAAAACCTGCGCATGCGCATCCCACAAAACCTGCGCATGCGCATCCCACAAAACCTCGCACGTGTTTTTACTCGACTAGCCTGCGGGATGCATCCTCTCGCACGTGTTTTTTCACTCGACTAGCCTGCGGGATGCATCCTCTCGCACGTGTTTCTACTCGACTAGCCTGCGGGATGCATCCTCTCGCACGTGTTTTTGCTCGACTAGCCATGCGCATCCCAAAAAACCTGCGCATGCGCATCCCAAAAAATCTGCGCATGCGCATCCCACAAAACCTGCGCATGCGCATCCCACAAAACCTCGCACGTGTTTGTGCTCGACTAGCCTGCGGGATGCATCCTTTCGCACGTGTTTTTACTCGACTAGCCTGCGGGATGCATCCTCTCGCACGTGTTTTTGCTCGACTAGCCATGCGCATCCCATAAAACCTGCGCATGCGCATCCCACAAAACCTGCGCATGCGCATCCCACAAAACCTCGCACGTGTTTTTACTCGACTAGCCTGCGGGATGCATCCTCTCGCACGTGTTTTTACTCGACTAGCCTGCGGGATGCATCCTCTCGCACGTGTTTTTACTCGACTAGCCTGCGGGATGCATCCTCTCGCACGTGTTTTTGCTCGACTAGCCTGCGGGATGCATCCTCTCGCACGTGTTTTTGCTCGACTAGGCATGCGCATCCCAAAAAACCTGCGCATGCGCATCCCAAAAAACCTGCGCATGCGCATCCCAAAAAACCTGCCCATGCGCATCCCACAAAACCTCGCACGTGTTTTTACTCGACTAGCCTGCGGGATGCATCCTCTCGCACGTGTTTCTACTCGACTAGCCTGCGGGATGCATCCTCTCGCACGTGTTTTTACTCGACTAGCCTGCGGGATGCATCGTCTCGCACGTGTTTTTACTCGACTAGCCTGCGGGATGCATCCTCTCGCACGTGTTTTTGCTCGACTAGCCATGCGCATCCCAAAAAACCTGCGCATGCGCATCCCACAAAACCTGCGCATGCGCATCCCACAAAACCTCGCACGTGTTTGTGCTCGACTAGCCTGCGGGATGCATCCTTTCGCACGTGTTTTACTCGACTAGCCTGCGGGATGCATCCTCTCGCACGTGTTTTTGCTCGACTAGCCTGCGGGATGCATCCTCTCGCACGTGTTTTTACTCGACTAGCCTGCGGGATGCATCCTCTCGCACGTGTTTTTGCTCGACTAGCCATGCGCATCCCAAAAAACCTGCGCATGCGCATCCCACAAAACCTGCGCATGCGCATCCCACAAAACCTCGCACGTGTTTGTGCTCGACTAGCCTGCGGGATGCATCCTTTCGCACGTGTTTTTACTCGACTAGCCTGCGGGATGCATCCTCTCGCACGTGTTTTTGCTCGACTAGCCTGCGGGATGCATCCTCTCGCACGTGTTTTTGCTCGACTAGCCTGCGGGATGCATCCTCTCGCACGTGTTTTTACTCGACTAGCCTGCGGGATGCATCCTCTCGCACGTGTTTTTACTCGACTACCCTGCGGGATGCATCCTCTCGCACGTGTTTTTGCTCGACTAGGCATGCGCATCCCAAAAAACCTGCGCATGCGCATCCCACAAAACCTGCGCATGCGCATCCCACAAAACCTCGCACGTGTTTTTACTCGACTAGCCTGCGGGATGCATCCTCTCGCACGTGTTTTTACTCGACTAGCCTGCGGGATGCATCCTCTCGCACGTGTTTTTACTCGACTACCCTGCGGGATGCATCCTCTCGCACGTGTTTTTGCTCGACTAGCCATGCGCATCCCAAAAAACCTGCGCATGCGCATCCCACAAAACCTGCGCATGCGCATCCCACAAAACCTCGCACGTGTTTTTACTCGACTAGCCTGCGGGATGCATCCTCTCGCACGTGTTTTTACTCGACTAGCCTGCGGGATGCATCCTCTCGCACGTGTTTCTACTCGACTAGCCTGCGGGATGCATCCTCTCGCACGTGTTTTTGCTCGACTAGCCATGCGCATCCCAAAAAACCTGCGCATGCGCATCCCAAAAAATCTGCGCATGCGCATCCCACAAAACCTGCGCATGCGCATCCCACAAAACCTCGCACGTGTTTGTGCTCGACTAGCCTGCGGGATGCATCCTCTCGCACGTGTTTTTGCCCGACTAGCCTGCGGGATGCATCCTCTCGCACGTGTTTTTACTCGACTAGCCTGCGGGATGCATCCTCTCGCACGTGTTTTTGCTCGACTAGCCTGCGGGATGTATCCTCTCGCACGTGTTTTTACTCGACTAGCCTGCGGGATGCATCCTCTCGCACGTGTTTCTACTCGACTAGCCTGCGGGATGCATCCTCTCGCACGTGTTTTTGCTCGACTAGCCATGCGCATCCCACAAAACCTGCGCATGCGCATCCCACAAAACCTCGCACGTGTTTGTGCTCGACTAGCCTGCGGGATGCATCCTTTCGCACGTGTTTTTACTCGACTAGCCTGCGGGATGCATCCTCTCGCACGTGTTTTTGCTCGACTAGCCATGCGCATCCCATAAAACCTGCGCATGCGCATCCCACAAAACCTGCGCATGCGCATCCCACAAAACCTCGCACGTGTTTTTACTCGACTAGCCTGCGGGATGCATCCTCTCGCACGTGTTTTTACTCGACTAGCCTGCGGGATGCATCATCTCGCACGTGTTTTTGCTCGACTAGCCTGCGGGATGCATCCTCTCGCACGTGTTTTTGCTCGACTAGGCATGCGCATCCCAAAAAACCTGCGCATGCGCATCCCAAAAAACCTGCGCATGCGCATCCCACAAAACCTCGCACGTGTTTTTACTCGACTAGCCTGCGGGATGCATCCTCTCGCACGTGTTTCTACTCGACTAGCCTGCGGGATGCATCCACTCGCACGTGTTTTTACTCGACTAGCCTGCGGGATGCATCGTCTCGCACGTGTTTTTACTCGACTAGCCTGCGGGATGCATCCTCTCGCACGTGATTTTGCTCGACTAGCCATGCGCATCCCAAAAAACCTGCGCATGCGCATCCCAAAAAACCTGCGCATGCGCATCCCACAAAACCTCGCACGTGTTTTTACTCGACTAGCCTGCGGGATGCATCCTTTCGCACGTGTTTTTACTCGACTAGCCAGCGGGATGCATCCTCTCGCACGTGTTTTTGCTCGACTAGCCTGCGGGATGCATCCTCTCGCACGTGTTTTTACTCGACTAGCCTGCGGGATGCATCCTCTCGCACGTGTTTTTGCTCGACTAGCCATGCGCATCCCAAAAAACCTGCGCATGCGCATCCCACAAAACCTGCGCATGCGCATCCCACAAAACCTCGCACGTGTTTGTGCTCGACTAGCCTGCGGGATGCATCCTTTCGCACGTGTTTTTACTCGACTAGCCTGCGGGATGCATCCTCTCGCACGTGTTTTTGCTCGACTAGCCTGCGGGATGCATCCTCTCGCACGTGTTTTTGCTCGACTAGCCTGCGGGATGCATCCTCTCGCACGTGTTTTTACTCGACTAGCCTGCGGGATGCATCCTCTCGCACGTGTTTTTACTCGACTACCCTGCGGTATGCATCCTCTCGCACGTGTTTTTGCTCGACTAGGCATGCGCATCCCAAAAAACCTGCGCATGCGCATCCCAAAAAACCTGCGCATGCGCATCCCACAAAACCTGCGCATGCGCATCCCACAAAACCTCGCACGTGTTTTTACTCGACTAGCCTGCGGGATGCATCCTCTCGCACGTGTTTTTACTCGACTAGCCTGCGGGATGCATCCTCTCGCACGTGTTTCTACTCGACTAGCCTGCGGGATGCATCCTCTCGCACGTGTTTTTGCTCGACTAGCCATGCGCATCCCAAAAAACCTGCGCATGCGCATCCCAAAAAATCTGCGCATGCGCATCCCACAAAACCTGCGCATGCGCATCCCACAAAACCTCGCACGTGTTTGTGCTCGACTAGCCTGCGGGATGCATCCTTTCGCACGTGTTTTTACTCGACTAGCCTGCGGGATGCATCCTCTCGCACGTGTTTTTGCTCGACTAGCCATGCGCATCCCATAAAACCTGCGCATGCGCATCCCACAAAACCTGCGCATGCGCATCCCACAAAACCTCGCACGTGTTTTTACTCGACTAGCCTGCGGGATGCATCCTCTCGCACGTGTTTTTACTCGACTAGCCTGCGGGATGCATCATCTCGCACGTGTTTTTGCTCGACTAGCCTGCGGGATGCATCCTCTCGCACGTGTTTTTGCTCGACTAGGCATGCGCATCCCAAAAAACCTGCGCATGCGCATCCCAAAAAACCTGCGCATGCGCATCCCACAAAACCTCGCACGTGTTTTTACTCGACTAGCCTGCGGGATGCATCCTCTCGCACGTGTTTCTACTCGACTAGCCTGCGGGATGCATCCACTCGCACGTGTTTTTACTCGACTAGCCTGCGGGATGCATCGTCTCGCACGTGTTTTTACTCGACTAGCCTGCGGGATGCATCCTCTCGCACGTGATTTTGCTCGACTAGCCATGCGCATCCCAAAAAACCTGCGCATGCGCATCCCAAAAAACCTGCGCATGCGCATCCCACAAAACCTCGCACGTGTTTTTACTCGACTAGCCTGCGGGATGCATCCTTTCGCACGTGTTTTTACTCGACTAGCCAGCGGGATGCATCCTCTCGCACGTGTTTTTGCTCGACTAGCCTGCGGGATGCATCCTCTCGCACGTGTTTTTACTCGACTAGCCTGCGGGATGCATCCTCTCGCACGTGTTTTTGCTCGACTAGCCATGCGCATCCCAAAAAACCTGCGCATGCGCATCCCACAAAACCTGCGCATGCGCATCCCACAAAACCTCGCACGTGTTTGTGCTCGACTAGCCTGCGGGATGCATCCTTTCGCACGTGTTTTTACTCGACTAGCCTGCGGGATGCATCCTCTCGCACGTGTTTTTGCTCGACTAGCCTGCGGGATGCATCCTCTCGCACGTGTTTTTGCTCGACTAGCCTGCGGGATGCATCCTCTCGCACGTGTTTTTACTCGACTAGCCTGCGGGATGCATCCTCTCGCACGTGTTTTTACTCGACTACCCTGCGGTATGCATCCTCTCGCACGTGTTTTTGCTCGACTAGGCATGCGCATCCCAAAAAACCTGCGCATGCGCATCCCAAAAAACCTGCGCATGCGCATCCCACAAAACCTGCGCATGCGCATCCCACAAAACCTCGCACGTGTTTTTACTCGACTAGCCTGCGGGATGCATCCTCTCGCACGTGTTTTTACTCGACTAGCCTGCGGGATGCATCCTCTCGCACGTGTTTCTACTCGACTAGCCTGCGGGATGCATCCTCTCGCACGTGTTTTTGCTCGACTAGCCATGCGCATCCCAAAAAACCTGCGCATGCGCATCCCAAAAAATCTGCGCATGCGCATCCCACAAAACCTGCGCATGCGCATCCCACAAAACCTCGCACGTGTTTGTGCTCGACTAGCCTGCGGGATGCATCCTTTCGCACGTGTTTTTACTCGACTAGCCTGCGGGATGCATCCTCTCGCACGTGTTTTTGCTCGACTAGCCATGCGCATCCCATAAAACCTGCGCATGCGCATCCCACAAAACCTGCGCATGCGCATCCCACAAAACCTCGCACGTGTTTTTACTCGACTAGCCTGCGGGATGCATCCTCTCGCACGTGTTTTTACTCGACTAGCCTGCGGGATGCATCATCTCGCACGTGTTTTTGCTCGACTAGCCTGCGGGATGCATCCTCTCGCACGTGTTTTTGCTCGACTAGGCATGCGCATCCCAAAAAACCTGCGCATGCGCATCCCAAAAAACCTGCGCATGCGCATCCCACAAAACCTCGCACGTGTTTTTACTCGACTAGCCTGCGGGATGCATCCTCTCGCACGTGTTTCTACTCGACTAGCCTGCGGGATGCATCCACTCGCACGTGTTTTTACTCGACTAGCCTGCGGGATGCATCGTCTCGCACGTGTTTTTACTCGACTAGCCTGCGGGATGCATCCTCTCGCACGTGATTTTGCTCGACTAGCCATGCGCATCCCAAAAAACCTGCGCATGCGCATCCCAAAAAACCTGCGCATGCGCATCCCACAAAACCTCGCACGTGTTTTTACTCGACTAGCCTGCGGGATGCATCATCTCGCACGTGTTTTTGCTCGACTAGCCTGCGGGATGCATCCTCTCGCACGTGTTTTTGCTCGACTAGGCATGCGCATCCCAAAAAACCTGCGCATGCGCATCCCAAAAAACCTGCGCATGCGCATCCCACAAAACCTCGCACGTGTTTTTACTCGACTAGCCTGCGGGATGCATCCTCTCGCACGTGTTTCTACTCGACTAGCCTGCGGGATGCATCCACTCGCACGTGTTTTTACTCGACTAGCCTGCGCGATGCATCGTCTCGCACGTGTTTTTACTCGACTAGCCTGCGGGATGCATCCTCTCGCACGTGATTTTGCTCGACTAGCCATGCGCATCCCAAAAAACCTGCGCATGCGCATCCCAAAAAACCTGCGCATGCGCATCCCACAAAACCTGCGCATGCGCATCCCACAAAACCTCGCACGTGTTTGTGCTCGACTAGCCTGCGGGATGCATCCTTTCGCACGTGTTTTTACTCGACTAGCCTGCGGGATGCATCCTCTCGCACGTGTTTTTGCTCGACTAGCCATGCGCATCCCATAAAACCTGCGCATGCGCATCCCACAAAACCTGCGCATGCGCATCCCACAAAACCTCGCACGTGTTTTTACTCGACTAGCCTGCGGGATGCATCCTCTCGCACGTGTTTTTACTCGACTAGCCTGCGGGATGCATCCTCTCGCACGTGTTTTTACTCGACTAGCCTGCGGGATGCATCGTCTCGCACGTGTTTTTACTCGACTAGCCTGCGGGATGCATCCTCTCGCACGTGTTTTTGCTCGACTAGCCATGCGCATCCCAAAAAACCTGCGCATGCGCATCCCAAAAAACCTGCGCATGCGCATCCCAAAAAACCTGCGCATGCGCATCCCACAAAACCTCGCACGTGTTTTTACTCGACTAGCCTGCGGGATGCATCCTTTCGCACGTGTTTTTACTCGACTAGCCAGCGGGATGCATCCTCTCGCACGTGTTTTTGCTCGACTAGCCTGCGGGATGCATCCTCTCGCACGTGTTTTTACTCGACTAGCCTGCGGGATGCATCCTCTCGCACGTGTTTTTGCTCGACTAGCCATGCGCATCCCAAAAAACCTGCGCATGCGCATCCCACAAAACCTGCGCATGCGCATCCCACAAAACCTCGCACGTGTTTGTGCTCGACTAGCCTGCGGGATGCATCCTTTCGCACGTGTTTTTACTCGACTAGCCTGCGGGATGCATCCTCTCGCACGTGTTTTTGCTCGACTAGCCTGCGGGATGCATCCTCTCGCACGTGTTTTTGCTCGACTAGCCTGCGGGATGCATCCTCTCGCACGTGTTTTTACTCGACTAGCCTGCGGGATGCATCCTCTCGCACGTGTTTTTACTCGACTACCCTGCGGTATGCATCCTCTCGCACGTGTTTTTGCTCGACTAGGCATGCGCATCCCAAAAAACCTGCGCATGCGCATCCCAAAAAACCTGCGCATGCGCATCCCACAAAACCTGCGCATGCGCATCCCACAAAACCTCGCACGTGTTTTTACTCGACTAGCCTGCGGGATGCATCCTCTCGCACGTGTTTTTTCACTCGACTAGCCTGCGGGATGCATCCTCTCGCACGTGTTTCTACTCGACTAGCCTGCGGGATGCATCCTCTCGCACGTGTTTTTGCTCGACTAGCCATGCGCATCCCAAAAAACCTGCGCATGCGCATCCCAAAAAATCTGCGCATGCGCATCCCACAAAACCTGCGCATGCGCATCCCACAAAACCTCGCACGTGTTTGTGCTCGACTAGCCTGCGGGATGCATCCTTTCGCACGTGTTTTTACTCGACTAGCCTGCGGGATGCATCCTCTCGCACGTGTTTTTGCTCGACTAGCCATGCGCATCCCATAAAACCTGCGCATGCGCATCCCACAAAACCTGCGCATGCGCATCCCACAAAACCTCGCACGTGTTTTTACTCGACTAGCCTGCGGGATGCATCCTCTCGCACGTGTTTTTACTCGACTAGCCTGCGGGATGCATCCTCTCGCACGTGTTTTTACTCGACTAGCCTGCGGGATGCATCCTCTCGCACGTGTTTTTGCTCGACTAGCCTGCGGGATGCATCCTCTCGCACGTGTTTTTGCTCGACTAGGCATGCGCATCCCAAAAAACCTGCGCATGCGCATCCCAAAAAACCTGCGCATGCGCATCCCACAAAACCTCGCACGTGTTTTTACTCAACTAGCCTGCGGGATGCATCCTCTCGCACGTGTTTCTACTCGACTAGCCTGCGGGATGCATCCACTCGCACGTGTTTTTACTCGACTAGCCTGCGGGATGCATCGTCTCGCACGTGTTTTTACTCGACTAGCCTGCGGGATGCATCCTCTCGCACGTGATTTTGCTCGACTAGCCATGCGCATCCCAAAAAACCTGCGCATGCGCATCCCAAAAAACCTGCGCATGCGCATCCCACAAAACCTGCGCATGCGCATCCCACAAAACCTCGCACGTGTTTGTGCTCGACTAGCCTGCGGGATGCATCCTTTCGCACGTGTTTTTACTCGACTAGCCTGCGGGATGCATCCTCTCGCACGTGTTTTTGCTCGACTAGCCATGCGCATCCCATAAAACCTGCGCATGCGCATCCCACAAAACCTGCGCATGCGCATCCCACAAAACCTCGCACGTGTTTTTACTCGACTAGCCTGCGGGATGCATCCTCTCGCACGTGTTTTTACTCGACTAGCCTGCGGGATGCATCCTTTCGCACGTGTTTTTACTCGACTAGCCAGCGGGATGCATCCTCTCGCACGTGTTTTTGCTCGACTAGCCTGCGGGATGCATCCTCTCGCACGTGTTTTTACTCGACTAGCCTGCGGGATGCATCCTCTCGCACGTGTTTTTGCTCGACTAGCCATGCGCATCCCAAAAAACCTGCGCATGCGCATCCCACAAAACCTGCGCATGCGCATCCCACAAAACCTCGCACGTGTTTGTGCTCGACTAGCCTGCGGGATGCATCCTTTCGCACGTGTTTTTACTCGACTAGCCTGCGGGATGCATCCTCTCGCACGTGTTTTTGCTCGACTAGCCTGCGGGATGCATCCTCTCGCACGTGTTTTTGCTCGACTAGCCTGCGGGATGCATCCTCTCGCACGTGTTTTTACTCGACTAGCCTGCGGGATGCATCCTCTCGCACGTGTTTTTACTCGACTACCCTGCGGTATGCATCCTCTCGCACGTGTTTTTGCTCGACTAGGCATGCGCATCCCAAAAAACCTGCGCATGCGCATCCCAAAAAACCTGCGCATGCGCATCCCACAAAACCTGCGCATGCGCATCCCACAAAACCTCGCACGTGTTTTTACTCGACTAGCCTGCGGGATGCATCCTCTCGCACGTGTTTTTTCACTCGACTAGCCTGCGGGATGCATCCTCTCGCACGTGTTTCTACTCGACTAGCCTGCGGGATGCATCCTCTCGCACGTGTTTTTGCTCGACTAGCCATGCGCATCCCAAAAAACCTGCGCATGCGCATCCCAAAAAATCTGCGCATGCGCATCCCACAAAACCTGCGCATGCGCATCCCACAAAACCTCGCACGTGTTTGTGCTCGACTAGCCTGCGGGATGCATCCTTTCGCACGTGTTTTTACTCGACTAGCCTGCGGGATGCATCCTCTCGCACGTGTTTTTGCTCGACTAGCCATGCGCATCCCATAAAACCTGCGCATGCGCATCCCACAAAACCTGCGCATGCGCATCCCACAAAACCTCGCACGTGTTTTTACTCGACTAGCCTGCGGGATGCATCCTCTCGCACGTGTTTTTACTCGACTAGCCTGCGGGATGCATCCTCTCGCACGTGTTTTTACTCGACTAGCCTGCGGGATGCATCCTCTCGCACGTGTTTTTGCTCGACTAGCCTGCGGGATGCATCCTCTCGCACGTGTTTTTGCTCGACTAGGCATGCGCATCCCAAAAAACCTGCGCATGCGCATCCCAAAAAACCTGCGCATGCGCATCCCAAAAAACCTGCGCATGCGCATCCCACAAAACCTCGCACGTGTTTTTACTCGACTAGCCTGCGGGATGCATCCTCTCGCACGTGTTTCTACTCGACTAGCCTGCGGGATGCATCCTCTCGCACGTGTTTTTACTCGACTAGCCTGCGGGATGCATCGTCTCGCACGTGTTTTTACTCGACTAGCCTGCGGGATGCATCCTCTCGCACGTGTTTTTGCTCGACTAGCCATGCGCATCCCAAAAAACCTGCGCATGCGCATCCCACAAAACCTGCGCATGCGCATCCCACAAAACCTCGCACGTGTTTGTGCTCGACTAGCCTGCGGGATGCATCCTTTCGCACGTGTTTTTACTCGACTAGCCTGCGGGATGCATCCTCTCGCACGTGTTTTTGCTCGACTAGCCTGCGGGATGCATCCTCTCGCACGTGTTTTTACTCGACTAGCCTGCGGGATGCATCCTCTCGCACGTGTTTTTGCTCGACTAGCCATGCGCATCCCAAAAAACCTGCGCATGCGCATCCCACAAAACCTGCGCATGCGCATCCCACAAAACCTCGCACGTGTTTGTGCTCGACTAGCCTGCGGGATGCATCCTTTCGCACGTGTTTTTACTCGACTAGCCTGCGGGATGCATCCTCTCGCACGTGTTTTTGCTCGACTAGCCTGCGGGATGCATCCTCTCGCACGTGTTTTTGCTCGACTAGCCTGCGGGATGCATCCTCTCGCACGTGTTTTTACTCGACTAGCCTGCGGGATGCATCCTCTCGCACGTGTTTTTACTCGACTACCCTGCGGGATGCATCCTCTCGCACGTGTTTTTGCTCGACTAGGCATGCGCATCCCAAAAAACCTGCGCATGCGCATCCCACAAAACCTGCGCATGCGCATCCCACAAAACCTCGCACGTGTTTTTACTCGACTAGCCTGCGGGATGCATCCTCTCGCACGTGTTTTTACTCGACTAGCCTGCGGGATGCATCCTCTCGCACGTGTTTTTACTCGACTACCCTGCGGGATGCATCCTCTCGCACGTGTTTTTGCTCGACTAGCCATGCGCATCCCAAAAAACCTGCGCATGCGCATCCCACAAAACCTGCGCATGCGCATCCCACAAAACCTCGCACGTGTTTGTGCTCGACTAGCCTGCGGGATGCATCCTCTCGCACGTGTTTTTGCCCGACTAGCCTGCGGGATGCATCCTCTCGCACGTGTTTTTACTCGACTAGCCTGCGGGATGCATCCTCTCGCACGTGTTTTTGCTCGACTAGCCTGCGGGATGTATCCTCTCGCACGTGTTTTTACTCGACTAGCCTGCGGGATGCATCCTCTCGCACGTGTTTCTACTCGACTAGCCTGCGGGATGCATCCTCTCGCACGTGTTTTTGCTCGACTAGCCATGCGCATCCCACAAAACCTGCGCATGCGCATCCCACAAAACCTCGCACGTGTTTGTGCTCGACTAGCCTGCGGGATGCATCCTTTCGCACGTGTTTTTACTCGACTAGCCTGCGGGATGCATCCTCTCGCACGTGTTTTTGCTCGACTAGCCATGCGCATCCCATAAAACCTGCGCATGCGCATCCCACAAAACCTGCGCATGCGCATCCCACAAAACCTCGCACGTGTTTTTACTCGACTAGCCTGCGGGATGCATCCTCTCGCACGTGTTTTTACTCGACTAGCCTGCGGGATGCATCATCTCGCACGTGTTTTTGCTCGACTAGCCTGCGGGATGCATCCTCTCGCACGTGTTTTTGCTCGACTAGGCATGCGCATCCCAAAAAACCTGCGCATGCGCATCCCAAAAAACCTGCGCATGCGCATCCCACAAAACCTCGCACGTGTTTTTACTCGACTAGCCTGCGGGATGCATCCTCTCGCACGTGTTTCTACTCGACTAGCCTGCGGGATGCATCCACTCGCACGTGTTTTTACTCGACTAGCCTGCGGGATGCATCGTCTCGCACGTGTTTTTACTCGACTAGCCTGCGGGATGCATCCTCTCGCACGTGATTTTGCTCGACTAGCCATGCGCATCCCAAAAAACCTGCGCATGCGCATCCCAAAAAACCTGCGCATGCGCATCCCACAAAACCTCGCACGTGTTTTTACTCGACTAGCCTGCGGGATGCATCCTTTCGCACGTGTTTTTACTCGACTAGCCAGCGGGATGCATCCTCTCGCACGTGTTTTTGCTCGACTAGCCTGCGGGATGCATCCTCTCGCACGTGTTTTTACTCGACTAGCCTGCGGGATGCATCCTCTCGCACGTGTTTTTGCTCGACTAGCCATGCGCATCCCAAAAAACCTGCGCATGCGCATCCCACAAAACCTGCGCATGCGCATCCCACAAAACCTCGCACGTGTTTGTGCTCGACTAGCCTGCGGGATGCATCCTTTCGCACGTGTTTTTACTCGACTAGCCTGCGGGATGCATCCTCTCGCACGTGTTTTTGCTCGACTAGCCTGCGGGATGCATCCTCTCGCACGTGTTTTTGCTCGACTAGCCTGCGGGATGCATCCTCTCGCACGTGTTTTTACTCGACTAGCCTGCGGGATGCATCCTCTCGCACGTGTTTTTACTCGACTACCCTGCGGTATGCATCCTCTCGCACGTGTTTTTGCTCGACTAGGCATGCGCATCCCAAAAAACCTGCGCATGCGCATCCCAAAAAACCTGCGCATGCGCATCCCACAAAACCTGCGCATGCGCATCCCACAAAACCTCGCACGTGTTTTTACTCGACTAGCCTGCGGGATGCATCCTCTCGCACGTGTTTTTACTCGACTAGCCTGCGGGATGCATCCTCTCGCACGTGTTTCTACTCGACTAGCCTGCGGGATGCATCCTCTCGCACGTGTTTTTGCTCGACTAGCCATGCGCATCCCAAAAAACCTGCGCATGCGCATCCCAAAAAATCTGCGCATGCGCATCCCACAAAACCTGCGCATGCGCATCCCACAAAACCTCGCACGTGTTTGTGCTCGACTAGCCTGCGGGATGCATCCTTTCGCACGTGTTTTTACTCGACTAGCCTGCGGGATGCATCCTCTCGCACGTGTTTTTGCTCGACTAGCCATGCGCATCCCATAAAACCTGCGCATGCGCATCCCACAAAACCTGCGCATGCGCATCCCACAAAACCTCGCACGTGTTTTTACTCGACTAGCCTGCGGGATGCATCCTCTCGCACGTGTTTTTACTCGACTAGCCTGCGGGATGCATCCTCTCGCACGTGTTTTTACTCGACTAGCCTGCGGGATGCATCCTCTCGCACGTGTTTTTGCTCGACTAGCCTGCGGGATGCATCCTCTCGCACGTGTTTTTGCTCGACTAGGCATGCGCATCCCAAAAAACCTGCGCATGCGCATCCCAAAAAACCTGCGCATGCGCATCCCACAAAACCACGCACGTGTTTTTACTCGACTAGCCTGCGGGATGCATCCTCTCGCACGTGTTTTTACTCGACTACCCTGCGGGATGCATCCTCTCGCACGTGTTTTTGCTCGACTAGCCATGCGCATCCCAAAAAACCTGCGCATGCGCATCCCACAAAACCTGCGTATGCGCATCCCACAAAACCTCGCACGTGTTTTTACTCGACTAGCCTGCGGGATGCATCCTCTCGCACGTGTTTTTACTCGACTAGCCTGCGGGATGCATCCTCTCGCACGTGTTTGTGCTCGACTAGCCTGCGGGATGCATCCTCTCGCACGTGTTTTTACTCGACTAGCCTGCGGGATGCATCCTCTCGCACGTGTTTTTGCTCGACTAGCCTGCGGGATGCATCCTCTCGCACGTGTTTTTGCTCGACTAGCCTGCGGGATGCATCCTTTCGCACGTGTTTTTACTCGACTAGCCTGCGGGATGCATCCTCTCGCACGTGTTTTTACTCGACTAGCCTGCGGGATGCATCCTCTCGCACGTGTTTTTGCTCGACTAGCCTGCGGGATGCATCCTCTCGCACGTGTTTTTGCTCGACTAGCCATGCGCATCCCAAAAAAACCTGCGCATGCGCATCCCACAAAACCTGCGCATGCGCATCCCACAAAACCTCGCACGTGTTTGTGCTCGACTAGCCTGCGGGATGCATCCTTTCGCACGTGTTTTTACTCGACTAGCCTGCGGGATGCATCCTCTCGCACGTGTTTTTGCTCGACTAGCCTGCGGGATGCATCCTCTCGCACGTGTTTTTACTCGACTAGCCTGCGGGATGCATCCTCTCGCACGTGATTTTACTCGACTACCCTGCGGGATGCATCCTCTCGCACGTGTTTTTGCTCGACTAGCCATGCGCATCCCAAAAAACCTGCGCATGCGCATCCCACAAAACCTGCGTATGCGCAACCCACAAAACCTCGCACGTGTTTTTACTCGACTAGCCTGCGGGATGCATCCTCTCGCACGTGTTTTTACTCGACTAGCCTGCGGGATGCATCCTCTCGCACGTGTTTGTGCTCGACTAGCCTGCGGGATGCATCCTCTCGCACGTGTTTTTACTCGACTAGCCTGCGGGATGCATCCTCTCGCACGTGTTTTTGCTCGACTAGCCTGCGGGATGCATCCTCTCGCACGTGTTTTTGCTCGACTAGCCTGCGGGATGCATCCTCTCGCACGTGTTTTTACTCGACTAGCCTGCGGGATGCATCCTCTCGCACGTGTTTTTGCTCGACTAGCCTGCGGGATGCATCCTCTCGCACGTGTTTTTGCTCGACTAGGCATGCGCATCCCAAAAAACCTGCGCATGCGCATCCCAAAAAACCTGCGCATGCGCATCCCACAAAACCTGCGCATGCGCATCCCACAAAACCTCGCACGTGTTTTTACTCGACTAGCCTGCGGGATGCATCCTCTCGCACGTGTTTTTGCTCGGCTAGCCTGCGGGATGCATCCTCTCGCACGTGTTTTTGCTCGACTAGCCATGCGCATCCCAAAAAACCTGCGCATGCGCATCCCAAAAAAACCTTCGCATGCGCATCCCACAAAACCTCGCACGTGTTTTTACTCGACTAGCCTGCGGCATGCATAGTCTCGCACGTGTTTTTACTCGACTAGCCTGCGGGATGCATCCTCTCGCACGTGTTTTTACTCGACTAGCCTGCGGGATACATCGTCTCGCACGTGTTTTTACTCGACTAGCCTGCGGGATGCATCCTCTCGCACGTGTTTTTGCTCGACTAGCCATGCGCATCCCAAAAAACCTGCGCATGCGCATCCCAAAAAATCTGCGCATGCGCATCCCACAAAACCTGCGCATGCGCATCCCACAAAACCTCGCATGCGCATCCCACAAAACCTCGCACGTGTTTTTACTCGACTAGCCTGCGGGATGCATCCTCTCGCACGTGTTTTTACTCGACTAGCCTGCGGGATGCATCGTCTCGCACGTGTTTTTACTCGACTAGCCTGCGGGATGCATCCTCTCGCACGTGTTTTTGATCGACTAGCCATGCGCATCCCAAAAAACCTGCGCATGCGCATCCCAAAAAATCTGCGCATGCGCATCCCACAAAACCTGCGCATGCGCATCCCACAAAACATCGCACGTGTTTGTGCTCGACTAGCCTGCGGGATGCATCCTTTCGCACGTGTTTTTACTCGACTAGCCTGCGGGATGCATCCTCTCGCACGTGTTTTTGCTCGACTAGCCTGCGGGATGCATCCTCTCGCACGTGTTTGTGCTCGACTAGCCTGCGGGATGCATCCTCTCGCACGTGTTTTTACTCGACTAGCCTGCGGAATGCATCCTCTCGCATGTGTTTTTGCTCGACTAGCCTGCGGGATGCATCCTTTCGCACGTGTTTTTACTCGACTAGCCTGCGGGATGCATCCTCTCGCACGTGTTTTTGCTCGACTAGCCTGCGGGATGCATCCTCTCGCACGTGTTTTTACTCGACTAGCCTGCGGGATGCATCCTCTCGCACGTGTTTTTACTCGACTACCCTGCGGGATGCATCCTCTCGCACGTGTTTTTGCTCGACTAGCCATGCGCATCCCAAAAAACCTGCGCATGCGCATCCCACAAAACCTGCGCATGCGCATCCCACAAAACCTCGCACGTGTTTGTGCTCGACTAGCCTGCGGGATGCATCCTTTCGCACGTGTTTTTACTCGACTAGCCTGCGGGATGCATCCTCTCGCACGTGTTTTTGCTCGACTAGCCTGCGGGATGCATCCTCTCGCACGTGTTTTTACTCGACTACCCTGCGGGATGCATCCTCTCGCACGTGTTTTTGCTCGACTAGGCATGCGCATCCCAAAAAACCTGCGCATGCGCATCCCACAAAACCTGCGCATGCGCATCCCACAAAACCTCGCACGTGTTTTTACTCGACTAGCCTGCGGGATGCATCCTCTCGCACGTGTTTTTACTCGACTAGCCTGCGGGATGCATCCTCTCGCACGTGTTTTTACTCGACTACCCTGCGGGATGCATCCTCTCGCACGTGTTTTTGCTCGACTAGCCATGCGCATCCCAAAAAACCTGCGCATGCGCATCCCACAAAACCTGCGTATGCGCATCCCACAAAACCTCGCACGTGTTTTTACTCGACTAGCCTGCGGGATGCATCCTCTCGCACGTGTTTTTACTCGACTAGCCTGCGGGATGCATCCTCTCGCACGTGTTTCTACTCGACTAGCCTGCGGGATGCATCCTCTCGCACTTGTTTTTGCTCGACTAGCCATGCGCATCCCAAAAAACCTGCGCATGCGCATCCCAAAAAATCTGCGCATGCGCATCCCACAAAACCTGCGCATGCGCATCCCACAAAACCTCGCACGTGTTTGTGCTCGACTAGCCTGCGGGATGCATCCTCTCGCACGTGTTTTTGCTCGACTAGCCTGCGGGATGCATCCTCTCGCACGTGTTTTTACTCGACTAGCCTGCGGGATGCATCCTCTCGCACGTGTTTCTACTCGACTAGCCTGCGGGATGCATCCTCTCGCACGTGTTTTTGCTCGACTAGCCATGCGCATCCCAAAAAACCTGCGCATGCGCATCCCAAAAAATCTGCGCATGCGCATCCCACAAAACCTGCGCATGCGCATCCCACAAAACCTCGCACGTGTTTGTGCTCGACTAGCCTTGCGGGATGCATCCTCTCGCACGTGTTTTTGCTCGACTAGCCTGCGGGATGCATCCTCTCGCACGTGTTTTTACTCGACTAGCCTGCGGGATGCATCCTCTCGCACGTGTTTTTACTCGACTACCCTGCGGTATGCATCCTCTCGCACGTGTTTTTGCTCGACTAGGCATGCGCATCCCAAAAAACCTGCGCATGCGCATCCCAAAAAACCTGCGCATGCGCATCCCACAAAACCTGCGCATGCGCATCCCACAAAACCTCGCACGTGTTTTTACTCGACTAGCCTGCGGGATGTATCCTCTCGCACGTGTTTTTACTCGACTAGCCTGCGGGATGCATCCTCTCGCACGTGTTTCTACTCGACTAGCCTGCGGGATGCATCCTCTCGCACGTGTTTTTGCTCGACTAGCCATGCGCATCCCAAAAAACCTGCGCATGCGCATCCCAAAAAATCTGCGCATGCGCATCCCACAAAACCTGCGCATGCGCATCCCACAAAACCTCGCACGTGTTTGTGCTCGACTAGCCTGCGGGATGCATCCTTTCGCACGTGTTTTTACTCGACTAGCCTGCGGGATGCATCCTCTCGCACGTGTTTTTGCTCGACTAGCCATGCGCATCCCATAAAACCTGCGCATGCGCATCCCACAAAACCTGCGCATGCGCATCCCACAAAACCTCGCACGTGTTTTTACTCGACTAGCCTGCGGGATGCATCCTCTCGCACGTGTTTTTACTCGACTAGCCTGCGGGATGCATCCTCTCGCACGTGTTTTTGCTCGACTAGCCTGCGGGATGCATCCTCTCGCACGTGTTTTTGCTCGACTAGGCATGCGCATCCCAAAAAACCTGCGCATGCGCATCCCAAAAAACCTGCGCATGCGCATCCCACAAAACCTCGCACGTGTTTTTACTCGACTAGCCTGCGGGATGCATCCTCTCGCACGTGTTTCTACTCGACTAGCCTGCGGGATGCATCCACTCGCACGTGTTTTTACTCGACTAGCCTGCGGGATGCATCGTCTCGCACGTGTTTTTACTCGACTAGCCTGCGGGATGCATCCTCTCGCACGTGATTTTGCTCGACTAGCCATGCGCATCCCAAAAAACCTGCGCATGCGCATCCCAAAAAACCTGCGCATGCGCATCCCACAAAACCTCGCACGTGTTTTTACTCGACTAGCCTGCGGGATGCATCCTTTCGCACGTGTTTTTACTCGACTAGCCAGCGGGATGCATCCTCTCGCACGTGTTTTTGCTCGACTAGCCTGCGGGATGCATCCTCTCGCACGTGTTTTTACTCGACTAGCCTGCGGGATGCATCCTCTCGCACGTGTTTTTGCTCGACTAGCCATGCGCATCCCAAAAAACCTGCGCATGCGCATCCCACAAAACCTGCGCATGCGCATCCCACAAAACCTCGCACGTGTTTGTGCTCGACTAGCCTGCGGGATGCATCCTTTCGCACGTGTTTTTACTCGACTAGCCTGCGGGATGCATCCTCTCGCACGTGTTTTTGCTCGACTAGCCTGCGGGATGCATCCTCTCGCACGTGTTTTTGCTCGACTAGCCTGCGGGATGCATCCTCTCGCACGTGTTTTTACTCGACTAGCCTGCGGGATGCATCCTCTCGCACGTGTTTTTACTCGACTACCCTGCGGTATGCATCCTCTCGCACGTGTTTTTGCTCGACTAGGCATGCGCATCCCAAAAAACCTGCGCATGCGCATCCCAAAAAACCTGCGCATGCGCATCCCACAAAACCTGCGCATGCGCATCCCACAAAACCTCGCACGTGTTTTTACTCGACTAGCCTGCGGGATGCATCCTCTCGCACGTGTTTTTACTCGACTAGCCTGCGGGATGCATCCTCTCGCACGTGTTTCTACTCGACTAGCCTGCGGGATGCATCCTCTCGCACGTGTTTTTGCTCGACTAGCCATGCGCATCCCAAAAAACCTGCGCATGCGCATCCCAAAAAATCTGCGCATGCGCATCCCACAAAACCTGCGCATGCGCATCCCACAAAACCTCGCACGTGTTTGTGCTCGACTAGCCTGCGGGATGCATCCTTTCGCACGTGTTTTTACTCGACTAGCCTGCGGGATGCATCCTCTCGCACGTGTTTTTGCTCGACTAGCCATGCGCATCCCATAAAACCTGCGCATGCGCATCCCACAAAACCTGCGCATGCGCATCCCACAAAACCTCGCACGTGTTTTTACTCGACTAGCCTGCGGGATGCATCCTCTCGCACGTGTTTTTACTCGACTAGCCTGCGGGATGCATCCTCTCGCACGTGTTTTTACTCGACTAGCCTGCGGGATGCATCCTCTCGCACGTGTTTTTGCTCGACTAGCCTGCGGGATGCATCCTCTCGCACGTGTTTTTGCTCGACTAGGCATGCGCATCCCAAAAAACCTGCGCATGCGCATCCCAAAAAACCTGCGCATGCGCATCCCAAAAAACCTGCGCATGCGCATCCCACAAAACCACGCACGTGTTTTTACTCGACTAGCCTGCGGGATGCATCCTCTCGCACGTGTTTTTACTCGACTACCCTGCGGGATGCATCCTCTCGCACGTGTTTTTGCTCGACTAGCCATGCGCATCCCAAAAAACCTGCGCATGCGCATCCCACAAAACCTGCGTATGCGCATCCCACAAAACCTCGCACGTGTTTTTACTCGACTAGCCTGCGGGATGCATCCTCTCGCACGTGTTTTTACTCGACTAGCCTGCGGGATGCATCCTCTCGCACGTGTTTGTGCTCGACTAGCCTGCGGGATGCATCCTCTCGCACGTGTTTTTACTCGACTAGCCTGCGGGATGCATCCTCTCGCACGTGTTTTTGCTCGACTAGCCTGCGGGATGCATCCTCTCGCACGTGTTTTTGCTCGACTAGCCTGCGGGATGCATCCTTTCGCACGTGTTTTTACTCGACTAGCCTGCGGGATGCATCCTCTCGCACGTGTTTTTGCTCGACTAGGCATGCGCATCCCAAAAAACCTGCGCATGCGCATCCCAAAAAACCTGCGCATGCGCATCCCACAAAACCACGCACGTGTTTTTACTCGACTAGCCTGCGGGATGCATCCTCTCGCACGTGTTTTTACTCGACTACCCTGCGGGATGCATCCTCTCGCACGTGTTTTTGCTCGACTAGCCATGCGCATCCCAAAAAACCTGCGCATGCGCATCCCACAAAACCTGCGTATGCGCATCCCACAAAACCTCGCACGTGTTTTTACTCGACTAGCCTGCGGGATGCATCCTCTCGCACGTGTTTTTACTCGACTAGCCTGCGGGATGCATCCTCTCGCACGTGTTTGTGCTCGACTAGCCTGCGGGATGCATCCTCTCGCACGTGTTTTTACTCGACTAGCCTGCGGGATGCATCCTCTCGCACGTGTTTTTGCTCGACTAGCCTGCGGGATGCATCCTCTCGCACGTGTTTTTGCTCGACTAGCCTGCGGGATGCATCCTTTCGCACGTGTTTTTACTCGACTAGCCTGCGGGATGCATCCTCTCGCACGTGTTTTTACTCGACTAGCCTGCGGGATGCATCCTCTCGCACGTGTTTTTGCTCGACTAGCCTGCGGGATGCATCCTCTCGCACGTGTTTTTGCTCGACTAGCCATGCGCATCCCAAAAAAACCTGCGCATGCGCATCCCACAAAACCTGCGCATGCGCATCCCACAAAACCTCGCACGTGTTTGTGCTCGACTAGCCTGCGGGATGCATCCTTTCGCACGTGTTTTTACTCGACTAGCCTGCGGGATGCATCCTCTCGCACGTGTTTTTGCTCGACTAGCCTGCGGGATGCATCCTCTCGCACGTGTTTTTACTCGACTAGCCTGCGGGATGCATCCTCTCGCACGTGATTTTACTCGACTACCCTGCGGGATGCATCCTCTCGCACGTGTTTTTGCTCGACTAGCCATGCGCATCCCAAAAAACCTGCGCATGCGCATCCCACAAAACCTGCGTATGCGCAACCCACAAAACCTCGCACGTGTTTTTACTCGACTAGCCTGCGGGATGCATCCTCTCGCACGTGTTTTTACTCGACTAGCCTGCGGGATGCATCCTCTCGCACGTGTTTGTGCTCGACTAGCCTGCGGGATGCATCCTCTCGCACGTGTTTTTACTCGACTAGCCTGCGGGATGCATCCTCTCGCACGTGTTTTTGCTCGACTAGCCTGCGGGATGCATCCTCTCGCACGTGTTTTTGCTCGACTAGCCTGCGGGATGCATCCTCTCGCACGTGTTTTTACTCGACTAGCCTGCGGGATGCATCCTCTCGCACGTGTTTTTGCTCGACTAGCCTGCGGGATGCATCCTCTCGCACGTGTTTTTGCTCGACTAGGCATGCGCATCCCAAAAAACCTGCGCATGCGCATCCCAAAAAACCTGCGCATGCGCATCCCACAAAACCTGCGCATGCGCATCCCACAAAACCTCGCACGTGTTTTTACTCGACTAGCCTGCGGGATGCATCCTCTCGCACGTGTTTTTGCTCGGCTAGCCTGCGGGATGCATCCTCTCGCACGTGTTTTTGCTCGACTAGCCATGCGCATCCCAAAAAACCTGCGCATGCGCATCCCAAAAAAACCTTCGCATGCGCATCCCACAAAACCTCGCACGTGTTTTTACTCGACTAGCCTGCGGCATGCATAGTCTCGCACGTGTTTTTACTCGACTAGCCTGCGGGATGCATCCTCTAGCACGTGTTTTTACTCGACTAGCCTGCGGGATACATCGTCTCGCACGTGTTTTTACTCGACTAGCCTGCGGGATGCATCCTCTCGCACGTGTTTTTGCTCGACTAGCCATGCGCATCCCAAAAAACCTGCGCATGCGCATCCCAAAAAATCTGCGCATGCGCATCCCACAAAACCTGCGCATGCGCATCCCACAAAACCTCGCATGCGCATCCCACAAAACCTCGCACGTGTTTTTACTCGACTAGCCTGCGGGATGCATCCTCTCGCACGTGTTTTTACTCGACTAGCCTGCGGGATGCATCGTCTCGCACGTGTTTTTACTCGACTAGCCTGCGGGATGCATCCTCTCGCACGTGTTTTTGATCGACTAGCCATGCGCATCCCAAAAAACCTGCGCATGCGCATCCCAAAAAATCTGCGCATGCGCATCCCACAAAACCTGCGCATGCGCATCCCACAAAACATCGCACGTGTTTGTGCTCGACTAGCCTGCGGGATGCATCCTTTCGCACGTGTTTTTACTCGACTAGCCTGCGGGATGCATCCTCTCGCACGTGTTTTTGCTCGACTAGCCTGCGGGATGCATCCTCTCGCACGTGTTTGTGCTCGACTAGCCTGCGGGATGCATCCTCTCGCACGTGTTTTTACTCGACTAGCCTGCGGGATGCATCCTCTCGCATGTGTTTTTGCTCGACTAGCCTGCGGGATGCATCCTTTCGCACGTGTTTTTACTCGACTAGCCTGCGGGATGCATCCTCTCGCACGTGTTTTTGCTCGACTAGCCTGCGGGATGCATCCTCTCGCACGTGTTTTTACTCGACTAGCCTGCGGGATGCATCCTCTCGCACGTGTTTTTACTCGACTACCCTGCGGGATGCATCCTCTCGCACGTGTTTTTGCTCGACTAGCCATGCGCATCCCAAAAAACCTGCGCATGCGCATCCCACAAAACCTGCGCATGCGCATCCCACAAAACCTCGCACGTGTTTGTGCTCGACTAGCCTGCGGGATGCATCCTTTCGCACGTGTTTTTACTCGACTAGCCTGCGGGATGCATCCTCTCGCACGTGTTTTTGCTCGACTAGCCTGCGGGATGCATCCTCTCGCACGTGTTTTTACTCGACTACCCTGCGGGATGCATCCTCTCGCACGTGTTTTTGCTCGACTAGGCATGCGCATCCCAAAAAACCTGCGCATCGCATCCCACAAAACCTGCGCATGCGCATCCCACAAAACCTCGCACGTGTTTTTACTCGACTAGCCTGCGGGATGCATCCTCTCGCACGTGTTTTTACTCGACTAGCCTGCGGGATGCATCCTCTCGCACGTGTTTTTGCTCGACTAGCCATGCGCATCCCAAAAAACCTGCGCATGCGCATCCCACAAAACCTGCGTATGCGCATCCCACAAAACCTCGCACGTGTTTTTACTCGACTAGCCTGCGGGATGCATCCTCTCGCACGTGTTTTTACTCGACTAGCCTGCGGGATGCATCCTCTCGCACGTGTTTCTACTCGACTAGCCTGCGGGATGCATCCTCTCGCACTTGTTTTTGCTCGACTAGCCATGCGCATCCCAAAAAACCTGCGCATGCGCATCCCAAAAAATCTGCGCATGCGCATCCCACAAAACCTGCGCATGCGCATCCCACAAAACCTCGCACGTGTTTGTGCTCGACTAGCCTGCGGGATGCATCCTCTCGCACGTGTTTTTGCTCGACTAGCCTGCGGGATGCATCCTCTCGCACGTGTTTTTACTCGACTACCCTGCGGGATGCATCCTCTCGCACGTGTTTTTGCTCGACTAGGCATGCGCATCCCAAAAAACCTGCGCATGCGCATCCCACAAAACCTGCGCATGCGCATCCCACAAAACCTCGCACGTGTTTTTACTCGACTAGCCTGCGGGATGCATCCTCTCGCACGTGTTTTTACTCGACTAGCCTGCGGGATGCATCCTCTCGCACGTGTTTCTACTCGACTAGCCTGCGGGATGCATCCTCTCGCACGTGTTTTTGCTCGACTAGCCATGCGCATCCCAAAAAACCTGCGCATGCGCATCCCACAAAACCTCGCACGTGTTTTTACTCGACTAGCCTGCGGGATGCATCCTCTCGCACGTGTTTTTACTCGACTAGCCTGCGGGATGCATCCTCTCGCACGTGTTTTTGCTCGACTAGCCTGCGGGATGCATCCTCTCGCACGTGTTTTTGCTCGACTAGGCATGCGCATCCCAAAAAACCTGCGCATGCGCATCCCAAAAAACCTGCGCATGCGCATCCCACAAAACCTCGCACGTGTTTTTACTCGACTAGCCTGCGGGATGCATCCTCTCGCACGTGTTTCTACTCGACTAGCCTGCGGGATGCATCCACTCGCACGTGTTTTTACTCGACTAGCCTGCGGGATGCATCGTCTCGCACGTGTTTTTACTCGACTAGCCTGCGGGATGCATCCTCTCGCACGTGATTTTGCTCGACTAGCCATGCGCATCCCAAAAAACCTGCGCATGCGCATCCCAAAAAACCTGCGCATGCGCATCCCACAAAACCTCGCACGTGTTTGTGCTCGACTAGCCTGCGGGATGCATCCTTTCGCACGTGTTTTTACTCGACTAGCCTGCGGGATGCATCCTCTCGCACGTGTTTTTGCTCGACTAGCCTGCGGGATGCATCCTCTCGCACGTGTTTTTGCTCGACTAGCCTGCGGGATGCATCCTCTCGCACGTGTTTTTACTCGACTAGCCTGCGGGATGCATCCTCTCGCACGTGTTTTTACTCGACTACCCTGCGGTATGCATCCTCTCGCACGTGTTTTTGCTCGACTAGGCATGCGCATCCCAAAAAACCTGCGCATGCGCATCCCAAAAAACCTGCGCATGCGCATCCCACAAAACCTGCGCATGCGCATCCCACAAAACCTCGCACGTGTTTTTACTCGACTAGCCTGCGGGATGCATCCTCTCGCACGTGTTTTTACTCGACTAGCCTGCGGGATGCATCCTCTCGCACGTGTTTCTACTCGACTAGCCTGCGGGATGCATCCTCTCGCACGTGTTTTTGCTCGACTAGCCATGCGCATCCCAAAAAACCTGCGCATGCGCATCCCAAAAAATCTGCGCATGCGCATCCCACAAAACCTGCGCATGCGCATCCCACAAAACCTCGCACGTGTTTGTGCTCGACTAGCCTGCGGGATGCATCCTTTCGCACGTGTTTTTACTCGACTAGCCTGCGGGATGCATCCTCTCGCACGTGTTTTTGCTCGACTAGCCATGCGCATCCCATAAAACCTGCGCATGCGCATCCCACAAAACCTGCGCATGCGCATCCCACAAAACCTCGCACGTGTTTTTACTCGACTAGCCTGCGGGATGCATCCTCTCGCACGTGTTTTTACTCGACTAGCCTGCGGGATGCATCCTCTCGCACGTGTTTTTACTCGACTAGCCTGCGGGATGCATCCTCTCGCACGTGTTTTTGCTCGACTAGCCTGCGGGATGCATCCTCTCGCACGTGTTTTTGCTCGACTAGGCATGCGCATCCCAAAAAACCTGCGCATGCGCATCCCAAAAAACCTGCGCATGCGCATCCCACAAAACCACGCACGTGTTTTTACTCGACTAGCCTGCGGGATGCATCCTCTCGCACGTGTTTTTACTCGACTACCCTGCGGGATGCATCCTCTCGCACGTGTTTTTGCTCGACTAGCCATGCGCATCCCAAAAAACCTGCGCATGCGCATCCCACAAAACCTGCGTATGCGCATCCCACAAAACCTCGCACGTGTTTTTACTCGACTAGCCTGCGGGATGCATCCTCTCGCACGTGTTTTTACTCGACTAGCCTGCGGGATGCATCCTCTCGCACGTGTTTGTGCTCGACTAGCCTGCGGGATGCATCCTCTCGCACGTGTTTTTACTCGACTAGCCTGCGGGATGCATCCTCTCGCACGTGTTTTTGCTCGACTAGCCTGCGGGATGCATCCTCTCGCACGTGTTTTTGCTCGACTAGCCTGCGGGATGCATCCTTTCGCACGTGTTTTTACTCGACTAGCCTGCGGGATGCATCCTCTCGCACGTGTTTTTACTCGACTAGCCTGCGGGATGCATCCTCTCGCACGTGTTTTTGCTCGACTAGCCTGCGGGATGCATCCTCTCGCACGTGTTTTTGCTCGACTAGCCATGCGCATCCCAAAAAAACCTGCGCATGCGCATCCCACAAAACCTGCGCATGCGCATCCCACAAAACCTCGCACGTGTTTGTGCTCGACTAGCCTGCGGGATGCATCCTTTCGCACGTGTTTTTACTCGACTAGCCTGCGGGATGCATCCTCTCGCACGTGTTTTTGCTCGACTAGCCTGCGGGATGCATCCTCTCGCACGTGTTTTTACTCGACTAGCCTGCGGGATGCATCCTCTCGCACGTGATTTTACTCGACTACCCTGCGGGATGCATCCTCTCGCACGTGTTTTTGCTCGACTAGCCATGCGCATCCCAAAAAACCTGCGCATGCGCATCCCACAAAACCTGCGTATGCGCAACCCACAAAACCTCGCACGTGTTTTTACTCGACTAGCCTGCGGGATGCATCCTCTCGCACGTGTTTTTACTCGACTAGCCTGCGGGATGCATCCTCTCGCACGTGTTTGTGCTCGACTAGCCTGCGGGATGCATCCTCTCGCACGTGTTTTTACTCGACTAGCCTGCGGGATGCATCCTCTCGCACGTGTTTTTGCTCGACTAGCCTGCGGGATGCATCCTCTCGCACGTGTTTTTGCTCGACTAGCCTGCGGGATGCATCCTCTCGCACGTGTTTTTACTCGACTAGCCTGCGGGATGCATCCTCTCGCACGTGTTTTTGCTCGACTAGCCTGCGGGATGCATCCTCTCGCACGTGTTTGTGCTCGACTAGCCTGCGGGATGCATCCTCTCGCACGTGTTTTTACTCGACTAGCCTGCGGGATGCATCCTCTCGCACGTGTTTTTGCTCGACTAGCCTGCGGGATGCATCCTCTCGCACGTGTTTTTGCTCGACTAGCCTGCGGGATGCATCCTCTCGCACGTGTTTTTACTCGACTAGCCTGCGGGATGCATCCTATCGCACGTGTTTTTGCTCGACTAGCCTGCGGGATGCATCCTCTCGCACGTGTTTTTACTCGACTAGCCTGCGGGATGCATCCTCTCGCACGTGTTTGTGCTCGACTAGCCTGCGGGATGCATCCTCTCGCACGTGTTTTTACTCGACTAGCCTGCGGGATGCATCCTCTCGCACGTGTTTTTGCTCGACTAGCCTGCGGGATGCATCCTCTCGCACGTGTTTTTGCTCGACTAGCCTGCGGGATGCATCCTTTCGCACGTGTATTTACTCGACTAGCCTGCGGGATGCATCCTCTCGCACGTGTTTTTACTCGACTAGCCTGCGGGATGCATCCTCTCGCACGTGTTTTTGCTCGACTAGCCTGCGGGATGCATCCTCTCGCACGTGTTTTTGCTCGACTAGCCATGCGCATCCCAAAAAAACCTGCGCATGCGCATCCCACAAAACCTGCGCATGCGCATCCCACAAAACCTCGCACGTGTTTGTGCTCGACTAGCCTGCGGGATGCATCCTTTCGCACGTGTTTTTACTCGACTAGCCTGCGGGATGCATCCTCTCGCACGTGTTTTTGCTCGACTAGCCTGCGGGATGCATCCTCTCGCACGTGTTTTTACTCGACTAGCCTGCGGGATGCATCCTCTCGCACGTGATTTTACTCGACTACCCTGCGGGATGCATCCTCTCGCACGTGTTTTTGCTCGACTAGCCATGCGCATCCCAAAAAACCTGCGCATGCGCATCCCACAAAACCTGCGTATGCGCAACCCACAAAACCTCGCACGTGTTTTTACTCGACTAGCCTGCGGGATGCATCCTCTCGCACGTGTTTTTACTCGACTAACCTGCGGGATGCATCCTCTCGCACGTGTTTGTGCTCGACTAGCCTGCGGGATGCATCCTCTCGCACGTGTTTTTACTCGACTAGCCTGCGGGATGCATCCTCTCGCACGTGTTTTTGCACGACTAGCCTGCGGGATGCATCCTCTCGCACGTGTTTTTGCTCGACTAGCCTGCGGGATGCATCCTCTCGCACGTGTTTTTACTCGACTAGCCTGCGGGATGCATCCTCTCGCACGTGTTTTTGCTCGACTAGCCTGCGGGATGCATCCTCTCGCACGTGTTTTTGCTCGACTAGGCATGCGCATCCCAAAAAACCTGCGCATGCGCATCCCAAAAAACCTGCGCATGCGCATCCCACAAAACCTGCGCTTGCGCATCCCACAAAACCTCGCACGTGTTTTTACTCGACTAGCCTGCGGGATGCATCCTCTCGCACGTGTTTTTGCTCGGCTAGCCTGCGGGATGCATCCTCTCGCACGTGTTTTTGCTCGACTAGCCATGCGCATCCCAAAAAACCTGCGCATGCGCATCCCAAAAAAACCTTCGCATGCGCATCCCACAAAACCTCGCACGTGTTTTTACTCGACTAGCCTGCGGCATGCATAGTCTCGCACGTGTTTTTACTCGACTAGCCTGCGGGATGCATCCTCTCGCACGTGTTTTTACTCGACTAGCCTGCGGGATACATCGTCTCGCACGTGTTTTTACTCGACTAGCCTGCGGGATGCATCCTCTCGCACGTGTTTTTGCTCGACTAGCCATGCGCATCCCAAAAAACCTGCGCATGCGCATCCCAAAAAATCTGCGCATGCGCATCCCACAAAACCTGCGCATGCGCATCCCACAAAACCTCGCATGCGCATCCCACAAAACCTCGCACGTGTTTTTACTCGACTAGCCTGCGGGATGCATCCTCTCGCACGTGTTTTTACTCGACTAGCCTGCGGGATGCATCGTCTCGCACGTGTTTTTACTCGACTAGCCTGCGGGATGCATCCTCTCGCACGTGTTTTTGATCGACTAGCCATGCGCATCCCAAAAAACCTGCGCATGCGCATCCCAAAAAATCTGCGCATGCGCATCCCACAAAACCTGCGCATGCGCATCCCACAAAACATCGCACGTGTTTGTGCTCGACTAGCCTGCGGGATGCATCCTTTCGCACGTGTTTTTACTCGACTAGCCTGCGGGATGCATCCTCTCGCACGTGTTTTTGCTCGACTAGCCTGCGGGATGCATCCTCTCGCACGTGTTTGTGCTTGACTAGCCTGCGGGATGCATCCTCTCGCACGTGTTTTTACTCGACTAGCCTGCGGGATGCATCCTCTCGCATGTGTTTTTGCTCGACTAGCCTGCGGGATGCATCCTTTCGCACGTGTTTTTACTCGACTAGCCTGCGGGATGCATCCTCTCGCACGTGTTTTTGCTCGACTAGCCATGCGCATCCCATAAAACCTGCGCATGCGCATCCCACAAAACCTGCGCATGCGCATCCCACAAAACCTCGCACGTGTTTTTACTCGACTAGCCTGCGGGATGCATCCTCTCGCACGTGTTTTTACTCGACTAGCCTGCGGGATGCATCCTCTCGCACGTGTTTTTACTCGACTAGCCTGCGGGATGCATCCTCTCGCACGTGTTTTTGCTCGACTAGCCTGCGGGATGCATCCTCTCGCACGTGTTTTTGCTCGACTAGGCATGCGCATCCCAAAAAACCTGCGCATGCGCATCCCACAAAACCTGCGCATGCGCATCCCACAAAACCTCGCACGTGTTTTTACTCGACTAGCCTGCGGGATGCATCCTCTCGCACGTGTTTTTACTCGACTAGCCTGCGGGATGCATCCTCTCGCACGTGTTTTTACTCGACTAGCCTGCGGGATGCATCGTCTCGCACGTGTTTTTACTCGACTAGCCTGCGGGATGCATCCTCTCGCACGTGTTTTTGATCGACTAGCCATGCGCATCCCAAAAAACCTGCGCATGCGCATCCCAAAAAATCTGCGCATGCGCATCCCACAAAACCTTTCACGTGTTTGTGCTCGACTAGCCTGCGGGATGCATCCTTTCGCACGTGTTTTTACTCGACTAGCCTGCGGGATGCATCCTCTCGCACGTGTTTTTGCTCGACTAGCCTGCGGGATGCATCCCCTCGCACGTGTTTCTACTCGACTAGCCTGCGGGATGCATCCTCTCGCACGTGTTTTTGCTCGACTAGCCATGCGCATCCCAAAAAACCTGCGCATGCGCATCCCAAAAAATCTGCGCATGCGCATCCCACAAAACCTGCGCATGCGCATCCCACAAAACCTCGCACGTGTTTGTGCTCGACTAGCCTGCGGGATGCATCCTCTCGCACGTGTTTTTACTCGACTAGCCTGCGGGATGCATCCTCTCGCACGTGTTTTTACTCGACTACCCTGCGGTATGCATCCTCTCGCACGTGTTTTTGCTCGACTAGGCATGCGCATCCCAAAAAACCTGCGCATGCGCATCCCAAAAAACCTGCGCATGCGCATCCCACAAAACCTCGCACGTGTTTTTACTCGACTAGCCTGCGGGATGCATCCTCTCGCACGTGTTTTTACTCGACTAGCCTGCGGGATGCATCCTCTCGCACGTGTTTCTACTCGACTAGCCTGCGGGATGCATCCTCTCGCACGTGTTTTTGCTCGACTAGCCATGCGCATCCCAAAAAACCTGCGCATGCGCATCCCAAAAAATCTGCGCATGCGCATCCCACAAAACCTGCGCATGCGCATCCCACAAAACCTCGCACGTGTTTGTGCTCGACTAGCCTGCGGGATGCATCCTTTCGCACGTGTTTTTACTCGACTAGCCTGCGGAATGCATCCTCTCGCACGTGTTTTTGCTCGACTAGCCATGCGCATCCCATAAAACCTGCGCATGCGCATCCCACAAAACCTGCGCATGCGCATCCCACAAAACCTCGCACGTGTTTGTGCTCGACTAGCCTGCGGGATGCATCCTTTCGCACGTGTTTTTACTCGACTAGCCTGCGGGATGCATCCTCTCGCACGTGTTTTTGCTCGACTAGCCTGCGGGATGCATCCTCTCGCACGTGTTTTTACTCGACTAGCCTGCGGGATGCATCCTCTCGCACGTGATTTTACTCGACTACCCTGCGGGATGCATCCTCTCGCACGTGTTTTTGCTCGACTAGCCATGCGCATCCCAAAAAACCTGCGCATGCGCATCCCACAAAACCTGCGTATGCGCAACCCACAAAACCTCGCACGTGTTTTTACTCGACTAGCCTGCGGGATGCATCCTCTCGCACGTGTTTTTACTCGACTAGCCTGCGGGATGCATCCTCTCGCACGTGTTTGTGCTCGACTAGCCTGCGGGATGCATCCTCTCGCACGTGTTTTTACTCGACTAGCCTGCGGGATGCATCCTCTCGCACGTGTTTTTGCTCGACTAGCCTGCGGGATGCATCCTCTCGCACGTGTTTTTGCTCGACTAGCCTGCGGGATGCATCCTCTCGCACGTGTTTTTACTCGACTAGCCTGCGGGATGCATCCTCTCGCACGTGTTTTTGCTCGACTAGCCTGCAGGATGCATCCTCTCGCACGTGTTTTTGCTCGACTAGGCATGCGCATCCCAAAAAACCTGCGCATGCGCATCCCAAAAAACCTGCGCATGCGCATCCCACAAAACCTGCGCATGCGCATCCCACAAAACCTCGCACGTGTTTTTACTCGACTAGCCTGCGGGATGCATCCTCTCGCACGTGTTTTTGCTCGGCTAGCCTGCGGGATGCATCCTCTCGCACGTGTTTTTGCTCGACTAGCCATGCGCATCCCAAAAAACCTGCGCATGCGCATCCCAAAAAAACCTTCGCATGCGCATCCCACAAAACCTCGCACGTGTTTTTACTCGACTAGCCTGCGGCATGCATAGTCTTGCACGTGTTTTTACTCGACTAGCCTGCGGGATGCATCCTCTCGCACGTGTTTTTACTCGACTAGCCTGCGGGATACATCGTCTCGCACGTGTTTTTACTCGACTAGCCTGCGGGATGCATCCTCTCGCACGTGTTTTTGCTCGACTAGCCATGCGCATCCCAAAAAACCTGCGCATGCGCATCCCAAAAAATCTGCGCATGCGCATCCCACAAAACCTGCGCATGCGCATCCCACAAAACCTCGCATGCGCATCCCACAAAACCTCGCACGTGTTTTTACTCGACTAGCCTGCGGGATGCATCCTCTCGCACGTGTTTTTACTCGACTAGCCTGCGGGATGCATCGTCTCGCACGTGTTTTTACTCGACTAGCCTGCGGGATGCATCCTCTCGCACGTGTTTTTGATCGACTAGCCATGCGCATCCCAAAAAACCTGCGCATGCGCATCCCAAAAAATCTGCGCATGCGCATCCCACAAAACCTGCGCATGCGCATCCCACAAAACATCGCACGTGTTTGTGCTCGACTAGCCTGCGGGATGCATCCTTTCGCACGTGTTTTTACTCGACTAGCCTGCGGGATGCATCCTCTCGCACGTGTTTTTGCTCGACTAGCCTGCGGGATGCATCCTCTCGCACGTGTTTGTGCTCGACTAGCCTGCGGGATGCATCCTCTCGCACGTGTTTTTACTCGACTAGCCTGCGGGATGCATCCTCTCGCATGTGTTTTTGCTCGACTAGCCTGCGGGATGCATCCTTTCGCACGTGTTTTTACTCGACTAGCCTGCGGGATGCATCCTCTCGCACGTGTTTTTGCTCGACTAGCCATGCGCATCCCATAAAACCTTCGCATGCGCATCCCACAAAACCTGCGCATGCGCATCCCACAAAACCTCGCACGTGTTTTTACTCGACTAGCCTGCGGGATGCATCCTCTCGCACGTGTTTTTACTCGACTAGCCTGCGGGATGCATCCTCTCGCACGTGTTTTTACTCGACTAGCCTGCGGGATGCATCCTCTCGCACGTGTTTTTACTCGACTAGCCTGCGGGATGCATCCTCTCGCACGTGTTTTTGCTCGACTAGCCTGCGGGATGCATCCTCTCGCACGTGTTTTTGCTCGACTAGGCATGCGCATCCCAAAAAACCTGCGCATGCGCATCCCACAAAACCTGCGCATGCGCATCCCACAAAACCTCGCACGTGTTTTTACTCGACTAGCCTGCGGGATGCATCCTCTCGCACGTGTTTTTACTCGACTAGCCTGCGGGATGCATCCTCTCGCACGTGTTTTTACTCGACTAGCCTGCGGGATGCATCGTCTCGCACGTGTTTTTACTCGACTAGCCTGCGGGATGCATCCTCTCGCACGTGTTTTTGATCGACTAGCCATGCGCATCCCAAAAAACCTGCGCATGCGCATCCAAAAAATCTGCGCATGCGCATCCCACAAAACCTCGCACGTGTTTGTGCTCGACTAGCCTGCGGGATGCATCCTTTCGCACGTGTTTTTACTCGACTAGCCTGCGGGATGCATCCTCTCGCACGTGTTTTTGCTCGACTAGCCTGCGGGATGCATCCCCTCGCACGTGTTTCTACTCGACTAGCCTGCGGGATGCATCCTCTCGCACGTGTTTTTGCTCGACTAGCCATGCGCATCCCAAAAAACCTGCGCATGCGCATCCCAAAAAATCTGCGCATGCGCATCCCACAAAACCTGCGCATGCGCATCCCACAAAACCTCGCACGTGTTTGTGCTCGACTAGCCTGCGGGATGCATCCTCTCGCACGTGTTTTTACTCGACTAGCCTGCGGGATGCATCCTCTCGCACGTGTTTTTACTCGACTACCCTGCGGTATGCATCCTCTCGCACGTGTTTTTGCTCGACTAGGCATGCGCATCCCAAAAAACCTGCGCATGCGCATCCCAAAAAACCTGCGCATGCGCATCCCACAAAACCTCGCACGTGTTTTTACTCGACTAGCCTGCGGGATGCATCCTCTCGCACGTGTTTTTACTCGACTAGCCTGCGGGATGCATCCTCTCGCACGTGTTTCTACTCGACTAGCCTGCGGGAAGCATCCTCTCGCACGTGTTTTTGCTCGACTAGCCATGCGCATCCCAAAAAACCTGCGCATGCGCATCCCAAAAAATCTGCGCATGCGCATCCCACAAAACCTGCGCATGCGCATCCCACAAAACCTCGCACGTGTTTGTGCTCGACTAGCCTGCGGGATGCATCCTTTCGCACGTGTTTTTACTCGACTAGCCTGCGGGATGCATCCTCTCGCACGTGTTTTTGCTCGACTAGCCATGCGCATCCCATAAAACCTGCGCATGCGCATCCCACAAAACCTGCGCATGCGCATCCCACAAAACCTCGCACGTGTTTTTACTGGACTAGCCTGCGGGATGCATCCTCTCGCACGTGTTTTTACTCGACTAGCCTGCGGGATGCATCCTCTCGCACGTGTTTTTACTCGACTAGCCTGCGGGATGCATCCTCTCGCACGTGTTTTTGCTCGACTAGCCTGCGGGATGCATCCTCTCGCACGTGTTTTTACTCGACTAGCCTGCGGGATGCATCCTCTCGCACGTGTTTTTGCTCGACTAGCCATGCGCATCCCAAAAAACCTGCGCATGCGCATCCCACAAAACCTGCGCATGCGCATCCCACAAAACCTCGCACGTGTTTGTGCTCGACTAGCCTGCGGGATGCATCCTTTCGCACGTGTTTTTACTCGACTAGCCTGCGGGATGCATCCTCTCGCACGTGTTTTTGCTCGACTAGCCTGCGGGATGCATCCCCTCGCACGTGTTTTTGGTCGACTAGCCTGCGGGATGCATCCTCTCGCACGTGTTTTTACTCGACTAGCCTGCGGGATGCATCCTCTCGCACGTGTTTTTACTCGACTACCCTGCGGTATGCATCCTCTCGCACGTGTTTTTGCTCGACTAGGCATGCGCATCCCAAAAAACCTGCGCATGCGCATCCCAAAAAACCTGCGCATGCGCATCCCTCAAAACCTGCGCATAAGCGATCCCACAAAACCTCGCACGTGTTTTTACTCGACTAGCCTGCGGGATGCATCCTCTCGCACGTGTTTTTACTCGACTAGCCTGCGGGATGCATCCTCTCGCACGTGTTTCTACTCGACTAGCCTGCGGGATGCATCCTCTCGCACGTGTTTTTGCTCGACTAGCCATGCGCATCCCATAAAACCTGCGCATGCGCATTCCAAAAAATCTGCGCATGCGCATCCCACAAAACCTGCGCATGCGCATCCCACAAAACCTCGCACGTGTTTGTGCTCGACTAGCCTGCGGGATGCATCCTTTCGCACGTGTTTTTACTCGACTAGCCTGCGGGATGCATCCTCTCGCACGTGTTTTTGCTCGACTAGCCATGCGCATCCCATAAAACCTGCGCATGCGCATCCCACAAAACCTGCGCATGCGCATCCCACAAAACCTCGCACGTGTTTTTACTCGACTAGCCTGCGGGATGCATCCTCTCGCACGTGTTTTTACTCGACTAGCCTGCGGGATGCATCCTCTCGCACGTGTTTTTACTCGACTAGCCTGCGGGATGCATCCTCTCGCACGTGTTTTTGCTCGACTAGCCTGCGGGATGCATCCTCTCGCACGTGTTTTTGCTCGACTAGGCATACGCATCCCAAAAAACCTGCGCATGCACATCCCAAAAAACCTGCGCATGCGCATCCCACAAAACCTCGCACGTGTTTTTACTCGACTAGCCTGCGGGATGCATCCTCTCGCACGTGTTTCTACTCGACTAGCCTGCGGGATGCATCCTCTCGCACGTGTTTTTACTCGACTAGCCTGCGGGATGCATCGTCTCGCACGTGTTTTTACTCGACTAGCCTGCGGGATGCATCCTCTCGCACGTGTTTTTGCTCGACTAGCCATGCGCATCCCAAAAAACCTGCGCATGCGCATCCCACAAAACCTGCGCATGCGCATCCCACAAAACCTCGCACGTGTTTGTGCTCGACTAGCCTGCGGGATGCATCCTTTCGCACGTGTTTTTACTCGACTAGCCTGCGGGATGCATCCTCTCGCACGTGTTTTTGCTCGACTAGCCTGCGGGATGCATCCTCTCGCACGTGTTTTTACTCGACTAGCCTGCGGGATGCATCCTCTCGCACGTGTTTTTGCTCGACTAGCCATGCGCATCCCAAAAAACCTGCGCATGCGCATCCCACAAAACCTGCGCATGCGCATCCCACAAAACCTCGCACGTGTTTGTGCTCGACTAGCCTGCGGGATGCATCCTTTCGCACGTGTTTTTACTCGACTAGCCTGCGGGATGCATCCTCTCGCACGTGTTTTTGCTCGACTAGCCTGCGGGATGCATCCTCTCGCACGTGTTTTTGCTCGACTAGCCTGCGGGATGCATCCTCTCGCACGTGTTTTTGCTCGACTAGCCTGCGGGATGCATCCTCTCGCACGTGTTTTTGCTCGACTAGGCATGCGCATCCCAAAAAACCTGCGCATGCGCATCCCAAAAAACCTGCGCATGCGCATCCCACAAAACCTGCGCATGCGCATCCCACAAAACCTCGCACGTGTTTTTACTCGACTAGCCTGCGGGATGCATCCTCTCGCACGTGCTTTTACTCGACTAGCCTGCGGGATGCATCCTCTCGCACGTGTTTCTACTCGACTAGCCTGCGGGATGCATCCTCTCGCAAGTGTTTTTACTCGACTAGCCTCCGGGATGCATCCTCTCGCACGTGTTTTTGCTCGACTAGCCTGCGGGATGCATCCTCTCGCACGTGTTTTTGCTCGACTAGCCATGCGCATCCCAAAAAACCTGCGCATGCGCATCCCAAAAAATCTGCGCATGCGCATCCCACAAAACCTGCGCATGCGCATCCCACAAAACCTCGCACGTGTTTGTGCTCGACTAGCCTGCGGGATGCATCCTTTCGCACGTGTTTTTACTCGACTAGCCTGCGGGATGCATCCTCTCGCACGTGTTTTTGCTCGACTAGCCTGCGGGATGCATCCTCTCGCACGTGTTTGTACTCGACTAGCCTGCGGGATGCATCCTCTCGCACGTGTTTTTACTCGACTAGCCTGCGGGATGCATCCTCTCGCACGTGTTTTTGCTCGACTAGCCTGCGGGATGCATCCTCTCGCACGTGTTGTTGCTCGACTAGCCTGCGGGGTGCATCCTCTCACACGTGTTTTTACTCGACTAGCCTGCGGGATGCATCCTCTCGCACGTGTTTTTACT
Source organism: Lasioglossum baleicum (assembly GCF_051020765.1). NCBI lineage: Eukaryota > Metazoa > Arthropoda > Insecta > Hymenoptera > Halictidae > Lasioglossum > Lasioglossum baleicum. The sequence goes on along the minus strand of NW_027469141.1, from coordinate 46,623 downwards.
CGACTAGCCTGCGGGATGCATCCTCTCGCACGTGTTTTTGATCGACTAGCCATGCGCATCCCAAAAAACCTGCGCATGCGCATCCCAAAAAAACCTTCGCATGCGCATCCCACAAAACCTCGCACGTGTTTTTACTCGACTAGCCTGCGGGATGCACAGTCTCGCACGTGTTTTTACTCGACTAGCCTGCGGGATGCATCCTCTCGCACGTGTTTTTACTCGACTAGCCTGCGGGATACATCGTCTCGCACGTGTTTTTACTCGACTAGCCTGCGGGATGCATCCTCTCGCACGTGTTTTTGCTCGACTAGCCATGCGCATCCCAAAAAACCTTCGCATGCGCATCCCAAAAAATCTGCGCATGCGCATCCCACAAAACCTGCGCATGCGCATCCCACAAAACCTCGCATGCGCATCCCACAAAACCTCGCACGTGTTTTTACTCGACTAGCCTGCGGGATGCATCCTCTCGCACGTGTTTTTACTCGACTAGCCTGCGGGATGCATCGTCTCGCACGTGTTTTTACTCGACTAGCCTGCGGGATGCATCCTCTCGCACGTGTTTTTGATCGACTAGCCATGCGCATCCCAAAAAACCTGCGCATGCGCATCCCAAAAAATCTGCGCATGCGCATCCCACAAAACCTGCGCATGCGCATCCCACAAAACCTCGCACGTGTTTGTGCTCGACTAGCCTGCGGGATGCATCCTTTCGCACGTGTTTTTACTCGACTAGCCTGCGGGATGCATCCTCTCGCACGTGTTTTTGCTCGACTAGCCTGCGGGATGCATCCTCTCGCACGTGTTTTTGCTCGACTAGCCTGCGGGATGCATCCTGTCGCACGTGTTTTTGCTCGACTAGCCATGCGCATCCCAAAAAACCTGCGCATGCGCATCCCAAAAAATCTGCGCATGCGCATCCCACAAAACCTGCGCATGCGCATCCCACAAAACCTCGCACGTGTTTGTGCTCGACTAGCCTGCGGGATGCATCCTTTCGCACGTGTTTTTACTCGACTAGCCTGCGGGATGCATCCTCTCGCACGTGTTTTTGCTCGACTAGCCTGCGGGATGCATCCTCTCGCACGTGTTTTTACTCGACTAGCCTGCGGGATGCATCCTCTCGCACGTGTTTTTGCTCGACTAGCCATGCGCATCCCAAAAAACCTGCGCATGCGCATCCCACAAAACCTGCGCATGCGCATCCCACAAAACCTCGCACGTGTTTGTGCTCGACTAGCCTGCGGGATGCATCCTTTCGCACGTGTTTTTACTCGACTAGCCTGCGGGATGCATCCTCTCGCACGTGTTTTTGCTCGACTAGCCTGCGGGATGCATCCTCTCGCACGTGTTTTTGCTCGACTAGCCTGCGGGATGCATCCTCTCGCACGTGTTTTTACTCGACTAGCCTGCGGGATGCATCCTCTCGCACGTGTTTTTACTCGACTACCCTGCGGGATGCATCCTCTCGCACGTGTTTTTGCTCGACTAGGCATGCGCATCCCAAAAAACCTGCGCATGCGCATCCCACAAAACCTGCGCATGCGCATCCCACAAAACCTCGCACGTGTTTTTACTCGACTAGCCTGCGGGATGCATCCTCTCGCACGTGTTTTTACTCGACTAGCCTGCGGGATGCATCCTCTCGCACGTGTTTTTACTCGACTACCCTGCGGGATGCATCCTCTCGCACGTGTTTTTTCTCGACTAGCCATGCGCATCCCAAAAAACCTGCGCATGCGCATCCCACAAAACCTGCGTATGCGCATCCCACAAAACCTGCGCATGCGCATCCCACAAAACCTCGCACGTGTTTTTACTCGACTAGCCTGCGGGATGCATCCTCTCGCACGTGTTTTTACTCGACTAGCCTGCGGGATGCATCCTCTCGCACGTGTTTCTACTCGACTAGCCTGCGGGATGCATCCTCTCGCACGTGTTTTTACTCGACTAGCCTGCGGGATGCATCCTCTCGCACGTGTTTTTGCTCGACTAGCCTGCGGGATGCATCCTCTCGCACGTGTTTTTGCTCGACTAGCCATGCGCATCCCAAAAAACCTGCGCATGCGCATCCCAAAAAATCTGCGCATGCGCATCCCACAAAACCTGCGCATGCGCATCCCACAAAACCTCGCACGTGTTTGTGCTCGACTAGCCTGCGGGATGCATCCTTTCGCACGTGTTTTTACTCGACTAGCCTGCGGGATGCATCCTCTCGCACGTGTTTTTGCTCGACTAGCCTGCGGGATGCATCCTCTCGCACGTGTTTTTGCTCGACTAGCCATGCGCATCCCAAAAAACCTGCGCATGCGCATCCCAAAAAATCTGCGCATGCGCATCCCACAAAACCTGCGCATGCGCATCCCACAAAACCTCGCACGTGTTTGTGCTCGACTAGCCTGCGGGATGCATCCTTTCGCACGTGTTTTTACTCGACTAGCCTGCGGGATGCATCCTCTCGCACGTGTTTTTGCTCGACTAGCCTGCGGGATGCATCCTCTCGCACGTGTTTGTACTCGACTAGCCTGCGGGATGCATCCTCTCGCACGTGTTTTTGCTCGACTAGCCATGCACATCCCAAAAAACCTGCACATGCGCATCCCAAAAAACCTGCGCATGCGCATCCCACAAAACCTGCGCATGCGCATCCCACAAAACCTCGCACGTGTTTTTACTCGACTAGCCTGCGGGATACATCCTCTCGCACGTGTTTTTGCTCGGCTAGCCTGCGGGATGCATCCTCTCGCACGTGTTTTTGCTCGACTAGCCTGCGGGATGCATCCTGTCGCACGTGTTTTTGCTCGACTAGCCATGCGCATCCCAAAAAACCTGCGCATGCGCATCCCAAAAAATCTGCGCATGCGCATCCCACAAAACCTGCGCATGCGCATCCCACAAAACCTCGCACGTGTTTGTGCTCGACTAGCCTGCGGGATGCATCCTTTCGCACGTGTTTTTACTCGACTAGCCTGCGGGATGCATCCTCTCGCACGTGTTTTTGCTCGACTAGCCTGCGGGATGCATCCTCTCGCACGTGTTTGTACTCGACTAGCCTGCGGGATGCATCCTCTCGCACGTGTTTTTACTCGACTAGCCTGCGGGATGCATCCTCTCGCACGTGTTTTTGCTCGACTAGCCTGCGGGATGCATCCTCTCGCACGTGTTGTTGCTCGACTAGCCTGCGGGGTGCATCCTCTCGCACGTGTTTTTACTCGACTAGCCTGCGGGATGCATCCTCTCGCACGTGTTTTTACTCGACTAGCCTGCGGGATGCATCCTCTCGCACGTGTTTTTGCTCGACTAGCCATGCACATCCCAAAAAACCTGCACATGCGCATCCCAAAAAACCTGCGCATGCGCATCCCACAAAACCTGCGCATGCGCATCCCACAAAACCTCGCACGTGTTTTTACTCGACTAGCCTGCGGGATGCATCCTCTCGCACGTGTTTTTGCTCGGCTAGCCTGCGGGATGCATCCTCTCGCACGTGTTTTTGCTCGACTAGCCATGCGCATCCCAAAAAACCTGCGCATGCGCATCCCAAAAAAACCTTCGCATGCGCATCCCACAAAACCTCGCACGTGTTTTTACTCGACTAGCCTGCGGGATGCATAGTCTCGCACGTGTTTTTACTCGACTAGCCTGCGGGATGCATCCTCTCGCACGTGTTTTTACTCGACTAGCCTGCGGGATACATCGTCTCGCACGTGTTTTTACTCGACTAGCCTGCGGGATGCATCCTCTCGCACGTGTTTTTGCTCGACTAGCCATGCGCATCCCAAAAAACCTGCGCATGCGCATCCCAAAAAATCTGCGCATGCGCATCCCACAAAACCTGCGCATGCGCATCCCACAAAACCTCGCATGCGCATCCCACAAAACCTCGCACGTGTTTTTACTCGACTAGCCTGCGGGATGCATCCTCTCGCACGTGTTTTTACTCGACTAGCCTGCGGGATGCATCGTCTCGCACGTGTTTTTACTCGACTAGCCTGCGGGATGCATCCTCTCGCACGTGTTTTTGATCGACTAGCCATGCGCATCCCAAAAAACCTGCGCATGCGCATCCCAAAAAATCTGCGCATGCGCATCCCACAAAACCTGCGCATGCGCATCCCACAAAACCTCGCACGTGTTTGTGCTCGACTAGCCTGCGGGATGCATCCTTTCGCACGTGTTTTTACTCGACTAGCCTGCGGGATGCATCCTCTCGCACGTGTTTTTGCTCGACTAGCCTGCGGGATGCATCCTCTCGCACGTGTTTTTGCTCGACTAGCCTGCGGGATGCATCCTGTCGCACGTGTTTTTGCTCGACTAGCCATGCGCATCCCAAAAAACCTGCGCATGCGCATCCCAAAAAATCTGCGCATGCGCATCCCACAAAACCTGCGCATGCGCATCCCACAAAACCTCGCACGTGTTTGTGCTCGACTAGCCTGCGGGATGCATCCTTTCGCACGTGTTTTTACTCGACTAGCCTGCGGGATGCATCCTCTCGCACGTGTTTTTGCTCGACTAGCCTGCGGGATGCATCCTCTCGCACGTGTTTGTACTCGACTAGCCTGCGGGATGCATCCTCTCGCACGTGTTTTTGCTCGACTAGCCATGCACATCCCAAAAAACCTGCACATGCGCATCCCAAAAAACCTGCGCATGCGCATCCCACAAAACCTGCGCATGCGCATCCCACAAAACCTCGCACGTGTTTTTACTCGACTAGCCTGCGGGATACATCCTCTCGCACGTGTTTTTGCTCGGCTAGCCTGCGGGATGCATCCTCTCGCACGTGTTTTTGCTCGACTAGCCATGCGCATCCCAAAAAACCTGCGCATGCGCATCCCAAAAAAACCTTCGCATGCGCATCCCACAAAACCTCGCACGTGTTTTTACTCGACTAGCCTGCGGGATGCATAGTCTCGCACGTGTTTTTACTCGACTAGCCTGCGGGATGCATCCTCTCGCACGTGTTTTTACTCGACTAGCCTGCGGGATACATCGTCTCGCACGTGTTTTTACTCGACTAGCCTGCGGGATGCATCCTCTCGCACGTGTTTTTGATCGACTAGCCATGCGCATCCCAAAAAACCTGCGCATGCGCATACCAAAAAATCTGCGCATGCGCATCCCACAAAACCTGCGCATGCGCATCCCACAAAACCTCGCATGCGCATCCCACAAAACCTCGCACGTGTTTTTACTCGACTAGCCTGCGGGATGCATCCTCTCGCACGTGTTTTTACTCGACTAGCCTGCGGGATGCATCGTCTCGCACGTGTTTTTACTCGACTAGCCTGCGGGATGCATCCTCTCGCACGTGTTTTTGATCGACTAGCCATGCGCATCCCAAAAAACCTGCGCATGCGCATCCCAAAAAATCTGCGCATGCGCATCCCACAAAACCTGCGCATGCGCATCCCACAAAACCTCGCACGTGTTTGTGCTCGACTAGCCTGCGGGATGCATCCTTTCGCACGTGTTTTTACTCGACTAGCCTGCGGGATGCATCCTCTCGCACGTGTTTTTGCTCGACTAGCCTGCGGGATGCATCCTCTCGCACGTGTTTTTACTCGACTAGCCTGCGGGATGCATCCTCTCGCACGTGTTTTTGCTCGACTAGCCATGCGCATCCCAAAAAACCTGCGCATGCGCATCCCACAAAACCTGCGCATGCGCATCCCACAAAACCTCGCACGTGTTTGTGCTCGACTAGCCTGCGGGATGCATCCTTTCGCACGTGTTTTTACTCGACTAGCCTGCGGGATGCATCCTCTCGCACGTGTTTTTGCTCGACTAGCCTGCGGGATGCATCCTCTCGCACGTGTTTTTGCTCGACTAGCCTGCGGGATGCATCCTCTCGCACGTGTTTTTACTCGACTAGCCTGCGGGATGCATCCTCTCGCACGTGTTTTTACTCGACTACCCTGCGGGATGCATCCTCTCGCACGTGTTTTTGCTCGACTAGGCATGCGCATCCCAAAAAACCTGCGCATGCGCATCCCACAAAACCTGCGCATGCGCATCCCACAAAACCTCGCACGTGTTTTTACTCGACTAGCCTGCGGGATGCATCCTCTCGCACGTGTTTTTACTCGACTAGCCTGCGGGATGCATCCTCTCGCACGTGTTTTTACTCGACTACCCTGCGGGATGCATCCTCTCGCACGTGTTTTTTCTCGACTAGCCATGCGCATCCCAAAAAACCTGCGCATGCGCATCCCACAAAACCTGCGTATGCGCATCCCACAAAACCTCGCACGTGTTTTTACTCGACTAGCCTGCGGGATGCATCCTCTTGCACGTGTTTTTACTCGACTAGCCTGCGGGATGCATCCTCTCGCACGTGTTTGTGCTCGACTAGCCTGCGGGATGCATCCTCTCGCACGTGTTTTTACTCGACTAGCCTGCGGGATGCATCCTCTCGCACGTGTTTTTGCTCGACTAGCCTGCGGGATGCATCCTCTCGCACGTGTTTTTGCTCGACTAGCCTGCGGGATGCATCCTCTCGCACGTGTTTTTACTCGACTAGCCTGCGGGATGCATCCTCTCGCACGTGTTTTTGCTCGACTAGCCTGCGGGATGCATCCTCTCGCACGTGTTTTTGCTCGACTAGGCATGCGCATCCCAAAAAACCTGCGCATGCGCATCCCAAAAAACCTGCGCATGCGCATCCCACAAAACCTGCGCATGCGCATCCCACAAAACCTCGCACGTGTTTTTACTCGACTAGCCTGCGGGATGCATCCTCTCGCACGTGTTTTTACTCGACTAGCCTGCGGGATGCATCCTCTCGCACGTGTTTCTACTCGACTAGCCTGCGGGATGCATCCTCTCGCACGTGTTTTTACTCGACTAGCCTGCGGGATGCATCCTCTCGCACGTGTTTTTGCTCGACTAGCCTGCGGGATGCATCCTCTCGCACGTGTTTTTGCTCGACTAGCCATGCGCATCCCAAAAAACCTGCGCATGCGCATCCCAAAAAATCTGCGCATGCGCATCCCACAAAACCTGCGCATGCGCATCCCACAAAACCTCGCACGTGTTTGTGCTCGACTAGCCTGCGGGATGCATCCTTTCGCACGTGTTTTTACTCGACTAGCCTGCGGGATGCATCCTCTCGCACGTGTTTTTGCTCGACTAGCCTGCGGGATGCATCCTCTCGCACGTGTTTTTGCTCGACTAGCCTGCGGGATGCATCCTCTCGCACGTGTTGTTGCTCGACTAGCCTGCGGGGTGCATCCTCTCGCACGTGTTTTTACTCGACTAGCCTGCGGGATGCATCCTCTCGCACGTGTTTTTACTCGACTAGCCTGCGGGATGCATCCTCTCGCACGTGTTTTTGCTCGACTAGCCATGCACATCCCAAAAAACCTGCACATGCGCATCCCAAAAAACCTGCGCATGCGCATCCCACAAAACCTGCGCATGCGCATCCCACAATACCTCGCGCGTGTTTTTACTCGACTAGCCTGCGGGATGCATCCTCTCGCACGTGTTTTTGCTCGGCTAGCCTGCGGGATGCATCCTCTCGCACGTGTTTTTGCTCGACTAGCCATGCGCATCCCAAAAAACCTGCGCATGCGCATCCCAAAAAAACCTTCGCATGCGCATCCCACAAAACCTCGCACGTGTTTTTACTCGACTAGCCTGCGGGATGCATAGTCTCGCACGTGTTTTTACTCGACTAGCCTGCGGGATGCATCCTCTCGCACGTGTTTTTACTCGACTAGCCTGCGGGATACATCGTCTCGCACGTGTTTTTACTCGACTAGCCTGCGGGATGCATCCTCTCGCACGTGTTTTTGCTCGACTAGCCATGCGCATCCCAAAAAACCTGCGCATGCGCATCCCAAAAAATCTGCGCATGCGCATCCCACAAAACCTGCGCATGCGCATCCCACAAAACCTCGCATGCGCATCCCACAAAACCTCGCACGTGTTTTTACTCGACTAGCCTGCGGGATGCATCCTCTCGCACGTGTTTTTACTCGACTAGCCTGCGGGATGCATCGTCTCGCACGTGTTTTTACTCGACTAGCCTGCGGGATGCATCCTCTCGCACGTGTTTTTGATCGACTAGCCATGCGCATCCCAAAAAACCTGCGCATGCGCATCCCAAAAAATCTGCGCATGCGCATCCCACAAAACCTGCGCATGCGCATCCCACAAAACCTCGCACGTGTTTGTGCTCGACTAGCCTGCGGGATGCATCCTTTCGCACGTGTTTTTACTCGACTAGCCTGCGGGATGCATCCTCTCGCACGTGTTTTTGCTCGACTAGCCTGCGGGATGCATCCTCTAGCACGTGTTTTTGCTCGACTAGCCTGCGGGATGCATCCTGTCGCACGTGTTTTTGCTCGACTAGCCATGCGCATCCCAAAAAACCTGCGCATGCGCATCCCAAAAAATCTGCGCATGCGCATCCCACAAAACCTGCGCATGCGCATCCCACAAAACCTCGCACGTGTTTGTGCTCGACTAGCCTGCGGGATGCATCCTTTCGCACGTGTTTTTACTCGACTAGCCTGCGGGATGCATCCTCTCGCACGTGTTTTTACTCGACTAGCCTGCGGGATGCATCCTCTCGCACGTGTTTTTGCTCGACTAGCCATGCGCATCCCAAAAAACCTGCGCATGCGCATCCCAAAAAATCTGCGCATGCGCATCCCACAAAACCTGCGCATGCGCATCCCACAAAACCTCGCACGTGTTTGTGCTCGACTAGCCTGCGGGATGCATCCTTTCGCACGTGTTTTTACTCGACTAGCCTGCGGGATGCATCCTCTCGCACGTGTTTTTGCTCGACTAGCCTGCGGGATGCATCCTCTCGCACGTGTTTTTGCTCGACTAGCCTGCGGGATGCATCCTCTCGCACGTGTTTTTGCTCGACTAGCCTGCGGGATGCATCCTCTCGCACGTGTTTTTGCTCGACTAGCCTGCGGGATGCATCCTCTCGCACGTGTTTTTACTCGACTAGCCTGCGGGATGCATCCTCTCGCACGTGTTTTTACTCGACTAGCCTGCGGGATGCATCCTCTCGCACGTGTTTTTACTCGACTAGCCTGCGGGATGCATCCTCTCGCACGTGTTTTTGCTCGACTAGCCTGCGGGATGCATCCTCTCGCACGTGTTTTTGCTCGACTAGGCATGCACATCCCAAAAAACCTGCGCATGCGCATCCCACAAAACCTGCGCATGCGCATCCCACAAAACCTCGCACGTGTTTTTACTCGACTAGCCTGCGGGATGCATCCTCTCGCACGTGTTTTTACTCGACTAGCCTGCGGGATGCATCGTCTCGCACGTGTTTTTACTCGACTAGCCTGCGGGATGCATCCTCTCGCACGTGTTTTTGATCGACTAGCCATGCGCATCCCAAAAAACCTGCGCATGCGCATCCCAAAAAATCTGCGCATGCGCATCCCACAAAACCTCGCACGTGTTTGTGCTCGACTAGCCTGCGGGATGCATCCTTTCGCACGTGTTTTTACTCGACTAGCCTGCGGGATGCATCCTCTCGCACGTGTTTTTGCTCGACTAGCCTGCGGGATGCATCCTCTCGCACGTGTTTTTGCTCGACTAGCCTGCGGGATGCATCCTCTCGCACGTGTTTTTACTCGACTAGCCTGCGGGATGCATCCTCTCGCACGTGTTTTTACTCGACTACCCTGCGGGATGCATCCTCTCGCACGTGTTTTTGCTCGACTAGGCATGCGCATCCCAAAAAACCTGCGCATGCGCATCCCACAAAACCTGCGCATGCGCATCCCACAAAACCTCGCACGTGTTTTTACTCGACTAGCCTGCGGGATGCATCCTCTCGCACGTGTTTTTACTCGACTAGCCTGCGGGATGCATCCTCTCGCACGTGTTTTTACTCGACTACCCTGCGGGATGCATCCTCTCGCACGTGTTTTTTCTCGACTAGCCATGCGCATCCCAAAAAACCTGCGCATGCGCATCCCACAAAACCTGCGTATGCGCATCCCACAAAACCTCGCACGTGTTTTTACTCGACTAGCCTGCGGGATGCATCCTCTTGCACGTGTTTTTACTCGACTAGCCTGCGGGATGCATCCTCTCGCACGTGTTTGTGCTCGACTAGCCTGCGGGATGCATCCTCTCGCACGTGTTTTTACTCGACTAGCCTGCGGGATGCATCCTCTCGCACGTGTTTTTGCTCGACTAGCCTGCGGGATGCATCCTCTCGCACGTGTTTTTGCTCGACTAGCCTGCGGGATGCATCCTCTCGCACGTGTTTTTACTCGACTAGCCTGCGGGATGCATCCTCTCGCACGTGTTTTTGCTCGACTAGCCTGCGGGATGCATCCTCTCGCACGTGTTTTTGCTCGACTAGGCATGCGCATCCCAAAAAACCTGCGCATGCGCATCCCAAAAAACCTGCGCATGCGCATCCCACAAAACCTGCGCATGCGCATCCCACAAAACCTCGCACGTGTTTTTACTCGACTAGCCTGCGGGATGCATCCTCTCGCACGTGTTTTTACTCGACTAGCCTGCGGGATGCATCCTCTCGCACGTGTTTCTACTCGACTAGCCTGCGGGATGCATCCTCTCGCACGTGTTTTTACTCGACTAGCCTGCGGGATGCATCCTCTCGCACGTGTTTTTGCTCGACTAGCCTGCGGGATGCATCCTCTCGCACGTGTTTTTGCTCGACTAGCCATGCGCATCCCAAAAAACCTGCGCATGCGCATCCCAAAAAATCTGCGCATGCGCATCCCACAAAACCTGCGCATGCGCATCCCACAAAACCTCGCACGTGTTTGTGCTCGACTAGCCTGCGGGATGCATCCTTTCGCACGTGTTTTTACTCGACTAGCCTGCGGGATGCATCCTCTCGCACGTGTTTTTGCTCGACTAGCCTGCGGGATGCATCCTCTCGCACGTGTTTTTGCTCGACTAGCCTGCGGGATGCATCCTCTCGCACGTGTTGTTGCTCGACTAGCCTGCGGGGTGCATCCTCTCGCACGTGTTTTTACTCGACTAGCCTGCGGGATGCATCCTCTCGCACGTGTTTTTACTCGACTAGCCTGCGGGATGCATCCTCTCGCACGTGTTTTTGCTCGACTAGCCATGCACATCCCAAAAAACCTGCACATGCGCATCCCAAAAAACCTGCGCATGCGCATCCCACAAAACCTGCGCATGCGCATCCCACAATACCTCGCGCGTGTTTTTACTCGACTAGCCTGCGGGATGCATCCTCTCGCACGTGTTTTTGCTCGGCTAGCCTGCGGGATGCATCCTCTCGCACGTGTTTTTGCTCGACTAGCCATGCGCATCCCAAAAAACCTGCGCATGCGCATCCCAAAAAAACCTTCGCATGCGCATCCCACAAAACCTCGCACGTGTTTTTACTCGACTAGCCTGCGGGATGCATAGTCTCGCACGTGTTTTTACTCGACTAGCCTGCGGGATGCATCCTCTCGCACGTGTTTTTACTCGACTAGCCTGCGGGATACATCGTCTCGCACGTGTTTTTACTCGACTAGCCTGCGGGATGCATCCTCTCGCACGTGTTTTTGCTCGACTAGCCATGCGCATCCCAAAAAACCTGCGCATGCGCATCCCAAAAAATCTGCGCATGCGCATCCCACAAAACCTGCGCATGCGCATCCCACAAAACCTCGCATGCGCATCCCACAAAACCTCGCACGTGTTTTTACTCGACTAGCCTGCGGGATGCATCCTCTCGCACGTGTTTTTACTCGACTAGCCTGCGGGATGCATCGTCTCGCACGTGTTTTTACTCGACTAGCCTGCGGGATGCATCCTCTCGCACGTGTTTTTGATCGACTAGCCATGCGCATCCCAAAAAACCTGCGCATGCGCATCCCAAAAAATCTGCGCATGCGCATCCCACAAAACCTGCGCATGCGCATCCCACAAAACCTCGCACGTGTTTGTGCTCGACTAGCCTGCGGGATGCATCCTTTCGCACGTGTTTTTACTCGACTAGCCTGCGGGATGCATCCTCTCGCACGTGTTTTTGCTCGACTAGCCTGCGGGATGCATCCTCTAGCACGTGTTTTTGCTCGACTAGCCTGCGGGATGCATCCTGTCGCACGTGTTTTTGCTCGACTAGCCATGCGCATCCCAAAAAACCTGCGCATGCGCATCCCAAAAAATCTGCGCATGCGCATCCCACAAAACCTGCGCATGCGCATCCCACAAAACCTCGCACGTGTTTGTGCTCGACTAGCCTGCGGGATGCATCCTTTCGCACGTGTTTTTACTCGACTAGCCTGCGGGATGCATCCTCTCGCACGTGTTTTTACTCGACTAGCCTGCGGGATGCATCCTCTCGCACGTGTTTTTGCTCGACTAGCCATGCGCATCCCAAAAAACCTGCGCATGCGCATCCCAAAAAATCTGCGCATGCGCATCCCACAAAACCTGCGCATGCGCATCCCACAAAACCTCGCACGTGTTTGTGCTCGACTAGCCTGCGGGATGCATCCTTTCGCACGTGTTTTTACTCGACTAGCCTGCGGGATGCATCCTCTCGCACGTGTTTTTGCTCGACTAGCCTGCGGGATGCATCCTCTCGCACGTGTTTTTGCTCGACTAGCCTGCGGGATGCATCCTCTCGCACGTGTTTTTGCTCGACTAGCCTGCGGGATGCATCCTCTCGCACGTGTTTTTGCTCGACTAGCCTGCGGGATGCATCCTCTCGCACGTGTTTTTACTCGACTAGCCTGCGGGATGCATCCTCTCGCACGTGTTTTTACTCGACTAGCCTGCGGGATGCATCCTCTCGCACGTGTTTTTACTCGACTAGCCTGCGGGATGCATCCTCTCGCACGTGTTTTTGCTCGACTAGCCTGCGGGATGCATCCTCTCGCACGTGTTTTTGCTCGACTAGGCATGCACATCCCAAAAAACCTGCGCATGCGCATCCCACAAAACCTGCGCATGCGCATCCCACAAAACCTCGCACGTGTTTTTACTCGACTAGCCTGCGGGATGCATCCTCTCGCACGTGTTTTTACTCGACTAGCCTGCGGGATGCATCGTCTCGCACGTGTTTTTACTCGACTAGCCTGCGGGATGCATCCTCTCGCACGTGTTTTTGATCGACTAGCCATGCGCATCCCAAAAAACCTGCGCATGCGCATCCCAAAAAATCTGCGCATGCGCATCCCACAAAACCTCGCACGTGTTTGTGCTCGACTAGCCTGCGGGATGCATCCTTTCGCACGTGTTTTTACTCGACTAGCCTGCGGGATGCATCCTCTCGCACGTGTTTTTGCTCGACTAGCCTGCGGGATGCATCCTCTCGCACGTGTTTTTGCTCGACTAGCCTGCGGGATGCATCCTCTCGCACGTGTTTTTGCTCGACTAGCCATGCGCATCCCAAAAAACCTGCGCATGCGCATCCCAAAAAATCTGCGCATGCGCATCCCACAAAACCTGCGCATGCGCATCCCACAAAACCTCGCACGTGTTTGTGCTCGACTAGCCTGCGGGATGCATCCTTTCGCACGTGTTTTTACTCGACTAGCCTGCGGGATGCATCCTCTCGCACGTGTTTTTGCTCGACTAGCCTGCGGGATGCATCCTCTCGCACGTGTTTGTGCTCGACTAGCCTGCGGGATGCATCCTCTCGCACGTGTTTTTACTCGCCTAGCCTGCGGGATGCATCCTCTCGCACGTGTTTTTGCTCGACTAGCCTGCGGGATGCATCCTCTCGCACGTGTTTTTGCTCGACTAGCCTGCGGAATGCATCCTCTCGCACGTGTTTTTACTCGACTAGCCTGCGGGATGCATCCTCTCGCACGTGTTTTTACTCGACTACCCTGCGGGATGCATCCTCTCGCACGTGTTTTTGCTCGACTAGGCATGCGCATCCCAAAAAACCTGCGCATGCGCATCCCAAAAAACCTGCGCATGCGCATCCCACAAAACCTGCGCATGCGCATCCCACAAAACCTCGCACGTGTTTTTACTCGACTAGCCTGCGGGATGCATCCTCTCGCACGTGTTTTTACTCGACTAGCCTGCGGGATGCATCCTCTCGCACGTGTTTCTACTCGACTAGCCTGCGGGATGCATCCTCTCGCACGTGTTTTTGCTCGACTAGCCATGCGCATCCCAAAAAACCTGCGCATGCGCATCCCAAAAAATCTGCGCATGCGCATCCCACAAAACCTGCGCATGCGCATCCCACAAAACCTCGCACGTGTTTGTGCTCGACTAGCCTGCGGGATGCATCCTCTCGCACGTGTTTTTGCTCGACTAGCCTGCGGGATGCATCCTCTCGCACGTGTTTTTACTCGACTACCCTGCGGTATGCATCCTCTCGCACGTGTTTTTGCTCGACTAGGCATGCGCATCCCAAAAAACCTGCGCATGCGCATCCCAAAAAACCTGCGCATGCGCATCCCACAAAACCTGCGCATGCGCATCCCACAAAACCTCGCACGTGTTTTTACTCGACTAGCCTGCGGGATGCATCCTCTCGCACGTGTTTCTACTCGAATAGCCTGCGGGATGCATCCTCTCGCACGTGTTTTTGCTCGACTAGCCATGCGCATCCCAAAAAACCTGCGCATGCGCATCCCAAAAAATCTGCGCATGCGCATCCCACAAAACCTGCGCATGCGCATCCCACAAAACCTCGCACGTGTTTGTGCTCGACTAGCCTGCGGGATGCATCCTTTCGCACGTGTTTTTACTCGACTAGCCTGCGGGATGCATCCTCTCGCACGTGTTTTTGCTCGACTAGCCATGCGCATCCCATAAAACCTGCGCATGCGCATCCCACAAAACCTGCGCATGCGCATCCCACAAAACCTCGCACGTGTTTTTACTCGACTAGCCTGCGGGATGCATCCTCTCGCACGTGTTTGTACTCGACTAGCCTGCGGGATGCATCCTCTCGCACGTGTTTTTACTCGACTAGCCTGCGGGATGCATCCTCTCGCACGTGTTTTTGCTCGACTAGCCTGCGGGATGCATCCTCTCGCACGTGTTGTTGCTCGACTAGCCTGCGGGATGCATCCTCTCGCACGTGTTTTTACTCGACTAGCCTGCGGGATGCATCCTCTCGCACGTGCTTTTACTTGACTAGCCTGCGGGATGCATCCTCTCGCACGTGTTTTTGCTCGACTAGCCATGCACATCCCAAAAAACCTGCACATGCGCATCCCAAAAAACCTGCGCATGCGCATCCCACAAAACCTGCGCATGCGCATCCCACAAAACCTCGCACGTGTTTTTACTCGACTAGCCTGCGGGATGCATCCTCTCGCACGTGTTTTTGCTCGACTAGCCTGCGGGATGCATCCTCTAGCACGTGTTTTTGCTCGACTAGCCATGCGCATCCCAAAAAACCTGCGCATGCGCATCCCAAAAAATCTGCGCATGCGCATCCCACAAAACCTGCGCATGCGCATCCCACAAAACCTCGCACGTGTTTGTGCTCGACTAGCCTGCGGGATGCATCCTTTCGCACGTGTTTTTACTCGACTAGCCTGCGGGACGCATCCTCTCGCACGTGTTTTTGCTCGACTAGCCTGCGGGATGCATCCTCTCGCACGTGTTTGTACTCGACTAGCCTGCGGGATGCATCCTCTCGCACGTGTTTTTACTCGACTAGCCTGCGGGATGCATCCTCTCGCACGTGTTTTTGCTCGACTAGCCTGCGGGATGCATCCTCTCGCACGTGTTGTTGCTCGACTAGCCTGCGGGATGCATCCTCTCGCACGTGTTTTTACTCGACTAGCCTGCGGGATGCATCCTCTCGCACGTGTTTTTACTCGACTAGCCTGCGGGATGCATCCTCTCGCACGTGTTTTTGCTCGACTAGCCATGCACATCCCAAAAAACCTGCACATGCGCATCCCAAAAAACCTGCGCATGCGCATCCCACAAAACCTCGCACGTGTTTTTACTCGACTAGCCTGCGGGATGCATCCTCTCGCACGTGTTTTTGCTCGACTAGCCTGCGGGATGCATCCTCTCGCACGTGTTTTTGCTCGACTAGCCTGCGGGATGCATCCTCTCGCACGTGTTTTTACTCGACTAGCCTGCGGGATGCATCCTCTCGCACGTGTTTTTACTCGACTACCCTGCGGGATGCATCCTCTCGCACGTGTTTTTGCTCGACTAGGCATGCGCATCCCAAAAAACCTGCGCATGCGCATCCCACAAAACCTGCGCATGCGCATCCCACAAAACCTCGCACGTGTTTTTACTCGACTAGCCTGCGGGATGCATCCTCTCGCACGTGTTTTTACTCGACTAGCCTGCGGGATGCATCCTCTCGCACGTGTTTTTACTCGACTACCCTGCGGGATGCATCCTCTCGCACGTGTTTTTTCTCGACTAGCCATGCGCATCCCAAAAAACCTGCGCATGCGCATCCCACAAAACCTGCGTATGCGCATCCCACAAAACCTCGCACGTGTTTTTACTCGACTAGCCTGCGGGATGCATCCTCTTGCACGTGTTTTTACTCGACTAGCCTGCGGGATGCATCCTCTCGCACGTGTTTGTGCTCGACTAGCCTGCGGGATGCATCCTCTCGCACGTGTTTTTACTCGACTAGCCTGCGGGATGCATCCTCTCGCACGTGTTTTTGCTCGACTAGCCTGCGGGATGCATCCTCTCGCACGTGTTTTTGCTCGACTAGCCTGCGGGATGCATCCTCTCGCACGTGTTTTTACTCGACTAGCCTGCGGGATGCATCCTCTCGCACGTGTTTTTGCTCGACTAGCCTGCGGGATGCATCCTCTCGCACGTGTTTTTGCTCGACTAGGCATGCGCATCCCAAAAAACCTGCGCATGCGCATCCCAAAAAACCTGCGCATGCGCATCCCACAAAACCTGCGCATGCGCATCCCACAAAACCTCGCACGTGTTTTTACTCGACTAGCCTGCGGGATGCATCCTCTCGCACGTGTTTTTACTCGACTAGCCTGCGGGATGCATCCTCTCGCACGTGTTTCTACTCGACTAGCCTGCGGGATGCATCCTCTCGCACGTGTTTTTGCTCGACTAGCCTGCGGGATGCATCCTCTCGCACGTGTTTTTGCTCGACTAGCCATGCGCATCCCAAAAAACCTGCGCATGCGCATCCCAAAAAATCTGCGCATGCGCATCCCACAAAACCTGCGCATGCGCATCCCACAAAACCTCGCACGTGTTTGTGCTCGACTAGCCTGCGGGATGCAGCCTTTCGCACGTGTTTTTACTCGACTAGCCTGCGGGATGCATCCTCTCGCACGTGTTTTTGCTCGACTAGCCTGCGGGATGCATCCTCTCGCACGTGTTTGTACTCGACTAGCCTGCGGGATGCATCCTCTCGCACGTGTTTTTACTCGACTAGCCTGCGGGATGCATCCTCTCGCACGTGTTTTTGCTCGACTAGCCTGCGGGATGCATCCTCTCGCACGTGTTGTTGCTCGACTAGCCTGCGGGATGCATCCTCTCGCACGTGTTTTTACTCGACTAGCCTGCGGGATGCATCCTCTCGCACGTGTTTTTGCTCGACTAGCCTGCGGGATGCATCCTCTCGCACGTGTTTTTGCTCGACTAGCCATGCGCATCCCAAAAAACCTGCGCATGCGCATCCCAAAAAATCTGCGCATGCGCATCCCACAAAACCTGCGCATGCGCATCCCACAAAACCTCGCACGTGTTTGTGCTCGACTAGCCTGCGGGATGCAGCCTTTCGCACGTGTTTTTACTCGACTAGCCTGCGGGATGCATCCTCTCGCACGTGTTTTTGCTCGACTAGCCTGCGGGATGCATCCTCTCGCACGTGTTTGTACTCGACTAGCCTGCGGGATGCATCCTCTCGCACGTGTTTTTACTCGACTAGCCTGCGGGATGCATCCTCTCGCACGTGTTTTTGCTCGACTAGCCTGCGGGATGCATCCTCTCGCACGTGTTGTTGCTCGACTAGCCTGCGGGATGCATCCTCTCGCACGTGTTTTTACTCGACTAGCCTGCGGGATGCATCCTCTCGCACGTGTTTTTACTCGACTAGCCTGCGGGATGCATCCTCTCGCACGTGTTTTTGCTCGACTAGCCATGCACATCCCAAAAAACCTGCACATGCGCATCCCAAAAAACCTGCGCATGCGCATCCCACAAAACCTGCGCATGCGCATCCCACAAAACCTCGCACGTGTTTTTACTCGACTAGCCTGCGGGATGCATCCTCTCGCACGTGTTTTTGCTCGACTAGCCATGCGCATCCCAAAAAACCTGCGCATGCGCATCCCAAAAAAACCTTCGCATGCGCATCCCACAAAACCTCGCACGTGTTTTTACTCGACTAGCCTGCGGGATGCATAGTCTCGCACGTGTTTTTACTCGACTAGCCTGCGGGATGCATCCTCTCGCACGTGTTTTTGCTCGACTAGCCTGCGGGATGCATCCTCTCGCACGTGTTTTTGCTCGACTAGCCTGCGGGATGCATCCTCTCGCACGTGTTTTTGCTCGACTAGCCTGCGGGATGCATCCTCTCGCACGTGTTTTTGCTCGACTAGCCTGCGGGATGCATCCTCTCGCACGTGTTTTTGCTCGACTAGGCATGCGCATCCCAAAAAACCTGCGCATGCGCATCCCAAAAAACCTGCGCATGCGCATCCCAAAAAACCTGCGCATGCGCATCCCACAAAACCTCGCACGTGTTTTTACTCGACTAGCCTGCGGGATGCATCCTCTCGCACGTGTTTCTACTCGACTAGCCTGCGGGATGCATCCTCTCGCACGTGTTTTTACTCGACTAGCCTGCGGGATGCATCGTCTCGCACGTGTTTTTACTCGACTAGCCTGCGGGATGCATCCTCTCGCACGTGTTTTTGCTCGACTAGCCATGCGCATCCCAAAAAACCTGCGCATGCGCATCCCACAAAACCTGCGCATGCGCATCCCACAAAACCTCGCACGTGTTTGTGCTCGACTAGCCTGCGGGATGCATCCTTTCGCACGTGTTTTTACTCGACTAGCCTGCGGGATGCATCCTCTCGCACGTGTTTTTGCTCGACTAGCCTGCGGGATGCATCCTCTCGCACGTGTTTTTACTCGACTAGCCTGCGGGATGCATCCTCTCGCACGTGTTTTTGCTCGACTAGCCATGCGCATCCCAAAAAACCTGCGCATGCGCATCCCACAAAACCTGCGCATGCGCATCCCACAAAACCTCGCACGTGTTTGTGCTCGACTAGCCTGCGGGATGCATCCTTTCGCACGTGTTTTTACTCGACTAGTCTGCGGGATGCATCCTCTCGCACGTGTTTTTGCTCGACTAGCCTGCGGGATGCATCCTCTCGCACGTGTTTTTGCTCGACTAGCCTGCGGGATGCATCCTCTCGCACGTGTTTTTACTCGACTAGCCTGCGGGATGCATCCTCTCGCACGTGTTTTTACTCGACTACCCTGCGGGATGCATCCTCTCGCACGTGTTTTTACTCGACTAGGCATGCGCATCCCAAAAAACCTGCGCATGCGCATCCCACAAAACCTGCGCATGCGCATCCCACAAAACCTCGCACGTGTTTTTACTCGACTAGCCTGCGGGATGCATCCTCTCGCACGTGTTTTTACTCGACTAGCCTGCGGGATGCATCCTCTCGCACGTGTTTTTACTCGACTACCCTGCGGGATGCATCCTCTCGCACGTGTTTTTTCTCGACTAGCCATGCGCATCCCAAAAAACCTGCGCATGCGCATCCCACAAAACCTGCGTATGCGCATCCCACAAAACCTCGCACGTGTTTTTACTCGACTAGCCTGCGGGATGCATCCTCTTGCACGTGTTTTTACTCGACTAGCCTGCGGGATGCATCCTCTCGCACGTGTTTGTGCTCGACTAGCCTGCGGGATGCATCCTCTCGCACGTGTTTTTACTCGACTAGCCTGCGGGATGCATCCTCTCGCACGTGTTTTTGCTCGACTAGCCTGCGGGATGCATCCTCTCGCACGTGTTTTTGCTCGACTAGCCTGCGGGATGCATCCTCTCGCACGTGTTTTTACTCGACTAGCCTGCGGGATGCATCCTCTCGCACGTGTTTTTGCTCGACTAGCCTGCGGGATGCATCCTCTCGCACGTGTTTTTGCTCGACTAGGCATGCGCATCCCAAAAAACCTGCGCATGCGCATCCCAAAAAACCTGCGCATGCGCATCCCACAAAACCTGCGCATGCGCATCCCACAAAACCTCGCACGTGTTTTTACTCGACTAGCCTGCGGGATGCATCCTCTCGCACGTGTTTTTACTCGACTAGCCTGCGGGATGCATCCTCTCGCACGTGTTTCTACTCGACTAGCCTGCGGGATGCATCCTCTCGCACGTGTTTTTGCTCGACTAGCCTGCGGGATGCATCCTCTCGCACGTGTTTTTGCTCGACTAGCCATGCGCATCCCAAAAAACCTGCGCATGCGCATCCCAAAAAATCTGCGCATGCGCATCCCACAAAACCTGCGCATGCGCATCCCACAAAACCTCGCACGTGTTTGTGCTCGACTAGCCTGCGGGATGCAGCCTTTCGCACGTGTTTTTACTCGACTAGCCTGCGGGATGCATCCTCTCGCACGTGTTTTTGCTCGACTAGCCTGCGGGATGCATCCTCTCGCACGTGTTTGTACTCGACTAGCCTGCGGGATGCATCCTCTCGCACGTGTTTTTACTCGACTAGCCTGCGGGATGCATCCTCTCGCACGTGTTTTTGCTCGACTAGCCTGCGGGATGCATCCTCTCGCACGTGTTGTTGCTCGACTAGCCTGCGGGATGCATCCTCTCGCACGTGTTTTTACTCGACTAGCCTGCGGGATGCATCCTCTCGCACGTGTTTTTGCTCGACTAGCCTGCGGGATGCATCCTCTCGCACGTGTTTTTGCTCGACTAGCCTGCGGGATGCATCCTCTCGCACGTGTTTGTACTCGACTAGCCTGCGGGATGCATCCTCTCGCACGTGTTTTTACTCGACTAGCCTGCGGGATGCATCCTCTCGCACGTGTTTTTGCTCGACTAGCCTGCGGGATGCATCCTCTCGCACGTGTTTTTGCTCGACTAGGCATGCGCATCCCAAAAAACCTGCGCATGCGCATCCCAAAAAACCTGCGCATGCGCATCCCACAAAACC
Organism: Lasioglossum baleicum; assembly: GCF_051020765.1. Taxonomy (NCBI): domain Eukaryota; kingdom Metazoa; phylum Arthropoda; class Insecta; order Hymenoptera; family Halictidae; genus Lasioglossum; species Lasioglossum baleicum. The sequence continues at coordinate 25,504 of NW_027469141.1, read as the reverse complement.
TGCGCATGCGCATCCCACAAAACCTCGCACGTGTTTTTACTCGACTAGCCTGCGGGATGCATCCTCTCGCACGTGTTTTTACTCGACTAGCCTGCGGGATGCATCCTCTCGCACGTGTTTCTACTCGACTAGCCTGCGGGATGCATCCTCTCGCACGTGTTTTTGCTCGACTAGCCTGCGGGATGCATCCTCTCGCACGTGTTTTTGCTCGACTAGCCATGCGCATCCCAAAAAACCTGCGCATGCGCATCCCAAAAAATCTGCGCATGCGCATCCCACAAAACCTGCGCATGCGCATCCCACAAAACCTCGCACGTGTTTGTGCTCGACTAGCCTGCGGGATGCAGCCTTTCGCACGTGTTTTTACTCGACTAGCCTGCGGGATGCATCCTCTCGCACGTGTTTTTGCTCGACTAGCCTGCGGGATGCATCCTCTCGCACGTGTTTGTACTCGACTAGCCTGCGGGATGCATCCTCTCGCACGTGTTTTTACTCGACTAGCCTGCGGGATGCATCCTCTCGCACGTGTTTTTGCTCGACTAGCCTGCGGGATGCATCCTCTCGCACGTGTTGTTGCTCGACTAGCCTGCGGGATGCATCCTCTCGCACGTGTTTTTACTCGACTAGCCTGCGGGATGCATCCTCTCGCACGTGTTTTTACTCGACTAGCCTGCGGGATGCATCCTCTCGCACGTGTTTTTGCTCGACTAGCCATGCACATCCCAAAAAACCTGCACATGCGCATCCCAAAAAACCTGCGCATGCGCATCCCACAAAACCTGCGCATGCGCATCCCACAAAACCTCGCACGTGTTTTTACTCGACTAGCCTGCGGGATGCATCCTCTCGCACGTGTTTTTGCTCGACTAGCCATGCGCATCCCAAAAAACCTGCGCATGCGCATCCCAAAAAAACCTTCGCATGCGCATCCCACAAAACCTCGCACGTGTTTTTACTCGACTAGCCTGCGGGATGCATAGTCTCGCACGTGTTTTTACTCGACTAGCCTGCGGGATGCATCCTCTCGCACGTGTTTTTGCTCGACTAGCCTGCGGGATGCATCCTCTCGCACGTGTTTTTGCTCGACTAGCCTGCGGGATGCATCCTCTCGCACGTGTTTTTGCTCGACTAGCCTGCGGGATGCATCCTCTCGCACGTGTTTTTGCTCGACTAGCCTGCGGGATGCATCCTCTCGCACGTGTTTTTGCTCGACTAGGCATGCGCATCCCAAAAAACCTGCGCATGCGCATCCCAAAAAACCTGCGCATGCGCATCCCAAAAAACCTGCGCATGCGCATCCCACAAAACCTCGCACGTGTTTTTACTCGACTAGCCTGCGGGATGCATCCTCTCGCACGTGTTTCTACTCGACTAGCCTGCGGGATGCATCCTCTCGCACGTGTTTTTACTCGACTAGCCTGCGGGATGCATCGTCTCGCACGTGTTTTTACTCGACTAGCCTGCGGGATGCATCCTCTCGCACGTGTTTTTGCTCGACTAGCCATGCGCATCCCAAAAAACCTGCGCATGCGCATCCCACAAAACCTGCGCATGCGCATCCCACAAAACCTCGCACGTGTTTGTGCTCGACTAGCCTGCGGGATGCATCCTTTCGCACGTGTTTTTACTCGACTAGCCTGCGGGATGCATCCTCTCGCACGTGTTTTTGCTCGACTAGCCTGCGGGATGCATCCTCTCGCACGTGTTTTTACTCGACTAGCCTGCGGGATGCATCCTCTCGCACGTGTTTTTGCTCGACTAGCCATGCGCATCCCAAAAAACCTGCGCATGCGCATCCCACAAAACCTGCGCATGCGCATCCCACAAAACCTCGCACGTGTTTGTGCTCGACTAGCCTGCGGGATGCATCCTTTCGCACGTGTTTTTACTCGACTAGTCTGCGGGATGCATCCTCTCGCACGTGTTTTTGCTCGACTAGCCTGCGGGATGCATCCTCTCGCACGTGTTTTTGCTCGACTAGCCTGCGGGATGCATCCTCTCGCACGTGTTTTTACTCGACTAGCCTGCGGGATGCATCCTCTCGCACGTGTTTTTACTCGACTAGCCTGCGGGATACATCGTCTCGCACGTGTTTTTACTCGACTAGCCTGCGGGATGCATCCTCTCGCACGTGTTTTTGCTCGACTAGCCATGCGCATCCCAAAAAACCTGCACATGCGCATCCCAAAAAACCTGCGCATGCGCATCCCACAAAACCTGCGCATGCGCATCCCACAAAACCTCGCACGTGTTTGTGCTCGACTAGACTGCGGGATGCATCCTTTCGCACGTGTTTTTACTCGACTAGCCTGCGGGATGCATCCTCTCGCACGTGTTTTTGCTCGACTAGCCTGCGGGATGCATCCTCTCGCACGTGTTTGTGCTCGACTAGCCTGCGGGATGCATCCTCTCGCACGTGTTTTTACTCGACTAGCCTGCGGGATGCATCCTCTCGCACGTGTTTTTGCTCGACTAGCCTGCGGGATGCATCCTCTCGCACGTGTTTTTGCTCGACTAGCCTGCGGGATGCATCCTCTCGCACGTGTTTTTACTCGACTAGCCTGCGGGATGCATCCTCTCGCACGTGTTTTTACTCGACTACCCTGCGGGATGCATCCTCTCGCACGTGTTTTTGCTCGACTAGCCATGCGCATCCCACAAAACCTGCGCATGCGCATCCCACAAAACCTCGCACGTGTTTTTACTCGACTAGCCTGCGGGATGCATCCTCTCGCACGTGTTTGTGCTCGACTAGCCTGCGGGATGCATCCTCTCGCACGTGTTTTTGCTCGACTAGCCTGCGGGATGCATCCTCTCGCACGGGTTTTTGCTCAACTAGCCTGCGGGATGCATCCTCTCGCACGTGTTTTTACTCGACTACCCTGCGGGATGCATCCTCTCGCACGTGTTTTTGCTCGACTAGGCATGCGCATCCCAAAAAACCTGCGCATGCGCATCCCAAAAAACCTGCGCATGCGCATCCCACAAAACCTGCGCATGCGCATCCCACAAAACCTCGCACGTGTTTTTACTCGACTAGCCTGCGGGATGCATCCTCTCGCACGTGTTTTTACTCGACTAGCCTGCGGGATGCATCCTCTCGCACGTGTTTCTACTCGACTAGCCTGCGGGATGCATCCTCTCGCACGTGTTTTTGCTCGACTAGCCATGCGCATCCCAAAAAACCTGCGCATGCGCATCCCAAAAAATCTGCGCATGCGCATCCCACAAAACCTGCGCATGCGCATCCCACAAAACCTCGCACGTGTTTGTGCTCGACTAGCCTGCGGGATGCATCCTTTCGCACGTGTTTTTACTCGACTAGCCTGCGGGATGCATCCTCTCGCACGTGTTTTTACTCGACTAGCCTGCGGGATGCATCCTCTCGCACGTGTTTTTACTCGACTACCCTGCGGGATGCATCCTGTCGCACGTGTTTTTGCTCGAATAGCCATGCGCATCCCACAAAACCTCGCACGTGTTTGTGCTCGACTAGCCTGCGGGATGCATCCTTTCGCACGTGTTTTTACTCGACTAGCCTGCGGGATGCATCCTCTCGCACGTGTTTTTGCTCGACTAGCCTGCGGGATGCATCCTCTCGCACGTGTTTTTGCTCGACTAGCCTGCGGGATGCATCCTCTCGCACGTGTTTTTGCTCGACTAGCCTGCGGGATGCATCCTCTCGCACGTGTTTTTACTCGACTAGCCTGCGGGATGCATCCTCTCGCACGTGTTTTTACTCGACTAGCCTGCGGGATGCATCCTCTCGCACGTGTTTTTGCTCGACTAGCCTGCGGGATGCATCCTCTCGCACGTGTTTTTGCTCGACTAGGCATGCGCATCCCAAAAAACCTGCGCATGCGCATCCCACAAAACCTCGCACGTGTTTTTACTCGACTAGCCTGCGGGATGCATCCTCTCGCACGTGTTTTTACTCGACTAGCCTGCGGGATGCATCGTCTCGCACGTGTTTTTACTCGACTAGCCTGCGGGATGCATCCTCTCGCACGTGTTTTTGATCGACTAGCCATGCGCATCCCAAAAAACCTGCGCATGCGCATCCCAAAAAATCTGCGCATGCGCATCCCACAAAACCTCGCACGTGTTTGTGCTCGACTAGCCTGCGGGATGCATCCTTTCGCACGTGTTTTTGCTCGACTAGCCTGCGGGATGCATCCTCTCGCACGTGTTTTTGCTCGACTAGCCTGCGGGATGCATCCTCTCGCACGTGTTTTTGCTCGACTAGCCATGCGCATCCCAAAAAACCTGCGCATGCGCATCCCAAAAAATCTGCGCATGCGCATCCCACAAAACCTGCGCATGCGCATCCCACAAAACCTCGCACGTGTTTGTGCTCGACTAGCCTGCGGGATGCATCCTTTCGCACGTGTTTTTACTCGACTAGCCTGCGGGATGCATCCTCTCGCACGTGTTTTTGCTCGACTAGCCTGCGGGATGCATCCTCTCGCACGTGTTTGTGCTCGACTAGCCTGCGGGATGCATCCTCTCGCACGTGTTTTTACTCGCCTAGCCTGCGGGATGCATCCTCTCGCACGTGTTTTTGCTCGACTAGCCTGCGGGATGCATCCTCTCGCACGTGTTTTTGCTCGACTAGCCTGCGGAATGCATCCTCTCGCACGTGTTTTTGCTCGACTAGGCATGCGCATCCCAAAAAACCTGCGCATGCGCATCCCAAAAAACCTGCGCATGCGCATCCCACAAAACCTGCGCATGCGCATCCCACAAAACCTCGCACGTGTTTTTACTCGACTGGCCTGCGGGATGCATCCTCTCGCACGTGTTTTTACTCGACTAGCCTGCGGGATGCATCGTCTCGCACGTGTTTTTACTCGACTAGCCTGCGGGATGCATCCTCTCGCACGTGTTTTTGATCGACTAGCCATGCGCATCCCAAAAAACCTGCGCATGCGCATCCCAAGAAATCTGCGCATGCGCATCCCACAAAACCTCGCACGTGTTTGTGCTCGACTAGCCTGCGGGATGCATCCTTTCGCACGTGTTTTTACTCGACTAGCCTGCGGGATGCATCCTCTCGCACGTGTTTTTACTCGACTAGCCTGCGGGATGCATCCTCTCGCACGTGTTTCTACTCGACTAGCCTGCGGGATGCATCCTCTCGCACGTGTTTTTGCTCGACTAGCCATGCGCATCCCAAAAAACCTGCGCATGCGCATCCCAAAAAATCTGCGCATGCGCATCCCACAAAACCTGCGCATGCGCATCCCACAAAACCTCGCACGTGTTTGTGCTCGACTAGCCTGCGGGATGCATCCTTTCGCACGTGTTTTTACTCGACTAGCCTGCGGGATGCATCCTCTCGCACGTGTTTTTGCTCGACTAGCCATGCGCATCCCATAAAACCTGCGCATGCGCATCCCACAAAACCTGCGCATGCGCATCCCACAAAACCTCGCACGTGTTTTTACTCGACTAGCCTGCGGGATGCATCCTCTCGCACGTGTTTTTACTCGACTAGCCTGCGGGATGCATCCTCTCGCACGTGTTTTTACTCGACTAGCCTGCGGGATGCATCCTCTCGCACGTGTTTTTGCTCGACTAGCCTGCGGGATGCATCCTCTCGCACGTGTTTTTGCTCGACTAGGCATGCGCATCCCAAAAAACCTGCGCATGCGCATCCCAAAAAACCTGCGCATGCGCATCCCAAAAAACCTGCGCATGCGCATCCCACAAAACCTCGCACGTGTTTTTACTCGACTAGCCTGCGGGATGCATCCTCTCGCACGTGTTTCTACTCGACTAGCCTGCGGGATGCATCCTCTCGCACGTGTTTTTACTCGACTAGCCTGCGGGATGCATCGTCTCGCACGTGTTTTTACTCGACTAGCCTGCGGGATGCATCCTCTCGCACGTGTTTTTGCTCGACTAGCCATGCGCATCCCAAAAAACCTGCGCATGCGCATCCCACAAAACCTGCGCATGCGCATCCCACAAAACCTCGCACGTGTTTGTGCTCGACTAGCCTGCGGGATGCATCCTTTCGCACGTGTTTTTACTCGACTAGCCTGCGGGATGCATCCTCTCGCACGTGTTTTTGCTCGACTAGCCTGCGGGATGCATCCTCTCGCACGTGTTTTTACTCGACTAGCCTGCGGGATGCATCCTCTCGCACGTGTTTTTGCTCGACTAGCCATGCGCATCCCAAAAAACCTGCGCATGCGCATCCCACAAAACCTGCGCATGCGCATCCCACAAAACCTCGCACGTGTTTGTGCTCGACTAGCCTGCGGGATGCATCCTTTCGCACGTGTTTTTACTCGACTAGTCTGCGGGATGCATCCTCTCGCACGTGTTTTTGCTCGACTAGCCTGCGGGATGCATCCTCTCGCACGTGTTTTTGCTCGACTAGCCTGCGGGATGCATCCTCTCGCACGTGTTTTTACTCGACTAGCCTGCGGGATGCATCCTCTCGCACGTGTTTTTACTCGACTAGCCTGCGGGATACATCGTCTCGCACGTGTTTCTACTCGACTAGCCTGCGGGATGCATCCTCTCGCACGTGTTTTTGCTCGACTAGCCATGCGCATCCCAAAAAACCTGCACATGCGCATCCCAAAAAACCTGCGCATGCGCATCCCACAAAACCTGCGCATGCGCATCCCACAAAACCTCGCACGTGTTTGTGCTCGACTAGACTGCGGGATGCATCCTTTCGCACGTGTTTTTACTCGACTAGCCTGCGGGATGCATCCTCTCGCACGTGTTTTTGCTCGACTAGCCTGCGGGATGCATCCTCTCGCACGTGTTTGTGCTCGACTAGCCTGCGGGATGCATCCTCTCGCACGTGTTTTTACTCGACTAGCCTGCGGGATGCATCCTCTCGCACGTGTTTTTGCTCGACTAGCCTGCGGGATGCATCCTCTCGCACGTGTTTTTGCTCGACTAGCCTGCGGGATGCATCCTCTCGCACGTGTTTTTACTCGACTAGCCTGCGGGATGCATCCTCTCGCACGTGTTTTTACTCGACTACCCTGCGGGATGCATCCTCTCGCACGTGTTTTTGCTCGACTAGCCATGCGCATCCCACAAAACCTGCGCATGCGCATCCCACAAAACCTCGCACGTGTTTTTACTCGACTAGCCTGCGGGATGCATCCTCTCGCACGTGTTTGTGCTCGACTAGCCTGCGGGATGCATCCTCTCGCACGTGTTTTTGCTCGACTAGCCTGCGGGATGCATCCTCTCGCACGGGTTTTTGCTCAACTAGCCTGCGGGATGCATCCTCTCGCACGTGTTTTTACTCGACTACCCTGCGGGATGCATCCTCTCGCACGTGTTTTTGCTCGACTAGGCATGCGCATCCCAAAAAACCTGCGCATGCGCATCCCAAAAAACCTGCGCATGCGCATCCCAAAAAACCTGCGCATGCGCATCCCACAAAACCTCGCACGTGTTTTTACTCGACTAGCCTGCGGGATGCATCCTCTCGCACGTGTTTCTACTCGACTAGCCTGCGGGATGCATCCTCTCGCACGTGTTTTTACTCGACTAGCCTGCGGGATGCATCGTCTCGCACGTGTTTTTACTCGACTAGCCTGCGGGATGCATCCTCTCGCACGTGTTTTTGCTCGACTAGCCATGCGCATCCCAAAAAACCTGCGCATGCGCATCCCACAAAACCTGCGCATGCGCATCCCACAAAACCTCGCACGTGTTTGTGCTCGACTAGCCTGCGGGATGCATCCTTTCGCACGTGTTTTTACTCGACTAGCCTGCGGGATGCATCCTCTCGCACGTGTTTTTGCTCGACTAGCCTGCGGGATGCATCCTCTCGCACGTGTTTTTACTCGACTAGCCTGCGGGATGCATCCTCTCGCACGTGTTTTTGCTCGACTAGCCATGCGCATCCCAAAAAACCTGCGCATGCGCATCCCACAAAACCTGCGCATGCGCATCCCACAAAACCTCGCACGTGTTTGTGCTCGACTAGCCTGCGGGATGCATCCTTTCGCACGTGTTTTTACTCGACTAGTCTGCGGGATGCATCCTCTCGCACGTGTTTTTGCTCGACTAGCCTGCGGGATGCATCCTCTCGCACGTGTTTTTGCTCGACTAGCCTGCGGGATGCATCCTCTCGCACGTGTTTTTACTCGACTAGCCTGCGGGATGCATCCTCTCGCACGTGTTTTTACTCGACTAGCCTGCGGGATACATCGTCTCGCACGTGTTTTTACTCGACTAGCCTGCGGGATGCATCCTCTCGCACGTGTTTTTGCTCGACTAGCCATGCGCATCCCAAAAAACCTGCACATGCGCATCCCAAAAAACCTGCGCATGCGCATCCCACAAAACCTGCGCATGCGCATCCCACAAAACCTCGCACGTGTTTGTGCTCGACTAGACTGCGGGATGCATCCTTTCGCACGTGTTTTTACTCGACTAGCCTGCGGGATGCATCCTCTCGCACGTGTTTTTGCTCGACTAGCCTGCGGGATGCATCCTCTCGCACGTGTTTGTGCTCGACTAGCCTGCGGGATGCATCCTCTCGCACGTGTTTTTACTCGACTAGCCTGCGGGATGCATCCTCTCGCACGTGTTTTTGCTCGACTAGCCTGCGGGATGCATCCTCTCGCACGTGTTTTTGCTCGACTAGCCTGCGGGATGCATCCTCTCGCACGTGTTTTTACTCGACTAGCCTGCGGGATGCATCCTCTCGCACGTGTTTTTACTCGACTACCCTGCGGGATGCATCCTCTCGCACGTGTTTTTGCTCGACTAGCCATGCGCATCCCACAAAACCTGCGCATGCGCATCCCACAAAACCTCGCACGTGTTTTTACTCGACTAGCCTGCGGGATGCATCCTCTCGCACGTGTTTGTGCTCGACTAGCCTGCGGGATGCATCCTCTCGCACGTGTTTTTGCTCGACTAGCCTGCGGGATGCATCCTCTCGCACGGGTTTTTGCTCAACTAGCCTGCGGGATGCATCCTCTCGCACGTGTTTTTGCTCGACTAGCCATGCGCATCCCAAAAAACCTGCACATGCGCATCCCAAAAAACCTGCGCATGCGCATCCCACAAAACCTGCGCATGCGCATCCCACAAAACCTCGCACGTGTTTGTGCTCGACTAGACTGCGGGATGCATCCTTTCGCACGTGTTTTTACTCGACTAGCCTGCGGGATGCATCCTCTCGCACGTGTTTTTGCTCGACTAGCCTGCGGGATGCATCCTCTCGCACGTGTTTGTGCTCGACTAGCCTGCGGGATGCATCCTCTCGCACGTGTTTTTACTCGACTAGCCTGCGGGATGCATCCTCTCGCACGTGTTTTTGCTCGACTAGCCTGCGGGATGCATCCTCTCGCACGTGTTTTTGCTCGACTAGCCTGCGGGATGCATCCTCTCGCACGTGTTTTTACTCGACTAGCCTGCGGGATGCATCCTCTCGCACGTGTTTTTACTCGACTACCCTGCGGGATGCATCCTCTCGCACGTGTTTTTGCTCGACTAGCCATGCGCATCCCACAAAACCTGCGCATGCGCATCCCACAAAACCTCGCACGTGTTTTTACTCGACTAGCCTGCGGGATGCATCCTCTCGCACGTGTTTGTGCTCGACTAGCCTGCGGGATGCATCCTCTCGCACGTGTTTTTGCTCGACTAGCCTGCGGGATGCATCCTCTCGCACGGGTTTTTGCTCAACTAGCCTGCGGGATGCATCCTCTCGCACGTGTTTTTACTCGACTACCCTGCGGGATGCATCCTCTCGCACGTGTTTTTGCTCGACTAGGCATGCGCATCCCAAAAAACCTGCGCATGCGCATCCCAAAAAACCTGCGCATGCGCATCCCACAAAACCTGCGCATGCGCATCCCACAAAACCTCGCACGTGTTTTTACTCGACTAGCCTGCGGGATGCATCCTCTCGCACGTGTTTTTACTCGACTAGCCTGCGGGATGCATCCTCTCGCACGTGTTTCTACTCGACTAGCCTGCGGGATGCATCCTCTCGCACGTGTTTTTGCTCGACTAGCCATGCGCATCCCAAAAAACCTGCGCATGCGCATCCCAAAAAATCTGCGCATGCGCATCCCACAAAACCTGCGCATGCGCATCCCACAAAACCTCGCACGTGTTTGTGCTCGACTAGCCTGCGGGATGCATCCTCTCGCACGTGTTTTTGCTCGACTAGCCTGCGGGATGCATCCTCTCGCACGTGTTTTTACTCGACTACCCTGCGGTATGCATCCTCTCGCACGTGTTTTTGCTCGACTAGGCATGCGCATCCCAAAAAACCTGCGCATGCGCATCCCAAAAAACCTGCGCATGCGCATCCCACAAAACCTGCGCATGCGCATCCCACAAAACCTCGCACGTGTTTTTACTCGACTAGCCTGCGGGATGCATCCTCTCGCACGTGTTTCTACTCGAATAGCCTGCGGGATGCATCCTCTCGCACGTGTTTTTGCTCGACTAGCCATGCGCATCCCAAAAAACCTGCGCATGCGCATCCCAAAAAATCTGCGCATGCGCATCCCACAAAACCTGCGCATGCGCATCCCACAAAACCTCGCACGTGTTTGTGCTCGACTAGCCTGCGGGATGCATCCTTTCGCACGTGTTTTTACTCGACTAGCCTGCGGGATGCATCCTCTCGCACGTGTTTTTGCTCGACTAGCCATGCGCATCCCATAAAACCTGCGCATGCGCATCCCACAAAACCTGCGCATGCGCATCCCACAAAACCTCGCACGTGTTTTTACTCGACTAGCCTGCGGGATGCATCCTCTCGCACGTGTTTTTACTCGACAAGCCTGCGGGATGCATCCTCTCGCACGTGTTTTTACTCGACTAGCCTGCGGGATGCATCCTCTCGCACGTGTTTTTGCTCGACTAGCCTGCGGGATGCATCCTCTCGCACGTGTTTTTGCTCGACTAGGCATGCGCATCCCAAAAAACCTGCGCATGCGCATCCCAAAAAACCTGCGCATGCGCATCCCACAAAACCTCGCACGTGTTTTTACTCGACTAGCCTGCGGGATGCATCCTCTCGCACGTGTTTCTACTCGACTAGCCTGCGGGATGCATCCTCTCGCACGTGTTTTTACTCGACTAGCCTGCGGGATGCATCGTCTCGCACGTGTTTTTACTCGACTAGCCTGCGGGATGCATCCTCTCGCACGTGTTTTTGCTCGACTAGCCATGCGCATCCCAAAAAACCTGCGCATGCGCATCCCACAAAACCTGCGCATGCGCATCCCACAAAACCTCGCACGTGTTTGTGCTCGACTAGCCTGCGGGATGCATCCTTTCGCACGTGTTTTTACTCGACTAGCCTGCGGGATGCATCCTCTCGCACGTGTTTGTGCTCGACTAGCCTGCGGGATGCATCCTCTCGCACGTGTTTTTACTCGACTAGCCTGCGGGATGCATCCTCTCGCACGTGTTTTTGCTCGACTAGCCTGCGGGATGCATCCTCTCGCACGTGTTTTTACTCGACTAGCCTGCGGGATGCATCCTCTCGCACGTGTTTTTGCTCGACTAGCCTGCGGGATGCATCCTCTCGCACGTGTTTTTGCTCGACTAGCCATGCGCATCCCACAAAACCTGCGCATGCGCATCCCACAAAACCTCGCACGTGTTTTTACTCGACTAGCCTGCGGGATGCATCCTCTCGCACGTGTTTGTGCTCGACTAGCCTGCGGGATGCATCCTCTCGCACGTGTTTTTGCTCGACTAGCCTGCGGGATGCATCCTCTCGCACGGGTTTTTGCTCGACTAGCCTGCGGGATGCATCCTCTCGCACGTGTTTTTACTCGACTACCCTGCGGGATGCATCCTCTCGCACGTGTTTTTGCTCGACTAGGCATGCGCATCCCAAAAAACCTGCGCATGCGCATCCCAAAAAACCTGCGCATGCGCATCCCACAAAACCTGCGCATGCGCATCCCACAAAACCTCGCACGTGTTTTTACTCGACTAGCCTGCGGGATGCATCCTCTCGCACGTGTTTTTACTCGACTAGCCTGCGGGATGCATCCTCTCGCACGTGTTTCTACTCGACTAGCCTGCGGGATGCATCCTCTCGCACGTGTTTTTGCTCGACTAGCCATGCGCATCCCAAAAAACCTGCGCATGCGCATCCCAAAAAATCTGCGCATGCGCATCCCACAAAACCTGCGCATGCGCATCCCACAAAACCTCGCACGTGTTTGTGCTCGACTAGCCTGCGGGATGCATCCTCTCGCACGTGTTTTTGCTCGACTAGCCTGCGGGATGCATCCTCTCGCACGTGTTTTTACTCGACTACCCTGCGGTATGCATCCTCTCGCACGTGTTTTTGCTCGACTAGGCATGCGCATCCCAAAAAACCTGCGCATGCGCATCCCAAAAAACCTGCGCATGCGCATCCCACAAAACCTGCGCATGCGCATCCCACAAAACCTCGCACGTGTTTTTACTCGACTAGCCTGCGGGATGCATCCTCTCGCACGTGTTTCTACTCGAATAGCCTGCGGGATGCATCCTCTCGCACGTGTTTTTGCTCGACTAGCCATGCGCATCCCAAAAAACCTGCGCATGCGCATCCCAAAAAATCTGCGCATGCGCATCCCACAAAACCTGCGCATGCGCATCCCACAAAACCTCGCACGTGTTTGTGCTCGACTAGCCTGCGGGATGCATCCTTTCGCACGTGTTTTTACTCGACTAGCCTGCGGGATGCATCCTCTCGCACGTGTTTTTGCTCGACTAGCCATGCGCATCCCATAAAACCTGCGCATGCGCATCCCACAAAACCTGCGCATGCGCATCCCACAAAACCTCGCACGTGTTTTTACTCGACTAGCCTGCGGGATGCATCCTCTCGCACGTGTTTTTACTCGACAAGCCTGCGGGATGCATCCTCTCGCACGTGTTTTTACTCGACTAGCCTGCGGGATGCATCCTCTCGCACGTGTTTTTGCTCGACTAGCCTGCGGGATGCATCCTCTCGCACGTGTTTTTGCTCGACTAGGCATGCGCATCCCAAAAAACCTGCGCATGCGCATCCCAAAAAACCTGCGCATGCGCATCCCACAAAACCTCGCACGTGTTTTTACTCGACTAGCCTGCGGGATGCATCCTCTCGCACGTGTTTCTACTCGACTAGCCTGCGGGATGCATCCTCTCGCACGTGTTTTTACTCGACTAGCCTGCGGGATGCATCGTCTCGCACGTGTTTTTACTCGACTAGCCTGCGGGATGCATCATCTCGCACGTGTTTTTGCTCGACTAGCCATGCGCATCCCAAAAAACCTGCGCATGCGCATCCCACAAAACCTGCGCATGCGCATCCCACAAAACCTCGCACGTGTTTGTGCTCGACTAGCCTGCGGGATGCATCCTTTCGCACGTGTTTTTACTCGACTAGCCTGCGGGATGCATCCTCTCGCACGTGTTTTTGCTCGACTAGCCTGCGGGATGCATCCTCTCGCAAGTGTTTTTACTCGACTAGCCTGCGGGATGCATCCTCTCGCACGTGTTTTTGCTCGACTAGCCATGCGCATCCCAAAAAACCTGCGCATGCGCATCCCACAAAACCTGCGCATGCGCATCCCACAAAACCTCGCACGTGTTTGTGCTCGACTAGCCTGCGGGATGCATCCTTTCGCACGTGTTTTTACTCGACTAGCCTGCGGGATGCATCCTCTCGCACGTGTTTTTGCTCGACTAGCCTGCGGGATGCATCCTCTCGCACGTGTTTTTGCTCGACTAGCCTGCGGGATGCATCCTCTCGCACGTGTTTTTACTCGACTAGCCTGCGGGATGCATCCTCTCGCACGTGTTTTTACTCGACTACCCTGCGGTATGCATCCTCTCGCACGTGTTTTTGCTCGACTAGGCATGCGCATCCCAAAAAACCTGCGCATGCGCATCCCAAAAAACCTGCGCATGCGCATCCCACAAAACCTGCGCATGCGCATCCCACAAAACCTCGCACGTGTTTTTACTCGACTAGCCTGCGGGATGCATCCTCTCGCACGTGTTTTTACTCGACTAGCCTGCGGGATGCATCCTCTCGCACGTGTTTGTGCTCGACTAGCCTGCGGGATGCATCCTCTCGCACGTGTTTTTACTCGACTAGCCTGCGGGATGCATCCTCTCGCACGTGTTTTTGCTCGACTAGCCTGCGGGATGCATCCTCTCGCACGTGTTTTTGCTCGACTAGCCTGCGGGATGCATCCTCTCGCACGTGTTTTTACTCGACTAGCCTGCGGGATGCATCCTCTCGCACGTGTTTTTGCTCGACTAGCCTGCGGGATGCATCCTCTCGCACGTGTTTTTGCTCGACTAGGCATGCGCATCCCAAAAAACCTGCGCATGCGCATCCCACAAAACCTGCGCATGCGCATCCCACAAAACCTCGCACGTGTTTTTACTCGACTAGCCTGCGGGATGCATCCTCTCGCACGTGTTTTTACTCGACTAGCCTGCGGGATGCATCCTCTCGCACGTGTTTCTACTCGACTAGCCTGCGGGATGCATCCTCTCGCACGTGTTTTTACTCGACTAGCCTGCGGGATGCATCCTCTCGCACGTGTTTTTGCTCGACTAGCCTGCGGGATGCATCCTCTCGCACGTGTTTTTGCTCGACTAGCCATGCGCATCCCAAAAAACCTGCGCATGCGCATCCCAAAAAATCTGCGCATGCGCATCCCACAAAACCTGCGCATGCGCATCCCACAAAACCTCGCACGTGTTTTTACTCGACTAGCCTGCGGGATGCATAGTCTCGCACGTGTTTTTACTCGACTAGCCTGCGGGATGCATCCTCTCGCACGTGTTTTTACTCGACTAGCCTGCGGGATACATCGTCTCGCACGTGTTTTTACTCGACTAGCCTGCGGGATGCATCCTCTCGCACGTGTTTTTGCTCGACTAGCCATGCGCATCCCAAAAAACCTGCGCATGCGCATCCCAAAAAATCTGCGCATGCGCATCCCACAAAACCTGCGCATGCGCATCCCACAAAACCTCGCATGCGCATCCCACAAAACCTCGCACGTGTTTTTACTCGACTAGCCTGCGGGATGCATCCTCTCGCACGTGTTTTTACTCGACTAGCCTGCGGGATGCATCGTCTCGCACGTGTTTTTACTCGACTAGCCTGCGGGATGCATCCTCTCGCACGTGTTTTTGATCGACTAGCCATGCGCATCCCAAAAAACCTGCGCATGCGCATCCCAAAAAATCTGCGCATGCGCATCCCACAAAACCTGCGCATGCGCATCCCACAAAACCTCGCACGTGTTTGTGCTCGACTAGCCTGCGGGATGCATCCTTTCGCACGTGTTTTTACTCGACTAGCCTGCGGGATGCATCCTCTCGCACGTGTTTTTGCTCGACTAGCCTGCGGGATGCATCCTCTCGCACGTGTTTTTGCTCGACTAGCCTGCGGGATGCATCCTCTCGCACGTGTTTTTGCTCGACTAGCCTGCGGGATGCATCCTCTCGCACTTGTTTTTACTCGACTAGCCTGCGGGATGCATCCTCTCGCACGTGTTTTTACTCGACTAGCCTGCGGGATGCATCCTCTCGCACGTGTTTTTGCTCGACTAGCCTGCGGGATGCATCCTCTCGCACGTGTTTTTGCTCGACTAGGCATGCGCATCCCAAAAAACCTGCGCATGCGCATCCCACAAAACCTCGCACGTGTTTTTACTCGACTAGCCTGCGGGATGCATCCTCTCGCACGTGTTTTTACTCGACTAGCCTGCGGGATGCATCGTCTCGCACGTGTTTTTACTCGACTAGCCTGCGGGATGCATCCTCTCGCACGTGTTTTTGATCGACTAGCCATGCGCATCCCAAAAAACCTGCGCATGCGCATCCCAAAAAATCTGCGCATGCGCATCCCACAAAACCTCGCACGTGTTTGTGCTCGACTAGCCTGCGGGATGCATCCTTTCGCACGTGTTTTTGCTCGACTAGCCTGCGGGATGCATCCTCTCGCACGTGTTTTTGCTCGACTAGCCTGCGGGATGCATCCTCTCGCACGTGTTTTTGCTCGACTAGCCTGCGGAATGCATCCTCTCGCACGTGTTTTTACTCGACTAGCCTGCGGGATGCATCCTCTCGCACGTGTTTTTACTCGACTACCCTGCGGGATGCATCCTCTCGCACGTGTTTTTGCTCGACTAGGCATGCGCATCCCAAAAAACCTGCGCATGCGCATCCCAAAAAACCTGCGCATGCGCATCCCACAAAACCTGCGCATGCGCATCCCACAAAACCTCGCACGTGTTTTTACTCGACTAGCCTGCGGGATGCATCCTCTCGCACGTGTTTTTACTCGACTAGCCTGCGGGATGCATCCTCTCGCACGTGTTTCTACTCGACTAGCCTGCGGGATGCATCCTCTCGCACGTGTTTTTGCTCGACTAGCCATGCGCATCCCAAAAAACCTGCGCATGCGCATCCCAAAAAATCTGCGCATGCGCATCCCAAAAAACCTGCGCATGCGCATCCCAAAAAACCTGCGCATGCGCATCCCAAAAAATCTGCGCATGCGCATCCCACAAAACCTGCGCATGCGCATCCCACAAAACCTCGCACGTGTTTGTGCTCGACTAGCCTGCGGGATGCATCCTTTCGCACGTGTTTTTACTCGACTAGCCTGCGGGATGCATCCTCTCGCACGTGTTTTTACTCGACTAGCCTGCGGGATGCATCCTCTCGCACGTGTTTTTACTCGACTACCCTGCGGGATGCATCCTGTCGCACGTGTTTTTGCTCGAATAGCCATGCGCATCCCACAAAACCTCGCACGTGTTTGTGCTCGACTAGCCTGCGGGATGCATCCTTTCGCACGTGTTTTTACTCGACTAGCCTGCGGGATGCATCCTCTCGCACGTGTTTTTGCTCGACTAGCCTGCGGGATGCATCCTCTCGCACGTGTTTTTGCTCGACTAGCCTGCGGGATGCATCCTCTCGCACGTGTTTTTGCTCGACTAGCCTGCGGGATGCATCCTCTCGCACGTGTTTTTACTCGACTAGCCTGCGGGATGCATCCTCTCGCACGTGTTTTTACTCGACTAGCCTGCGGGATGCATCCTCTCGCACGTGTTTTTGCTCGACTAGCCTGCGGGATGCATCCTCTCGCACGTGTTTTTGCTCGACTAGGCATGCGCATCCCAAAAAACCTGCGCATGCGCATCCCACAAAACCTCGCACGTGTTTTTACTCGACTAGCCTGCGGGATGCATCCTCTCGCACGTGTTTTTACTCGACTAGCCTGCGGGATGCATCGTCTCGCACGTGTTTTTACTCGACTAGCCTGCGGGATGCATCCTCTCGCACGTGTTTTTGATCGACTAGCCATGCGCATCCCAAAAAACCTGCGCATGCGCATCCCAAAAAATCTGCGCATGCGCATCCCACAAAACCTCGCACGTGTTTGTGCTCGACTAGCCTGCGGGATGCATCCTTTCGCACGTGTTTTTGCTCGACTAGCCTGCGGGATGCATCCTCTCGCACGTGTTTTTGCTCGACTAGCCTGCGGGATGCATCCTCTCGCACGTGTTTTTGCTCGACTAGCCATGCGCATCCCAAAAAACCTGCGCATGCGCATCCCAAAAAATCTGCGCATGCGCATCCCACAAAACCTGCGCATGCGCATCCCACAAAACCTCGCACGTGTTTGTGCTCGACTAGCCTGCGGGATGCATCCTTTCGCACGTGTTTTTACTCGACTAGCCTGCGGGATGCATCCTCTCGCACGTGTTTTTGCTCGACTAGCCTGCGGGATGCATCCTCTCGCACGTGTTTGTGCTCGACTAGCCTGCGGGATGCATCCTCTCGCACGTGTTTTTACTCGCCTAGCCTGCGGGATGCATCCTCTCGCACGTGTTTTTGCTCGACTAGCCTGCGGGATGCATCCTCTCGCACGTGTTTTTGCTCGACTAGCCTGCGGAATGCATCCTCTCGCACGTGTTTTTGCTCGACTAGGCATGCGCATCCCAAAAAACCTGCGCATGCGCATCCCAAAAAACCTGCGCATGCGCATCCCACAAAACCTGCGCATGCGCATCCCACAAAACCTCGCACGTGTTTTTACTCGACTAGCCTGCGGGATGCATCCTCTCGCACGTGTTTTTACTCGACTAGCCTGCGGGATGCATCGTCTCGCACGTGTTTTTACTCGACTAGCCTGCGGGATGCATCCTCTCGCACGTGTTTTTGATCGACTAGCCATGCGCATCCCAAAAAACCTGGGCATGCGCATCCCAAGAAATCTGCGCATGCGCATCCCACAAAACCTCGCACGTGTTTGTGCTCGACTAGCCTGCGGGATGCATCCTTTCGCACGTGTTTTTACTCGACTAGCCTGCGGGATGCATCCTCTCGCACGTGTTTTTACTCGACTAGCCTGCGGGATGCATCCTCTCGCACGTGTTTCTACTCGACTAGCCTGCGGGATGCATCCTCTCGCACGTGTTTTTGCTCGACTAGCCATGCGCATCCCAAAAAACCTGCGCATGCGCATCCCAAAAAATCTGCGCATGCGCATCCCACAAAACCTGCGCATGCGCATCCCACAAAACCTCGCACGTGTTTGTGCTCGACTAGCCTGCGGGATGCATCCTTTCGCACGTGTTTTTACTCGACTAGCCTGCGGGATGCATCCTCTCGCACGTGTTTTTGCTCGACTAGCCATGCGCATCCCATAAAACCTGCGCATGCGCATCCCACAAAACCTGCGCATGCGCATCCCACAAAACCTCGCACGTGTTTTTACTCGACTAGCCTGCGGGATGCATCCTCTCGCACGTGTTTTTACTCGACTAGCCTGCGGGATGCATCCTCTCGCACGTGTTTTTACTCGACTAGCCTGCGGGATGCATCCTCTCGCACGTGTTTTTGCTCGACTAGCCTGCGGGATGCATCCTCTCGCACGTGTTTTTGCTCGACTAGGCATGCGCATCCCAAAAAACCTGCGCATGCGCATCCCAAAAAACCTGCGCATGCGCATCCCAAAAAACCTGCGCATGCGCATCCCACAAAACCTCGCACGTGTTTTTACTCGACTAGCCTGCGGGATGCATCCTCTCGCACGTGTTTCTACTCGACTAGCCTGCGGGATGCATCCTCTCGCACGTGTTTTTACTCGACTAGCCTGCGGGATGCATCGTCTCGCACGTGTTTTTACTCGACTAGCCTGCGGGATGCATCCTCTCGCACGTGTTTTTGCTCGACTAGCCATGCGCATCCCAAAAAACCTGCGCATGCGCATCCCACAAAACCTGCGCATGCGCATCCCACAAAACCTCGCACGTGTTTGTGCTCGACTAGCCTGCGGGATGCATCCTTTCGCACGTGTTTTTACTCGACTAGCCTGCGGGATGCATCCTCTCGCACGTGTTTTTGCTCGACTAGCCTGCGGGATGCATCCTCTCGCACGTGTTTTTACTCGACTAGCCTGCGGGATGCATCCTCTCGCACGTGTTTTTGCTCGACTAGCCATGCGCATCCCAAAAAACCTGCGCATGCGCATCCCACAAAACCTGCGCATGCGCATCCCACAAAACCTCGCACGTGTTTGTGCTCGACTAGCCTGCGGGATGCATCCTTTCGCACGTGTTTTTACTCGACTAGTCTGCGGGATGCATCCTCTCGCACGTGTTTTTGCTCGACTAGCCTGCGGGATGCATCCTCTCGCACGTGTTTTTGCTCGACTAGCCTGCGGGATGCATCCTCTCGCACGTGTTTTTACTCGACTAGCCTGCGGGATGCATCCTCTCGCACGTGTTTTTACTCGACTAGCCTGCGGGATACATCGTCTCGCACGTGTTTTTACTCGACTAGCCTGCGGGATGCATCCTCTCGCACGTGTTTTTGCTCGACTAGCCATGCGCATCCCAAAAAACCTGCACATGCGCATCCCAAAAAACCTGCGCATGCGCATCCCACAAAACCTGCGCATGCGCATCCCACAAAACCTCGCACGTGTTTGTGCTCGACTAGACTGCGGGATGCATCCTTTCGCACGTGTTTTTACTCGACTAGCCTGCGGGATGCATCCTCTCGCACGTGTTTTTGCTCGACTAGCCTGCGGGATGCATCCTCTCGCACGTGTTTGTGCTCGACTAGCCTGCGGGATGCATCCTCTCGCACGTGTTTTTACTCGACTAGCCTGCGGGATGCATCCTCTCGCACGTGTTTTTGCTCGACTAGCCTGCGGGATGCATCCTCTCGCACGTGTTTTTGCTCGACTAGCCTGCGGGATGCATCCTCTCGCACGTGTTTTTACTCGACTAGCCTGCGGGATGCATCCTCTCGCACGTGTTTTTACTCGACTACCCTGCGGGATGCATCCTCTCGCACGTGTTTTTGCTCGACTAGCCATGCGCATCCCACAAAACCTGCGCATGCGCATCCCACAAAACCTCGCACGTGTTTTTACTCGACTAGCCTGCGGGATGCATCCTCTCGCACGTGTTTGTGCTCGACTAGCCTGCGGGATGCATCCTCTCGCACGTGTTTTTGCTCGACTAGCCTGCGGGATGCATCCTCTCGCACGGGTTTTTGCTCAACTAGCCTGCGGGATGCATCCTCTCGCACGTGTTTTTACTCGACTACCCTGCGGGATGCATCCTCTCGCACGTGTTTTTGCTCGACTAGGCATGCGCATCCCAAAAAACCTGCGCATGCGCATCCCAAAAAACCTGCGCATGCGCATCCCACAAAACCTGCGCATGCGCATCCCACAAAACCTCGCACGTGTTTTTACTCGACTAGCCTGCGGGATGCATCCTCTCGCACGTGTTTTTACTCGACTAGCCTGCGGGATGCATCCTCTCGCACGTGTTTCTACTCGACTAGCCTGCGGGATGCATCCTCTCGCACGTGTTTTTGCTCGACTAGCCATGCGCATCCCAAAAAACCTGCGCATGCGCATCCCAAAAAATCTGCGCATGCGCATCCCACAAAACCTGCGCATGCGCATCCCACAAAACCTCGCACGTGTTTGTGCTCGACTAGCCTGCGGGATGCATCCTTTCGCACGTGTTTTTACTCGACTAGCCTGCGGGATGCATCCTCTCGCACGTGTTTTTACTCGACTAGCCTGCGGGATGCATCCTCTCGCACGTGTTTTTACTCGACTACCCTGCGGGATGCATCCTGTCGCACGTGTTTTTGCTCGAATAGCCATGCGCATCCCACAAAACCTCGCACGTGTTTGTGCTCGACTAGCCTGCGGGATGCATCCTTTCGCACGTGTTTTTACTCGACTAGCCTGCGGGATGCATCCTCTCGCACGTGTTTTTGCTCGACTAGCCTGCGGGATGCATCCTCTCGCACGTGTTTTTGCTCGACTAGCCTGCGGGATGCATCCTCTCGCACGTGTTTTTGCTCGACTAGCCTGCGGGATGCATCCTCTCGCACGTGTTTTTACTCGACTAGCCTGCGGGATGCATCCTCTCGCACGTGTTTTTACTCGACTAGCCTGCGGGATGCATCCTCTCGCACGTGTTTTTGCTCGACTAGCCTGCGGGATGCATCCTCTCGCACGTGTTTTTGCTCGACTAGGCATGCGCATCCCAAAAAACCTGCGCATGCGCATCCCACAAAACCTCGCACGTGTTTTTACTCGACTAGCCTGCGGGATGCATCCTCTCGCACGTGTTTTTACTCGACTAGCCTGCGGGATGCATCGTCTCGCACGTGTTTTTACTCGACTAGCCTGCGGGATGCATCCTCTCGCACGTGTTTTTGATCGACTAGCCATGCGCATCCCAAAAAACCTGCGCATGCGCATCCCAAAAAATCTGCGCATGCGCATCCCACAAAACCTCGCACGTGTTTGTGCTCGACTAGCCTGCGGGATGCATCCTTTCGCACGTGTTTTTGCTCGACTAGCCTGCGGGATGCATCCTCTCGCACGTGTTTTTGCTCGACTAGCCTGCGGGATGCATCCTCTCGCACGTGTTTTTGCTCGACTAGCCATGCGCATCCCAAAAAACCTGCGCATGCGCATCCCAAAAAATCTGCGCATGCGCATCCCACAAAACCTGCGCATGCGCATCCCACAAAACCTCGCACGTGTTTGTGCTCGACTAGCCTGCGGGATGCATCCTTTCGCACGTGTTTTTACTCGACTAGCCTGCGGGATGCATCCTCTCGCACGTGTTTTTGCTCGACTAGCCTGCGGGATGCATCCTCTCGCACGTGTTTGTGCTCGACTAGCCTGCGGGATGCATCCTCTCGCACGTGTTTTTACTCGCCTAGCCTGCGGGATGCATCCTCTCGCACGTGTTTTTGCTCGACTAGCCTGCGGGATGCATCCTCTCGCACGTGTTTTTGCTCGACTAGCCTGCGGAATGCATCCTCTCGCACGTGTTTTTGCTCGACTAGGCATGCGCATCCCAAAAAACCTGCGCATGCGCATCCCAAAAAACCTGCGCATGCGCATCCCACAAAACCTGCGCATGCGCATCCCACAAAACCTCGCACGTGTTTTTACTCGACTGGCCTGCGGGATGCATCCTCTCGCACGTGTTTTTACTCGACTAGCCTGCGGGATGCATCGTCTCGCACGTGTTTTTACTCGACTAGCCTGCGGGATGCATCCTCTCGCACGTGTTTTTGATCGACTAGCCATGCGCATCCCAAAAAACCTGCGCATGCGCATCCCAAGAAATCTGCGCATGCGCATCCCACAAAACCTCGCACGTGTTTGTGCTCGACTAGCCTGCGGGATGCATCCTTTCGCACGTGTTTTTACTCGACTAGCCTGCGGGATGCATCCTCTCGCACGTGTTTTTACTCGACTAGCCTGCGGGATGCATCCTCTCGCACGTGTTTCTACTCGACTAGCCTGCGGGATGCATCCTCTCGCACGTGTTTTTGCTCGACTAGCCATGCGCATCCCAAAAAACCTGCGCATGCGCATCCCAAAAAATCTGCGCATGCGCATCCCACAAAACCTGCGCATGCGCATCCCACAAAACCTCGCACGTGTTTGTGCTCGACTAGCCTGCGGGATGCATCCTTTCGCACGTGTTTTTACTCGACTAGCCTGCGGGATGCATCCTCTCGCACGTGTTTTTGCTCGACTAGCCATGCGCATCCCATAAAACCTGCGCATGCGCATCCCACAAAACCTGCGCATGCGCATCCCACAAAACCTCGCACGTGTTTTTACTCGACTAGCCTGCGGGATGCATCCTCTCGCACGTGTTTTTACTCGACTAGCCTGCGGGATGCATCCTCTCGCACGTGTTTTTACTCGACTAGATTGCGGGATGCATCCTCTCGCACGTGTTTTTGCTCGACTAGCCTGCGGGATGCATCCTCTCGCACGTGTTTTTGCTCGACTAGGCATGCGCATCCCAAAAAACCTGCGCATGCGCATCCCAAAAAACCTGCGCATGCGCATCCCAAAAAACCTGCGCATGCGCATCCCACAAAACCTCGCACGTGTTTTTACTCGACTAGCCTGCGGGATGCATCCTCTCGCACGTGTTTCTACTCGACTAGCCTGCGGGATGCATCCTCTCGCACGTGTTTTTACTCGACTAGCCTGCGGGATGCATCGTCTCGCACGTGTTTTTACTCGACTAGCCTGCGGGATGCATCCTCTCGCACGTGTTTTTGCTCGACTAGCCATGCGCATCCCAAAAAACCTGCGCATGCGCATCCCACAAAACCTGCGCATGCGCATCCCACAAAACCTCGCACGTGTTTGTGCTCGACTAGCCTGCGGGATGCATCCTTTCGCACGTGTTTTTACTCGACTAGCCTGCGGGATGCATCCTCTCGCACGTGTTTTTGCTCGACTAGCCTGCGGGATGCATCCTCTCGCACGTGTTTTTACTCGACTAGCCTGCGGGATGCATCCTCTCGCACGTGTTTTTGCTCGACTAGCCATGCGCATCCCAAAAAACCTGCGCATGCGCATCCCACAAAACCTGCGCATGCGCATCCCACAAAACCTCGCACGTGTTTGTGCTCGACTAGCCTGCGGGATGCATCCTTTCGCACGTGTTTTTACTCGACTAGTCTGCGGGATGCATCCTCTCGCACGTGTTTTTGCTCGACTAGCCTGCGGGATGCATCCTCTCGCACGTGTTTTTGCTCGACTAGCCTGCGGGATGCATCCTCTCGCACGTGTTTTTACTCGACTAGCCTGCGGGATGCATCCTCTCGCACGTGTTTTTACTCGACTAGCCTGCGGGATACATCGTCTCGCACGTGTTTTTACTCGACTAGCCTGCGGGATGCATCCTCTCGCACGTGTTTTTGCTCGACTAGCCATGCGCATCCCAAAAAACCTGCACATGCGCATCCCAAAAAACCTGCGCATGCGCATCCCACAAAACCTGCGCATGCGCATCCCACAAAACCTCGCACGTGTTTGTGCTCGACTAGACTGCGGGATGCATCCTTTCGCACGTGTTTTTACTCGACTAGCCTGCGGGATGCATCCTCTCGCACGTGTTTTTGCTCGACTAGCCTGCGGGATGCATCCTCTCGCACGTGTTTGTGCTCGACTAGCCTGCGGGATGCATCCTCTCGCACGTGTTTTTACTCGACTAGCCTGCGGGATGCATCCTCTCGCACGTGTTTTTGCTCGACTAGCCTGCGGGATGCATCCTCTCGCACGTGTTTTTGCTCGACTAGCCTGCGGGATGCATCCTCTCGCACGTGTTTTTACTCGACTAGCCTGCGGGATGCATCCTCTCGCACGTGTTTTTACTCGACTACCCTGCGGGATGCATCCTCTCGCACGTGTTTTTGCTCGACTAGCCATGCGCATCCCACAAAACCTGCGCATGCGCATCCCACAAAACCTCGCACGTGTTTTTACTCGACTAGCCTGCGGGATGCATCCTCTCGCACGTGTTTGTGCTCGACTAGCCTGCGGGATGCATCCTCTCGCACGTGTTTTTGCTCGACTAGCCTGCGGGATGCATCCTCTCGCACGGGTTTTTGCTCAACTAGCCTGCGGGATGCATCCTCTCGCACGTGTTTTTACTCGACTACCCTGCGGGATGCATCCTCTCGCACGTGTTTTTGCTCGACTAGGCATGCGCATCCCAAAAAACCTGCGCATGCGCATCCCAAAAAACCTGCGCATGCGCATCCCAAAAAACCTGCGCATGCGCATCCCACAAAACCTCGCACGTGTTTTTACTCGACTAGCCTGCGGGATGCATCCTCTCGCACGTGTTTCTACTCGACTAGCCTGCGGGATGCATCCTCTCGCACGTGTTTTTACTCGACTAGCCTGCGGGATGCATCGTCTCGCACGTGTTTTTACTCGACTAGCCTGCGGGATGCATCCTCTCGCACGTGTTTTTGCTCGACTAGCCATGCGCATCCCAAAAAACCTGCGCATGCGCATCCCACAAAACCTGCGCATGCGCATCCCACAAAACCTCGCACGTGTTTGTGCTCGACTAGCCTGCGGGATGCATCCTTTCGCACGTGTTTCTACTCGACTAGCCTGCGGGATGCATCCTCTCGCACGTGTTTTTACTCG